>NC_053494.1:58601386-58933261 GCF_905171775.1 Rana temporaria | reverse complement strand
GGCATCCACCTCCATGGACCCCGCCGGCGCCGCCCACCTGGCCAAGGTTGCAGTCTACTTGGTACCTCATCAGGAGGTACAAGGGGACCCCAGTGACCTACTGGGTTTCCGGTTCTATTGAAAGGATCCCAGTCAGGGTGCCGTTCGATTGGGGAGTCGGTTTGAGGAGGACCCGGAGGCAGGTTGTCCAACAGAGCCTGAACAAACCAATTGGGGATCTGGTGACCAGAGTACTGACAGGTATGCTTGCTGTCATCTGGTAACCAATGCAGAAAACTACTGGGAGGATTCGCTCAATTTATCCATCTAGCTCAGTTATTGTAATAGGCCTAGGGCCAGGTCTGTGAGAGAGGCCTGTTCCTCCCAGTGACATCTCAGCCGCCAGGCTCTTGAGAGGGGTCTGTCCGGGGGCACTTTACCCACTCTATATGGAGTGGCGACGAGTTACAACTTGGTACTATACAGAGCAGTACGGACTGCTACATTCAATATCCAGGCCTGATACTGCAAGGTTCTCTCTCTCTCTCTATATCAATCTTGTCCTTCCCAATTTATGTTGATGTTGGCCGTGTTGGCCTGGAGAATAAAGCATTGGAAAAAAACCTTTATTCACTGTCTGGACATTCGCTCACTGTTCTGATATCACCCCTAGACATACTGCAGGGTAACTTAATACGCAGATCCCAAAACAAATCAGCGGCTCCTGTGGGGGTAGCGCTACAAGTGGGGGCTCGTCTGGGATTCGGCTGTTACCATTAGCAACAACAGAAGTGGGTGATAATTTACTAAAGAGCAAAGAGTGTCCGGTGTTGTGTACTTGAACTGTCCGGCAGCGAGGGAGTTAACTTTGCATTGCTAAGCTTGGGTGTACGTGTGGCATAGCACGCGCCTACAACGTGTCCGGACAAGTTCTTCCAGGTGGGAGGAGTCACCCTCCCCTGCGTGAGACGTACAGGGTGATTTTGCGCCAAATGGGGAGGAGAAACGCCCAATTTCACGCCAAGGTAGGAGAGCCACCATTTCCCTTGAGAAGGACGGACCGCTATACGACATGTCCGGGACCTGGGAGGATTCTGCTGCCCCTGTTGCACTGAGGCTCCCCGTGACCACACCTGAGGTGTTCCCCATGCCTACCAGAATGTCTGTGACAGACACAGGCATACGACTGATCGCCATAGGACAGTTTGTGCTATTGTCCCAAGAGGGGACAGAAATGCTGGGCCTAGCTTGCCCTCGGTGCCAAGAGCTGACCGTACACCTCCTGCCATTCGCCCAGTGCCATGGTTGCCGGGCCTACCTCTTTGAGGCCACTTCGCCGGTGGGACGCCCGAGGGAGTACTATATGGATCAACAATCGGGAGAGATCGCCACCAAGGTGGAAGTCCCATGGCTGGAGGTTCCCTCCTCCGAGGAGAACGTGGGGTCGAAGGCCCCGAGTGATGGAGATGCCCCCGTCCCGTCTGCCAATACTCTACTGCCGGCTGCCTTGTCTCCTCAATTTCAGAAGGTAGGCCCGCTGGGCGGGATGGGGAAGCTAAGAGACTATGTAAACAATGTTACATTTATTTCCCAAGAAAATAGGAATATCACAAAACAAAACAGCAAATATCTACAAAATATAACAACAATCATCAAAAATACTTATCGCCTCCTCTGGGTAAACCCTCTTTTGCTAAGCTCAGATGTTAACAGAGGCCCAATCCAGGCTAGGCCCAATCCAGGATTCCATGAGATGGCAGAGAGAGCCACCAGGCTCCAGCAAAGACCTTCAGCGAAAAGAGGACAAGAGGACTCTTATGCCGAGTACACACCATCACTTTATGTGATGAAAAAAAATGACGTTTTTAAAAACGTCACTTGAATTGACCGTGTGTGGGGGAAAACGTCGTTTTATGTCTTCTAAAAAACGGCCAAAAAAAATTGAAGCATGCTTCAATTTTACGTGTCGTTTTTCAAAACGTCAACTTTTACTTCACAGAAATTGACCGTGTGTAGTAAAAAACGTTGTTTAAAACAATGTTTTTTCACCCGCGCATGCCCAGAAGCTACTTATGAAGCAAGCTTCAATGGAAAAAGTGGTGAGAACGTAACCTCGCTTTGCTAGAACATTGTGAGAAAACGATGGTGTGTAGGCAACTTCGTCTTTGAAAATTGAAGTTTCAAAAACGTCATTTTTTACTTCACAGAAAATGTCGTTTTTTTTCATCACATAAAGTGATGGTGTGTACGCGGCATTACTCTTCGGTATGTGCTTTTAACATTCATTCCCTCACCCATAACCACCCCCACTTGCCTTTCCTGTCCAATCAAATATTGCCAAGGTATTCCTTCTTTTCTCTTTAAAGCTTGTATCAACGCAGGTGGGCTGGAGACAAGCCCCTTTGCTATGCAGATTCTGCTTGGGCCACATTCCTCTGTACCTTTTAAAACCATGGAACTGCAAGCATCAGCCTAAAGGATCTTGGGAATGGAAACAGATATGAAGAACCTTCAGAAATATTATGTAGCGCCTGTGTACTTTATAGTACCGGTGCTAGTCAAATTTAAGGTTAGATCAGAGTATAGTTGGACTTTGATCCAGATTGTTAAGTGCAAAACAGGGTCTCTGTCTCAGCTTATTCTGTTGTACTGGGGTGTTCTTCTAGCCCCGGTGCTACAGGTGGCAGCAGTGGAGTCAAGATTTGGGTGCTCTTTCCTAGCAGCCAATCAGGAGAGTTTGACCTCGCTGTGCATGCTGGGGAGGGGTATTTATGGGGCAGACGCCATTGGTTCTGGTTCTTCTTCGTCGAGTGTGGCACCCACCTTTTAGGGTGGCCACATCACGGTGCCCCGGCGTTATGGCCTACCTGGCCGGGGCGTGTGTGCCACACAGTGTTCCTGGTTCCGGGGCCATGCTGGCCCGGAGCATCTGAACAGTGATGGGGATCCAGTGAGTGACTGGGTTTCCATCTTTGAGGATCCCAAGCTGTACTGCTGTTTGGTGGGAAGTCAGTCTGAGGAGCGCCATTGAGAGGCTGGCGGTCCAAAAGGGCCTGGACAAACCACTTGGGATCGAGGTAGCCAGACACTGAGGGATTGATCACTGAAGGAAATTCCACATCCTTGCCTCTCTTATAGTAAAGACCTGAAGATTACCTAAAGTCCCCAAAATATTATTTAGTATTTTTTGAAAGCAGACACCCTAGAGAATAATATGTTGGAAGTCCTAATTTTTTATGTCACATGACATTAGCTGTTTATAACCCTACAGGTCATCAGTTTAGAGTTACACGGGAGCACTGGTGCTAAAATTCTGCTGTGTGGGTGCTGATATACATGTGTAGGACAATTGCCGTTTTCATAAACTGGGAGGGAATATTGGCATCGATAAACACAGAACAGAAATGGGAATTCTTCAAAAAGACGGTTTGTGAACTCACTGCAAACTATATTCCCATGTGCAATAAGTTTAAAAGGCTAAAAATAAAACCTATGTGGCTCACGGTCAAAGTTAAAAAAGCTATAAACAATAAGAAAAGAGCCGTTAAAAAATATAAAAATGAAGGAACACTAGTGTCGTTTAAATGTAACAAAGAATATAACAGAATATGTAAAAAGGAAATCAAGGATGCAAAAACTCAAAACAAACGACAGATTGCAAAAGATAGTAGGACAAACCCCAAAAAATGATTCATATATATTAATAGTAAAAAGGTTAAGACTGAGCATGTAGGCCCTTTACAATTTTTTTTAGAGTGGGTGACTGGGGACAAAGAGAAGGCTAGTTTATTAAATACTTTCTTCAAGCTCTGTGTATACAAAAGAGCATGGGGGAGCTCATGTCCATAATGGGGGTGGTGATAGGCGTGCGCACAGGGTGTGCCAGGTGTGCCTGGGCACACCCTAATCACCCCATGCAGCACAGATTCCCTTTACTGCCCTGGCTTCCCCCTACGACCCGCAGCGTTGCTGGCTTTCATCTTCTCTCCCACCGGCTGTTGCTGTGGGCACACACAGGGGATGTTTTAGGATGAGTGGGGGAAGGGGCCTGTAAATAAGTAATTTATTAGCCCCTTCCCTTTCTGAATGATCACAATGAGTGACCGATACTGTGTATTTGAGCTTGGAAATGCACACCCTAATGCAATAGGCTGCGCACACCTATGGGGGTGGTAGTGATATGGTCCAGAAATATTTAGAGATAATAAGGGTGGACCCGATGGCATCCACCCACAGATCCTAAAAGAATTGAACTCTCTAATCTAACCCTTTAAAATTCATAGTTAGGACTGCAGTACATGGAGTGCCTTGACGCGGCCTGCAGCTCACACAGCATTTCCTTTTTTCTTTATTTGGCTTATGTGAATACCATTGTGGAGTCTGCTTACATCTGGATACCAACATCGTTTTACTGAGGAGCTATATGCTGGGCTTGGTCCGTAGGGACCTTATAATCTGGTAAGCGGCTTACGATCACTGGTGGTGGATTCACTTTTGGATAATCTATCCCACGGATAAACGCATGGTTTTAAATCTGCACGGGTGTTTCCAACAGTCATATTATGGACTTCCTTTTTTTCTTGGACTATTCACAATAACTATTGTTTATGTCACAATTTCCGTTTATTGTGCAAAATTACTTATTGCCAAATTTGGTGATAGATCGATAATTGTGACACACTGTTACTGTTATTTATTTGTTTATATATTTTTCACTTATAGATTTGGACATCCAGGGATCTGGAGCTCAATTGTTTAGTATATAGTCACTTAACCCCTAATAGGCCACTGCTTTTTGGCCTGTATTTTTGATATACACTTGGGCACACGTCTATTGTATTTTTCATATTATCACAAGATCTGTACATTTATGTGTACATTTCTGGTTTAGCGCAGTTATCTCCTTTTTTTCTGTATTTTTTGTGTTCGTTTGACATAATAATTGCTGCTTATCAATCCACATTTATTTACTTAGCGCAGTTGCTTCCTCTTTTTTTTTCTCTAATTTCAAAGCCATTGTATGTAATTTTTAGGTACTCTTTAGTACCACTGGATTGGCGCAGGGCAAACGTGGTGCCTATGTTTTTAAAAGGGAACAAAGTCTTTACCAAGTAACTATAGACCTGTTAGTTTAACTTCTATAGTTGGGAGGATACTGGAGCTTTTAATAAAAGACCACATAGATGTGTTCTTGCTGGAAGAAAAAAAAAATGTAAGCACAGACAGCATGGATTCGTTGTCAGACAAACCTGATTTATTTTTATGAAGAGGTAAGTAAAACCTTGGACAGAGGGGGTGACGGTGGACGTGGTATACTTGGATTTTGCAAAAGCCTTCGATACAGTTCCGCACACGGCTCATGTGTAAGGTAAAGTCTACAGGATTGGAAATATCAGTTTGTAAATGGATAGAAAACTGGCTAAAAGATAGAATTCAGAGAGTAGTGGTTAATGATTCATACTCTGAATGGTCTAAGGTTATCAGTGGTGTACCCCAAGGTTCAGTGCTGGGACCCTTACTTTTTAATGTCTTTATAAATTATATTGGGTCTGGGATCAAAAGTAACATTTCTGTCTTTGCAGATGACACCAAGCTATGCAGTGGAATAACGTCCTTACAGGATGTCGCCAATTTACAAGCCAACCTCAATGCTCTGTCTAATTGGGCGACTATGTGGCAGATGAGGTTTAATGTTGATAAATGTAAAGTTATGCACTTGGGGCTAAGAATATGCATGCATCATACATACCAGGGGAGTACAACTGGGGGAATCTATAGTGGAGAAGGATCTGGGGGTTTTGGTAGATCATAAGCTCAATAATGGCATGCAATGCCAAGCTGCGGTTTCCAAAGCGAGCAAAGTCCTTTCTTGTATTAAGAGAGGTATGTACTCCAGAGAGAGAGATATAATTTTGCCCCTGTACAAATCATTAGTAAGACCTCATCTGGAATATGCAGTTCAGTTTTGGGCCCCTGTTCTTAAAAAGGATATCGGGGGACTGGAGAAAGTGCAGAGAAGGGCAACCAAACTGATAAGAGGCATGGAGGAGCTCAGCTATGAGGAAAGATTAGAGGAACTGAATGTATTCACTCTTGAGAAGAGGAGAATAAGGGGGCATATGATCAACATGTTCAAATATATACTGTAAGGGATCCATATAGTGAACTTGGTGTTGAGTTATTCACTTTACGGTCAACACTGAGGACAAAGGGGCACTCTTTACGTCTAGAGGAAAAGAGATTTCAGCAGCTAAAGGGGGAAAATGTTCATTATGCTATTCAAAATAAAACAAATTAAACTCTGAACCAATTTGTTTTAATGTGGTCCACGACTGGTTACCAAATAACTGTGATTGTAAAGTAATTTTTTTTTTATAATAACAAGCATGTTATACTTACCTGCTCTGTTGCAGTGGATTTGCATAGAGCAGCCCATGTCCTTCTCTTCTGAGGTCCCTTTCTGCTGCTCCTGGGCTCCTTCCTCCTGTTGAGTTCCCTCACAGCAAGCAGCTTGCTATGGGGGCACCCAAGCTGGGCTGCAGCTTTGTTTGTCCTTTCAGACACAGAGCTGCTGTTTGGCCCCACCCCCTCTCTCTCCTTATTGGCTAACTGACTTTGATTAACAGCAGCGGAAGTCAATAGCGCCGCTGCTGTGTCTGTCAATCAGAAGGGAGTGTCCTGGATGGCCGAGACACTCGTGGACAGAGATGGGGCTCCGGTAACTATTAGGGGGCTGCTGCACACAGTAGGCTTTTTATCTTAATGCATAGAATGCATTAAGATAAAAAACCTTCTGACTTTACAACGACTTTACAACTCGTGGCGAGGTACGTAATTTCCACTTCTGCCTCAAGCCCTCCTCCTTCTCCCCCAGTGCCTTCTTGGACCTGTGTGTTGTTGAAAGAACAACAGCAAGTAATGTAAAGTTGCTTTGTACTGTGAACTATATACTGTATGCATTATACCTATTTTTACAGCAGGTGGCACTGCAGCATTATAGTGTGTTTTCTATGGTAATGTAATCAGAGGAAGTATTATCTTTCTCAGTATATGTGTGCTCTAAGACCCTTTTCACATTGAGGCGCTTTACAAGATTTTAGCATTATAAATAGTGCCTGTAAAGTGCCTCTCATGCCACCCCAGTGTGAAAGCCTGAGTGCTTTAACACTTGGATGGTGCACTTGTGGGACAGTCTGCAAAGTCGTACAAGCAGCATCTTTGGGGTATACATTGCTCTTGCACTGCCCTGCCCATTGAAATTGAAAAAGCGCTGCTGTTACCCCTTCTTTGGGGTTAAAAGTGCACCGCTCCCGTCTGCACAGTGCCAGTAAAGTGCCGCTAAAACTAGCGGTTTACCACTAACGCTCAGGCGGTCTGAGTGTGAAAGTAGCCTTATATTTCTCCATGAACATAAAGCGTATTGTTGTATACAAGAAGCTTCCAATTTCAATGCCCTGCTAACATGTGTGTCCCAGAAGACGACAGGGCCATTCAGAAGGTGATGTGTGACTTGCAAATGCGCATTAGGAAAACGGCTGTGAAGCCTGAAGGCTCTACTGCCAGTTTCCCTTAGTTGCAATGGCGGAGCCTGCATCCGAGCCAAATCAGCTTCAGGGGGCTGACATCTCCCTGGACAGGTAAGTCCAAAAAAAGTAGTAAATCTGTCTGCAATGTCGTGGTCCCGCTAAAAATTACAGATTGCCTCCATTACTAGTAAAAAAAAAATGATAATAAATGTTTGTAGATTTGTTTCGTTAAATTTGTAGACGCTATAGCTTTAGCGCAATCCAATCAATATACACATATTGCGATTTTTTTTTACCAAGACTACATATTGGCCTAAACCAGTGTTTCTCAATTCCAGTCCTCGGGCCCCCCCAACAGGTCAGGTTTTCAGGATTTCCCTCAGATGAAAAGGCTGTGGTGATTACTAAGGCAGTGAAACTGATCAAATCACCTGTGCAAAATAATGGAAATCCTGAAAACCTGACCTGTTGGGGGGGCCTGAGGACTGGAATTGAGAAACACTGGCCTAAACTGATGAAGAAATACATTTTTTTATGTTTTTTTGGATATTTATTATAGCAAAAAATAGAATTTCATTTTTTTTCAAAATTGGCGCCCTTTTTTGTTTATAGCGCAAAAAAAATAAAACAGAGGTGATCAAGTACCACCAAAAGAAAGCTCTATTTGTGGGGGAAAAAAGGATGTGAATTTTGTTTGGGTACAGCATCGCATGACTGCGCAATTGTCAGCTAAAGCGACGCAATACTGTATCACAATAAATGGCCTGGTCATTAAGGGGGCAAACCAATCCGGTACTTAAGTGGTTAGGTGGCCCTCGCTCTTTAACCACTTGCCAACCGGCTAACGCGATGTACGTCGGCAGAATGGCACGGCTGCGCAAAGCAATGTACAGGTACGTTGCTTTGAATTTGTCTCTGTGTGGATGTGCGCGTGCGCCGCGAGCTCCGTGACCGTTCCTGCGGGACCGCGGACTCGATGTCTGCCAACGTGTCATGGAGCTGCAGGACAGGAAGATGCCTATGTAAACAAGGCATTTCCCTGTTCTGCCTTGTGACAGGACAGTGATCTATTGCTCCCAGTCATTGGGAGCAGTGATCATGTGACCGGTAGACCAGCCCCCACACAATTAGAATCACTCCCTAGGACACAATTAACCCTTTCCTCGCCCCCTTAGTGTTTAATCCCTTCCAGTGCCATTTACACAATAACAGTGCATTTTTATAGCACTGATCGCTGTATAACTGACAGTGGTCCCAAAATAGTGTCAAAAGTGTTCGATGTATCTGCCATAATGTCGCAGTCATAATAAAAATCGCTGATCGCTGCCATTACTAAAAAATAAAATAATAAAAAAAATGACATAAAACTATTCCCTATTTTGTAGACGCTATAACTTTTGCGCAAACCATTCAATATACACTTATTGCGATTTTTTTTTTTTTACCAAAAATATGTAAAATACATATTGACCTAAACTGAGAAAGAAATTTGTTTTTATATATTTTTTGGGGATATATATTATAGCAAAAAGTAAAAAATATATATATTTTTTCAAAATTGTCGCTCTTTTTTGTTTATAGCGCAAAAAATTAAAACAGCAGACGTGATGAAATACTACCAAAAGAAAGCTCCATTTGTGGGGAAAAAAGGATATCAATTTTGTTTGGGCGCAACATCGCATGACTGCGCAATTGCCAGTTAAAGCGACGCAGTGCCGTATCGCAAAAAATGGCCTGGTCATTAAGAGGGTAAATCCTTCCGATCCTTAAGTGGTTAGGCGGCCCTCGCTCTTTAAAAGGTGATCCATAGGCTTCGTTAAAAAAACTGACTACCAGATGTGTGTTACATTGTGAATAGTGAATGTACAGCAGAGAAAATAACAAGCAGGTCATTCTTAGCAAAGTTTTCATAGCTGAGCTTTAGGACTGCTGACTGTCATCAGCTTGTATTCCTATGAATGGTCTGCAAAGAGGAGTGTGCACAGCCTATTGGCTTTTTCACATGACTCTCCCGGATATAATCTGCACACTGCAGGTTTAAATAGTTTTCCCTCTTGTGTGTTGAACTATTATCTGATCCTAAAGGTATGCAGGTCTCTCAGTCTCTGCAATGGGCTGCTTCTGTGCTCTGCACGCCCCCTTCAGGAGGCCGGGGGGAACGGCAGCAGCTTCTCTCTGACGTCTCCCGAATTTCTAGGAATGCCCCTTCCCTGTTACTATATTTGGAGGTAGTTTCTAGGAAAATAATTTTCAGAGGATCTGGACTTCAGTAGAGCTCCTTATTCAGAACCAGTGAAAGGATATTTTTCTGTGTGTGCAGCAAAACTCTCAGCCTTTTTTTTTTAAATATGCTTTTTGGATCAACAGCATGATTTGCAACATTGTTGAATGCATTTAAAGGGCACTAATGGGGAAATGAATATGTGACTTGAAAAGCTCTATCTACTTTTTGGATGGCCTCTGCAGTCACCACTGGATTCCTTTTTTTTTTTTTTCACCCCTGATCTGGCCTCTGTGGCGTGACCATGATGATGAAGAAGAAATGTTACAGAAGCCTGGCAATGTGATCTTTATGTAATGAGTCAGGATTCGCTAAAGGAAGGAGCAGGAGCTTTGGAGGATCGACCTTCCCCAGCCATAGGAATTACAAGGCAGGGGAGATGTGCAGCTCGTGCTCTCCCTTGGATCTCTCTACACACTGTAAGTTCTCTTCCTTTTGTCCTGATTTCTAGAAATAAGACACACTGCAGATCTACAGCAGCCTGTGCTTAGCATGAGTGCTGTGATCATCTGATCTGCAGGTGTTGGGGATCTGTCAGCTAGATTCTGTAGATCTACACACCAAATCATTCCTGGCTGTGCTTGCTAATCATCAGCTTAACATGTCACCTTTGCAGATCTGCTGTAGCCTTGTCTGGGTTACTGTGTGTGTGTGTTTTTTATTGTTTTTATAATAGATCACCCCCAGTATATTGCATAGAGACAACAGTGTAAGCACCTTTAGTCCCAGGGGACCTTGCCATAGACAGTGTCTGACATTCAGCTGCAGTCTGCTATTGTACAGGCTGCCTGCTAAAGCAACAGATCTCAGCTGATTTAGTCCTGCTGCCCCCTGTGATTCTAATAGACCTTGGGCTGCTGAGCTCTGTTGTGCATTGTAACCTGGTAAAAAAAAGTGCAGATAGAGCGCTAGCTCTTGCGCTGGTTAACAGTTAACTTTCAAAAAAATGTAAGGGGTTTGTGCACATTTCAAATCATCGGACACACCCACCAGCAGCACTCAGTGCTGTGGTCCTGCACTAATGTCTGCTGCTTTTTTTTTTTTTTTTTTTTTCTGTTGAAAGTGAAGACTGTAAGCACATCATTACATAAGATTACATAACCCAAAACAATCTGATTATGTCATATTATACGTTTTGTAGGCAGAGAATTTCCGATGCGATATAAACATTCAGTTACAGAAAATTAAAGTGGCAAAACAGGAGTCATTAAAACTTTTATTATTTAAAAGTGTGTTTGTGATCTGCAGAATTTAAAAGTCTCTACTGTATGGCACCTATTAGAATGGAGGCTAAAGGCCTGTGTTGTACCCTATCTTATCAGGTACTAATACTGTTAATGTTATACTGACTTGTGACCTGTGTGTGTGTGTTTGTCAGTACAAGTGTCTTTGTATATATTTATGTGTATGCATAATGAATTATTAATTAAACTGTATTGCATACATTTTTGTTATTTTGCTATTGGGCTCCATGCACACGGGCGTAAAAAACGTCGGTTCTCTTGGGAGTAAAGAACGCTCATATAGAGCATTTTTTGTACAAAGTCTAGACAAGTTTTTTTTGTGTGTATGTGTGGTGTGTGTGTGTGTGTGTTTTTTTTTTTTTTTTGCCAGTTGCTTCTATAGGAGTTTTGTGTTCTGCCTGTAGAAGCAGCTCAATGTTATCCTATGGGGTTGATTTACTAAAGGCAAATCCACTTTGAACTACAAGTGCACTTGGAAGTGCAGTCACTGTAGATATGAGGGGAAGCTCTGCTGACTTTATTATCCAATCGTGTGCAAGCTAAAATGCTGTTTCCCCCCCCCCTTGCATGTCCCCCTTAGATCTACAGCGACTGCACTTCTAGTACAAAGTAGATTTGCCTTTAGTAAATCTAAAGGCAAATTGGAAGTGCAGTCGCTGTAGATATGAAGGGAAGCTCTGCTGACTTTATCATCCAATCGTGTGCAAGCTAAAATGCTGTTTTTTTTTTTCTCCCTTGCATGTCCCCCTTAGATCTACAGCGACTGCACTTCCAAGTGCACTTGTAGTACAAAGTAGATTTGCCTTTAGTAAATAACCCCCTATGTGTCCATGCACATTAGGACGATTAGAGGCATATTTTGAGCTTAATGTTTAAAGGCAGGGGAAAAAAACCCATCTGGTTCGTATTTCTGATTGAAGCTCACTGGCAGAAAAAAAACGTAAAACTCTTCTAAACTTGTCTAGACTTTGTACAAAAAATTCTCTAATATGAGCGTTTTTTTACTCCCAAGAGAACCAACGTTTTTTTTTAAGCCCAGTATGCATGGAGCCTTATCATTTCTATCACTGTGGATTGTTACACACCCATCTGTCACCTTGCATTCCCAATAGCTGAATGCAGGGCAAAAGCTGCATATGTTTAATACTACCTCCAAAAGTGCGCATACCCTTGAATATAAATAATAAATCTTGCCAAACTACTTTTGATCTGCAAGCGTCAGTGGAATTATAAAAAGCCCATTGATTCTACGGATTTTTGGTAATGACATTATATACATATGGTGTGTGTGTGTATATATATATATATATATATATATATATATATATATATATATATATATATATATATTTATGTGTGTGTGTGTGTGTGTGTGTGTGTATATGTGTGTGTGTGTATATGTATATATATATATATATATATCTGTCATTATTTCTTTCTTTTTTTTTTTTTCTTTCCCGAAAGGGAAAACTCTACATAATACTTTATTAATGCTCTTAGGCAACAGTGGGTCATTAAAAAAGTACCCAGATTCACATCTCATTTGCTGATTGATACTTTAACAAACCCCTATAAAGTTATCATGTTTAAAATATCCTTTGCAAGTGCTTCTTAAATTTCAGATATTTTATAAGTCTTAAAGGTTTATAGTGATGATGACAAAATGAAGTTGTAAAAAAGGAAACCATTTCCTATACATTCCATATCAACCAATTATTCTACCAGTTGGTCCTTTTTTTTTTTGGGTCGGGGCCGAGGCGCCTGCAATCCATGAGCCAAGCCAAAGCTAACAAAATAAGGGATGACAGCTACATTTGGAAAGGGCTTGAATCGTACGTCTCTTCTTCTAACATTAACCTCTCTGTATGTTATTAATACGCTTTTGTTACTGAGGCACGTGATAAGTGGCTGATGGTCTTTGGTGAACTGTTGAACTCTGCTCTCAAGCCTCTGAAAGAGTTAACATATCAGCTTTGCATTTAAAAATGCATTCCTTTCTATGATACAGATTTGTTTCAGTTGGGGGGGGGGGGGAGTATGGGCGTATAGCTGAGTATGTGTGTGTAAAATTTTATATATAAAATATATATATATATATATATATATATATATATATATATATATATATATATATATATATATATATATATATATATATATATAAGAGAGAATTATGCTATCACCTGTCTGGCCCTCTATTGAATAAGCCAGTACTAAAGTCAATGTGGCTTCAGAGTCGGGATTTTGGGGGCGAGATGAGTTAATAATTTATCCAACTGGCCCGCAAAGTCCCGCTTTTGGGTGCCACCAATCTCTACGAATAACTTTTTTTTCACCAAGGAATGTTTGAATAGATCACTGGAAATATTATTTTCTGTTAAGCGTTTTATGAAAACCAACTTTTAAAAATGTGCAAGATTAAACCAAATGCTTTGTGACTTTTCTTGATAAGGGCCTACATGGGTTTTATAGTTTTATTTTATTTTCATTTACATTAAAATGTTACTTGTTTTATAGAATTGAGGTGCCAAAACGGTAGCAAAAATCTGAGGCCCCATACACACTCTTAGATTTTTCTGCAGACTTGTGTCTTCAGATTTAACAAAACCATGTAAGTGCAAGGGCCTGCCTGATTGCATACAAATTGAAACTAAGGCTTGACCTCATATTATATGGTTTTGGTAAATCTGAAGACAAAAATCTACAGACAATCTAATAGTGTGTATGGGGTCTGAGTAGTTAAGTTTATTCTGTAACATATATTTTCCTGTCTGACATATGTAGATTTTTTTTTTTTTTTTTTTTTTTTACAATAACTTTAGGCCTACATGTATCTTTCATTATTACTTTCCTTATTTATATGTAGTAATTACAATGTAGAGAAATGTAACATTTATTAACACAAATTATTGTGTTTTGAATGAGTTGTCGCCTCTGTTTATAATATACTTTTTTTTTTTCCAATAAAGAACTCAAAGTAAAATATAATATGTGGCTGCCTGAAGCTGGTAACTTATTAATATCTAAGCAGTTTTCTTTATCTACGCAAAAATATACAGAATTGTAAATATTTTAATAATTTGGCAAATTATTGTTTATGGATTACTATGGTAGACTTAAAAGCAGTAAACGGATATTTTGTTAACTTTTTTTTAATTTTTATTTGAAGATTTTGTATAACGTGAATAAACTCAAAATAAACTAGTAATGATGCTAATTATACATTTGTGTGATTATAGATACAGATAATAAATATATATATATATATATATATCAGGTGTTCTCTGTATCCATCCCTGATTTTTTTTCTTTTTTTTTCCCCTACTTGCTGTAGTCTATCTCTGAAGATTTATGGCCTGTTCTGATGAACTGCGCAAATATAGATGTTAATATATTTCATTTGCAGCTGTCTTCATATATATATATTAAATGTGTGTTGACTTGGCCATATATAAGTTTTATAAATGTTGTTCCAGTGTGTCAGGGGTTAACCTGAACATCAAAACTGACTTACTGTTCGGGCAAAGAATTTTAAAGTACATTTTATGGAGACAAGAAAGTCTTGCAAAGGATCAGATTTCGTTGAGCTGTTATTTACTGTAACAGAACAGCTTGTGGCGTTTTTAACACTTGTGTTTGTAAGTGAGAGCACTAATTAATATTGCATCTTTGCATGTGTGCATAATACATGACAGATATGAGGCTTCAATACTTCTGTGCAGTAACTAAAGATTTTCAGAGGTGTGTTTGCAAAATCAAACTCCTGTGTGTGTGTTTTTTTTTTTCTTATAAATTGGAAAATTAAACAAGAAATAATACATGAATTAACACTCTTTTTAATTTGTAATTGCCACATAGCATGCTATTGAATCAAAGTCCAGACTACCTTATTTATTTTTTATAATGTGTCCTACTTTTGAAGTCCTTTCACGTCTTGCGGATATTCTATTTTAATATTTTTTTTTTTTTTTACATTTACCTTGTTGTTTCCTAATGACATAACTGTAGACTGATCTTGTTGCACCACGACTGTAGTCATGTTTTTGAAAGTCTTACTTATTTGAGGTTAACTTTTAGTAAATGTACCAATACAGTATAGCATTTTGGTCACCCCTTCAAGTTTGATGGATGTGTGTAATTAAAGAAAAGGCATGTGATGCCAGTAAACTACAATAATGCATGACTAGATTGGTCACATACATTCAAGATTCTGCACATGATACTTTAGAAATGCCTCTGAAGGAAAAATGTGATGCACAAAATTAAAACAAACAGTGGGCCTTGTAAAGCTTATAAAGCTGTTAAGATCCAATTTCAATATTCCCCTAAACCCAGCTGTATCTTATGCTTTTTGTATCATGTGCTGGCACATTTTCCATAAAATCTCTTGCGCTATCCCTTTACAGGAATAATATGTACGATATGTGGATCTATTATGCAATCAGAGCCGTCTGTGAATGTGCATGCATGTATAGTTTTGTAAATGAAATGTTAAATTGGTTATAGATAACCATATTCATTTTACATATGGTCACCACAAATATCTTATCTGAAGTTAAACTATGTTGGATGTAAGGGCATTGATAGCCATGGCCCTGTTTGTAAAGAGTAATGACATCTAGGAAAGATGTGTGGCCAGTGTAGCTCTCATGACTTCTGCAGGGCAGGGCCACTTTTAAAAGTAGTCCCAGGTGTAATAAAAAAAAAACTCCATTGGTCCCCCGCCATCATTTTAAAACAAGAACTAATCTTTTAAATTTCATACAAACTGACCCTTGTGAGATTAACAATTATTTTTTGCAAAGAAATGTCACTGGACTAAATAATGTTGGGGCTGATATATAAGGGACTGTGATATGAGCTTCATTACATTTGAGTCTTTTGGGGGACCCCTGTCTTGTTCCTTCAATAAAACACATCGGACAGATTAAAAAAAACTGCCTAACGTCTAAGGTTATTTTAAGCAAAGCACAATATCTAAGCTTGTAAACGTTCACATTGTATTACGAAACTGCCAGTTTTCTGTTCTGTTCTGGGATACATGTAACAGGTCTGCAGAACTGAGGTTGTCCCATTGTGTTGTCTAGGAGTGCGTATGTCTGCTGCAATCCTATAGGAAGATTAATTTAAGACAGACAGAGACCCAGCGGGGAAGAAATTTACTATGCTTCTATTTCTTTAAAAAAAAAAATAGTTTTCATTGGAATCACTCTTTGAATTTTAAGCTTTTTGTAATACGAGTTCAAATAAACCATTTAATATGGATTTCATTGCTACTTATGCCCCGAGAATTCATGCATACACATTTTCTCTTGCAAGCCCATTAGGATGTGTTTTACTTAGATCAGCCACTACACAGCACTGCAGGTGTCGTATTTGCTTAGAACTGCCAAAAGTTTACATACTTCACCAACATCACTTCTTTCTTACCATTTCATGTGGTGTGATGGAAATATATATTATATGATGGGATGACATAAAGAAAGAACTGACTTGGCCAACAATGTATCAGGTAAAGCACCTTTTTAGGTGTCTCTGTAATATACATTTTTAGTCTCTTTTGAGTTAAACTTTTCACAGATCCGTTTCACACTCCACTGCGAAAAATATCAAAGAGGTGGAAAGTTATAGTTTACTGGATAATTGTCTCAAACCAAACTATGAGAGACTTTAGGTGGAAGCCCATAAGTGCGAAAACAGAATTGCATGTGAAGGCATATCCCCCTCCAACAGGGAGACGGATTACAATAAACCATGAAAGAGTTAGAACCTCTGTCTGGTTTTTACTTCTGTAAGTTTGCCCATCCTGGGAATTTTTTTTGCTCTTCCTGTTCTAGGTGATAAATAGACCAGGAAGAAAAGAAAAAGCTATTGAAAAGCATAAAGCCAACCTTTTAAAACCTGAAGTGAACAAAAATGGTTGTCTCCAAAGGCTCTTTTAGGCTCCATTCACACTTGTGTAACTTGTCATGCAACTTTGGACATCAAAGTTGCTTGACAAGTCGTTCCCCATGTTTTCTAATAGTAACCATTCATATATGAGCAACCTAAAGTTGCAGCAACTTCAAAGTAGTTCATGCACTATTGTCCAAGTCATAGACTTCAATGTTAACCCTCAAAAGTTGCATGAAAATGGTACCTGAATGTTATACAATGCAACAGTTGTCCATTATCACTGTTTACAGCCAAAGTTGTATCCAAGTTACACCCATCTAAAGTTGCACCCACGTTATGTCAAAGTTGCACTCCAAAGTCAGCGCAACTTTGAAGTTGTACAAGTGTGAATGGAACGAAGTAAAATTGACCCATGTTTTCATTAAAAACTTTCTGCCTTCTACCTCCCAAACTTGCCACATTAGTGACATCATTCACGCTCTTTGTAATTAGATTTTTTTTTTCCAAAGCTGCCTGTAGTTTGATATTCTGCCTAGGGAATAGGAAATATACCCTCTGACCAACATTGTATATCCCCTCTGGCACTGCATCCGTTCTAGAGTTTTTGCTTAGCCTGTATTCTGAGACCTCTTACCATCACAACCAGTGTTTCCAATATTTCCTGGAACCTCGGTACATATTCTACCACAGAGACCTCAGAACCAGCAATCTTGCCCTCCCAAGTCTTTCAGGTTAGGTCTAAGGGTCCAGATGAGTCAAAAAGCATTCCCAGCCCATTCCCTGTGACTCCACAAACATTCCCAGAATTTTTTTCTATTGAAATACGCAAACACCGACCGCACCTTTTGGGGGTAGTAAGGGCTAGCCATAATATGCCCACTGAGGGTGCAGGTCAGGCTAGGAGTCTGCCCTGACTCCATGTAATCTACAGAACAATTTAGAGAAAAATCTCAGCCACCATACAAGCCCAGCATGTAATAAGTGATAGCAGCCTCGGCCTAACTCAATCCAAGCCACACCCGCCAACATTGTTTGCCATAACTAAGCCCTGTGGGTAGGGCAAAACATGTCTGGCTGCGTGGCATGGATGGAGTTATACCCCTTTCACACTGAGGAGTTTTTCAGGCGGTACAGCGCTAAAAATAGCGCTGCTATACCGCCTGAAAAACTCCTGCACTGCATACTCAATGTGAAAGCCTGAGGGCTTTCACACTGAGGCGATGCGCTGGCGGGAGAGAAAAAAATCTCCTGCCAGCAGCATCTATGGAGCGGCGTGTATACCGCTCCTTCCCATTTAAAACAATGGGAAACCGCGGCAATACCGCCCCCAATGCGCCTCTGCAGAGGCGCATTGTGGGCAGTATTAACCCTTTATCGGCCGAATCCGCATTGTGGGCAGTATTAACCCTTTATCGGCCGAATCCCGCGGCAAATTTGACGGTATAGCGCGGCTATACCACCACCGTGGCTCCCGCCCCAGTGTGAAAGGGGCCTTAGTGATGGCAGCCTTAGCCTTATTACTCGCTGGGCTTGTCTGGTGTGCAGTGGCTGAGATTTTTCTTTTTGTTATAAGGAAGACTGATGCTTGAAGATGGTGTAGTGCTCCAATGCTGAGGCTGTGGATTACAGGTTGCATTTGTTGACACATTGGATTTAGCTCTCTAGTACCCTTACCTGGCTGGGCTATACCCAAACCATTGTACCTGAGACAGATGGAGCCCCTTCTGCTGCAGGCTCCTCCAGGATCGTCTGTGCCTAGATATCTGTCTCATGTAAATCACAAATCCGTTCCACCCTTGATTATCCACAAGTTTCAATCTGCCTTCAGAATGTGACAATTGCACCCTAAAGCCCCATCGGCTGAATGTCAGGAGGCATTGGTCGGTTCAACAGAAACTGGTTGACATTTGGATCGTCTGTACTGCAGCCGGTCCGACATAAGCCAGTCAGAGGGTCGAAGGGGCATGACCGAAAAAGGTCTGACAGTCTCCCGTTCAGCGCTCCCAGCCAATGTGCTGAAAGCACAGACCTGAGTGTTATGAGCGAAGAAAAACTAGCAGTGTGTACTAGGCTTAAAGTGGTTGTAAAGCCACTATGTGATGTTAATACAACCACTCTGTTAGATAACAACATTCACCCCAGTGACTGTGCTTTATAAAAAAATATGATGATTTCTACCTTATTTCAGAGCATCTCCTGGCACTCATGTGACTCCTCGTCTCTCTCCTCTCCCTGTCGGACAGCTACAGGGGGAGGGGGGGCGAGAACTCCTGCTGACATCAGCTGGGAGGAGAGAGCTGAGCAGTCACGTGAGCGGCACTCTGAAATAAGGTAGAAATCTTCATATTTTTTAAGAGCACAGACATTGGGGCACATGTTGTCATCTAACAGAGTGGATTGTATTAACGTCACATTGTTTTATAGCAGCGGGGAGGGGAGCAGTGGGGCACTGGTAAGAGCTGACAGGCAGGGAGCGAGGGGGAGAGGAGGAGAGCTGTGGAGGACAGAGGCATGTCAACTGACCAGTGTCAGTGCTTAGAAGCCATGGTAAAGCGTAGTCAGTTTACAGGAGGGGGGGGCAGGCAGTATCAGCAAGGTATTTCAGGTGATACAGGGGGCCAAATTATACAGCACTCCGCTGTTTAACATGCTTTAAGGGAATGGGATCCATAATTAAATTTTTATTAAGGTAACAAACCTTTTAAGCCTCACCCTGTGCAGAGATATTCCAACTCCCCTGGACAAAAATCTAAGCACCAGTAGATTTAATTAATTGTCACTGGGAAAGGTTAACTGAGCAATTTACCCTTTGCACACACACACTAGCTGCCACCACCTATATTTTTAATGGAATCGTGCACCATTCACAGCATCCGTTGTTTCGATTCCAACCTTTAAAAAATGCCTGTATCATAGGTTGCCACACCCATACAGGAATGTGTTTACTCAATGGTAGTTCTTTTACATTGGCAAAGTTCTTTATTTTTAGTAATAGCAGAGAGTTAGTCTAATGATTTTTAACTATTTTTATATAAGGCGAGTAAAAAAAAAAAAAAAGTGAAGGGAATATTTACAAAAAAGATATTCCAAAGCGGACATGAGCAACTGTAAAATAAAAGGGTTTCAAAGGTGAAAGATACTTTTAGCAGAGTTCTCCTGGTCCAGTGTAAAGTATGAATCGTTTGCAGAGTAAGTTCAGTTTCGACATGACAGAGTCATCTGCCCTCTTAAATTACTTTTAGTATTCCTTAATAATTTTAATGATAAAATGAGAGCTGTAGTTGTCATCTGCAGCAGCTATTCTTGTCCCTGGCCAGGGTGTCGCAGATCCAATTCCACCCAACCAGAGGGTTTGAGGGGTGGAGGGTAGGTGTGCTGAAGAGAATTTTATCATTCTCGGCTGACACCCCCATAATGCCAGCTATTCCGGGTACATCTACATTTCATATAACAATGTTTCATAATCTGACAACCAACATATTTACAGGACGATATTACAATATATTTAGTGCCAAACGTGTGTGTGTGTGTGTGTGTGTGTATATATACAATCGCCTACGAAGTCTAATGTGCTTTATTAATCGTCTAGACCTTTTAATATATTCCATTTGGTGTGTAACTAAATGGTATCTTCCACATTAGTGTGTGTGTGTGTGTGTGTATATATTTATTTAATACAATATTATTATTATTTTTTTTGTTAACTTCAGTATAGTTAGAATTGTACAGTGTTGTACAGTAAACCTTGTACAACCACTTTTACCTACAGGTAAGCTTATGTTAAGGCTTACCTGTAGGTGCTGGAAATCTCGCCTAAACCTGCACGGTTTAGGAGATATTTACAATATAGGCGTGCGCCGACGTCATCGACGCATGCCCACTTTAGAAAGAGCCCGATTGTTGCCCATTATAAAGGGATCATGCCATGACTGGCGGCAGTAACGTCATGCGACTCCGGCCAGTCACAGAGCCAGAGTCCTCCACCCTGGAAGGAAGAGGGCTGAAGATGGACGCTTCCAGCCAGCGGGGACAACAGTGACATCACAGGCTTCGTTTTCAGGTAGGTGACACAAAATTTGCTACTATGCGATGCATATTAGCCCATTATGCTTTACCTTTGCATGGAAATAAAGAGGAAGTATAACCCATCAGGGTTTACTTCCTCTTTTAAAGGAGTTGTAAAGAAAAAAATGTTTTTCACCTTAATGCAATCTATGCATTAAGGTGGGAGAAACATCTGATGACGCCCTTTAAGCTGCAGGTCAGTATAAAAAAGAAAACCTAGCATCACAGATGTGTATCCCTGTTCTGAACCAAGACTATTTAAGACTTGGCCAGTTACAACAGGGCCTCATTTAGGGATAAACCGTTACTGGTATCGGTACCGATACCGAGCATTTCCCTGGGTACTTGTACTCGAGGAAATGCCCCGATGCTTTACCCAATACCTGGGCAGTCAGGGTGATCGGTGCAGCAGGGGAGGTACAAGCACTGATCTGTCCCTTTTTCAGCTGCTTTAGTTAAAGTTATACAGCGGTGATCGGTGCTTGTAACTTCCCCCCTCAGCTGCACCGATCACCGCTGACTGTCCCAGTGCTGTCCCCCCTCCATCCTCAGTGCTGTCCCCCTCCATCCTCAGTGCTGCTTTCCCCCCTCTATCTGTCAGGATGGAGAGCGGAGGTAGGAGCCACTAAATCCGGCTCCTACCTTTTCCGAATGAACAGAGTCAGTGATCACTGACCCTGTCCATTCACATAACTGAGCATCGTAACCTGTGTTTACGATGCTTCAGTTTATGAATGGAGAGGAGCTTCTCTCCATTCATTTTAGCTGAGGCTACAGAGAAAGGGACTGGGGAATCTGAGTCCTTAGTCCCTTTCTCTGTCTCAAAGGGTAGATGATATCTCACCAAAGACCCCCCCCCCAACAGGGTTGATAAAAAAGAAAAACAATTGCAATAAATATGTAAATAAAAAAAAAACACTGACAATCCAGAGGAAAGCACTGGTAAAAAAAAAAATACTGTCACATGACATAAAAAAAAAAGTATCAGTAATCGGTATCAGCGAGTACTTGGGGGTGGGGGGTATCGGTACTTTCACTCGGCCTCAAAAAAGTGGTATTGGGACAACCCTAGCCTCATTAGAAGTCTTTCAAAGACCTTCTAGTGTAAGATTATGACAGATTTAAATCTAACCGTTCTTGTTACTAATTTGCACATTTTGGGTAAAATGAGGGTGGAACAGTGTCTAGTACTATTCTTTCCATACAGTTTGGATTATTGTCACTGGGCATGCTTAGGAAGAGCCCTCATATTTAGCATATAAGGACTTCTATTACCTGTATATGCAATGGATTAGAGAGAACTCACTTTTAGGTACATTGACTGGACATTCTTACTTGTGTTGCAGTGGTTGTTGAAAAGTTTTAGCAGTTCATTATTTGGTTTTAATTATTGTCTTCTATTTGTTCCATAAGGGAATACCAGTACTTGCAATAAAAGAACTTAAGAGCTCAGCTCCAGTTTATATGAATCCTAAAGAGATTGCAAACAGAAGTCTGTATCACTGCCTCCTGCTCTTTGGCATCTTACTTTTAGGAACAGCACACAGTGGTGGTCCCACTGGAAGCCCAACTTGAAATTTTAGTTCCTATGCCGAGTTCATATACAAACCTTCCCCATTAATTTGGTAATAATGCAGAACTATCTTGGTTACCAGTCACACTAGACTTTAAGCTTATATGTCATTGTTACTGTTACATCTTTGAGTGTGTTACAGGACATTCCCTAACAATGAGTCTACACATCTGTTTAGCAGACGGGGCTGGAGCACAGTTTAAGAGCAATTTCACCAATTTTTCAGTTTTGGGCAGTCAATGTTATATTGAATCACACACTGGTTGATATCTCTTGGATACTCCAATGGGGTAGTCACCTTCCCCTGCAAGAAGGCTGTAATGGATGTCAGTCTCTCTCAGCTGAACTCCTCAGATGTGTTTGGTGATATTATGGAGAGCCAAGTAGAAAAACATGACCTCCATCAGGCTTTGTAATGGCTGCAGCAATTGGATGGAACTGGAAACATGGGTATGGTTTTCTTCTTGACTAGATTTTTCTTTCTGGGACTCACTCTATGGGGTTGATTTACTAGAACTAGAGTGCAAAATCCGGTGCAGATATGTATGGTAGCCAATCAGCTTCTAACTTCAGCTTGTTCGGTTTAAGCTTTGACAAAAAAATCTGGAAGATGATTGGTTTTGCACTTAGTAAATCAACCCCATATTTAATATATTATTGGATATTCGATTAGCAAGTTAAAAGGGGAAACACAAATCTGATTTAAAATGTTTCCCATCTCTATATTGGTACATCTTAAAGTGAAGTTACACCCTGAAATATTTTTTTACTCCAAAAAAAATAAAAAAATAAATAAAATGAGAAAAAAAATGTTTACCTACCTGAAATAGCTGTTGCTATGCGGAAGTCCCGAATCTGCCTCTTCATCCTCCGCAGTGGATCCTTTTCCTCGTCCTACACTCGGTTTCTTCTTGTGAATGGGGCACGCTGCATTCTGTGAACTGTGTGTATCCCAGAAAGCAGCCAGCCCATTCACAAAGCGCCTCGCTGCTCGCACATGCGCAGTAGGAAACGGGCAGTGAAGCCGCACGGCTTCACTGCCTGTTTCCCTTACTGTGGATGGTGGTGCCTGGAGCTGCCAGGATCGAGGATCGGCCAGTACTCAGATAAATGATATTTAACCATTGTAATAAATAGATGTAATTGAGAACACACGAAAAGAAAAGGTAAAGCAGTGGACATAATGTCTGTCCATTTCTCACCGCTTAGTGATGATTCACAGAATACCCAACTAAAATCTGCTTGTGTACATGTAACATATACAGTTAGCAGTCAATTTTCATATGCTTTAATTGTAGCTGTGTGGGATTGTGAGCTGATTGTAAAAAGTGATATGCTCTAAAGTGAGCCTAAAAATACAATAATGCAGTGTAAAATAAACTTGAGAAAACATTAACTTCCAGAAGCCAGGTGTGGTACATAAAAATAAAACCTCCTTCCTTTTTTTTTTTTTTTCATAGTTAAAATTAAAAATCAAGGTAAAATACAATCTATTCTCCTGACAAACTATCTTTAGCTTAAGGATATTTAGTAGATTTAAACATATTTTTGTTCAGATTGGCAGTGGTTTGACTTTGGTGAAAAAGGGGAGGAAAAAATATAGATAGTGTATTTAGGGCCTGATTGTTTAGGGCCTGATTGTATGTAAACGGTGAGACCCAATTACAGGGATACCATTGGCTGCTTGAGACCAATTGGCATCAGAACTCATAGGTCAAAGGGAACAAGGGGGAGCAAAGGAGGATTTTGGTTGGGACTTTCACGGCACTGATAGGAGACAGAATAGTAAAAAATAACAATATTTATTTAACATAAAACAATTACAGTATAAAAATATTTAGGGACAGGCCCCACATTTCACATCAGAAAACAGAACCAACTGTGTCTAGTGAGAGAAGCCAGTGACCTCGACCGGTTTCGCGGTGGTACCGCTTCTTCAGGAGGGTCTAAAGGATATTTGTAAAATATATAATGAACAAGCAAGAAATACAGAGTATATAGACATTTCATTAGAAGCACAGCAGCATATTACTCAAGGGAGCAAAAACTCACCTAGATTGGTCACAGTGATCGAGCACAGGGCCTGGTTATTGCCTTCTTTGGCGCATGGAGGGGGATATTTTTACAACGGACTCTGATGAGGTGAAAGGTATAATCAATACAATGTAAATGAAAGATAATTCAGTGAGGTTGGGCACCAGGTGATAGGTGAGGGGGGTGAGATGGGATGTGGTGAAGTGAAAGTTGGGAATGAAGGGGTGTGAAGGAGGACAATGTGATTGAAAGGGAAAGTGTGTGTGTGCTGTGTGAGGTGAGGGGAACAGAATTGGGATAGGGGAGAAAGGAACATGTAAGGGGGATTGTACATAATATGTAAGGCCAATAGTTGGGGCCATGAGATTGGCAGGATAATGGCAGTGGCACATCAGTGTATCTTGTTAGAGACTATACACAATAATGTGCTGAAATTTAAACACTTCTGATAGTACAGATAAAGTGATTGTAAAGACTTTGTTATTTAAAAAAAAAAAAAAAAAAACATGTTATACTTGCCTGCTCTGTGCAGGGGTTTTGCACAGAGCAGTCCAGAGCCTCTTCTTCTCGGATGAGCAAGAGGCTTTTTCATTTTAATTTCAATAACTGTAGGTTGTGGGGGGCAGAGTCTCTTTAAATGAAATGTATTAACTTTTGTTTTAATAACATGCAAAACTTCTATATTTTAGCTTTTTAATAGTTTTTATGATCTTATCAGCTTTGCCTTATTTTCTAGTATTCACTTTGCAAAGTGAACATACAATCTAATTTAGTAATACAACACCTATAGCTCCTGGACTTAGGTTTAGTTTCTGCTGCCTCTGTAGGAAAGACTTTGAAAAAGGAATGTATAGAAAGAAGCACTCTCTCAAGTAGGCAACCTTCTTTTTTTTTTTTTTTTTTTGTGCCTTCACAATCAGGCCCCATACACACGAGAGGATTTATCCGCAGATACGGTCCAGCGGACCGTATCCGCGGATAAATCCTCTCGTGGATTTCAGAGGATTTCTATGCGATGGCGTGTACACACCATCGCATTGAAATCCGCGCTGAAATCCTCTGCCGATGACGTGTCGCGCCGTCGCCGCTATTATGACGCGGCGACGGGCGCGACGCTGTCATATAAGGAATTCCACGCATGCGTCAAATCATTACGACGCATGCGGGGAATCCCTTTAGACGGATGGATCCGGTAAGTCTGTACAGACGAGCGGATCCATCCGTTGGAATGGATTCCAGCAGATGGATTTGTTGTGCATGTCAGCAAATATCCATCTGCTGGAAATCCATCCCAGGGGAGATTTATCTGCGGATAAATATCCGTTGGCGTGTACACACCATAGGATCTATCCGCAGAAACCCATTTGATGGGATTTATCTGCGGATAGATTCTATGGTGTGTATGGGGCCTTAGTGTGTAGATTTGCTTTACTGTATGTGTAGCATTATTCATTTCTCCCTATAATAACAGGCTGTAAACATGCAGCATGTTAGCATGCACGGTCTACATTGATTTGATGTGATATTAAATTAGACAACATTATGTGTGCGATACTGCTATTTTTTTTTATTTTTTTTTATTATTCTACTGCAAAAAGCCAATGTTTATACAGTAGCCATAGGAGTGAGTACCCCCAGATTGCATGCAGATGTTTTCCCCAAAGACCTATGTCCTAACTTTTCCAATTTTATTTATATATATATATATATATATATATATATATATATATATATATATATATATATATATATATATATATATTTTTTTTTTTTATATACAGCATGATTTTTTTTTTTTGTTCAGCTATTATATATACCATAGGAAGGATAAGCACCTGTATCACAAACTTTGGTACTATACAGCATATATTTCTGCAGGACTTGGAGATAGACATTAAACTGTATTTCCACTTTTGCAGCCAAATTAGGATAACGCCTACTTTATATTTCTTACATGTTTCCATTCACTGAGCATAACTTTTAAAGAAAAAAATATTTAAAATTACTGCTTATCTTTATTTTTAACTTTTTGCTGCTGTTTACTGGACCCTCCAACAAGGAAAAAAGGCAAGGTAATGAATCTTTGTTGTGAGGGGGCTGGAAAGCTGTGTTTGCCAAAATCTTCATTAGTTCAGTTTTGACCACAGTTGGGAACCCAGCGGTTCAGAGGCGCTGCCCTGGGTGCTTTTTTAATATGCTTTACAACGAAAAATCTTGCTTGGGAAAAAAAATAAAACTTTTTTATATATATATATATAAAAAAAAAGGAAAAAATATTAAATTCAAATTAGATCTTTATTGCATTATGTTGCCAGTTTACATTTTTTTTTTTTTTTGCTTCAATGCCTCTGGGTGATCCAAAGCAGTAATGTATCTCGCTATCTGGTGCTGCATGTTTAGGTGGGGCAGAAAAGTTGAAATGGAGGCATTATTCAGAGGGTGCAGACTTATTTTGGGAGTACAGAGAACTAGGCCTTTATAACCAATGCAAGCACTATAATGAGCTATTTGCTGCTGTTATGACACCAGGCCTTATTGATGTGTTTTGAACTTACAAGTGGCATAGTTACCATGCATGTCTATGGCTGTGTCTGAGGCTAATGCCGCGTACACACCATCACTTTATGTGATGAAAAAAAATTACGTTTTTAAAAACGTCACTTTAATTGACTGTGTGTGGGGGAAAACGTCGTTTTATGTCTTGTAAAAAACGACCAAAAAAAATTGAAGCATGCTTCAATTTTATGTGTCGTTTTTCAAAAGTGCACTTTTTACTTCACAGAAATTGACCGTGTGTAGCAAAAAACGTCGTTTTCTAAGACGTTTTTTCATCCACGCATGCCCAGAAGCTACTTATGAAGCAAGCTTCAATGGTAAAACGTGGTGGAACGTAACCTCACTTTGCAAGATCATTGTGAGAAAACGATGGTGTGTAGGCAACTTCGTCTTTGAAAATTGAAGTTTCAAAAACGTCATTTTTTACTTCACAGAAAGTGTCGTTTTTTTTCATCACATAAAGTGATGGTGTGTACGGGGCATAAGAGTCTAAAACTGAAATGCACTATATATGACTTTCATCCAGTCAATAGAACAATGAAGAAACATTATTGAACTTGGTAGCATTATACTTGTCATGGATACAAACCTATATAGAGGGCAAGCATTAGTAACAGACTCCGATTGCCTTAGGCCTCATACACTGCTGCTGGTAAACGGACGTTACTAGAAGCCTTACTAGTTTGGGGTGGCCTCAGTGACAAATGACCTGTGATCTAGAGATGTTTGCCCATTTATTGAGCACAGTCACTTAAGTCAGAGAGGACTTGTATAGCAACTAAATGTATTTTGTCTATGTATTTTGTGGTGAAATCTGCTGCATGGACTAAACCTAACTTGGAATCATTAATTCATGATCCCAACAATTCTCCAAGTCCAGTTTGCATTTTCCTTATTTATGTGTGTGTGTGTGTGTGTATATATATATATATATATATATATATTAGTATGTATGTATGTATGTATGTATGTAATATATATAATGTGTGTGTGTGATACAAGTTAAAACATTTATCTGTTTGATTTTTGATTGGATGTTATGGCTTGCAACATGTAAGAATTAGCATTTTGGAATAAGAACCCCTAACCACTCTGAGCCGCTTAGAGGCCTAAAAACAGATTACAAGGTTTCCTTTGGCTAAACTAAAACACACATGAATTAAATCAATTTTCACAGAATGTAAATTGCTGAATCTGGCAGAACAAGAAAATAGCAAGAAATAAAAAATGCCCTTTTATTGAAACATTTGGCAGTATTACATATTGTCTTTTAATGTCATTGTGGCTTACATTAGGTTTATGCAACATAAAATAGTGTTATGAACATTGGCTTTACCACTAACCACTTCTAAAATGTACAGCTATTATATGGCATTACAGGCAAAAATTGGATTAGATGGAAATGTTTATCTACAGGGTGTCTTATGTTTTTGGTTTCTCTTTTTTTGAGTTGTACTTGTAAAAGGGTATCATCAGCCAATTCCTTTTCATCAGAATGAAGTACATATATTGAATGCTGATTTTATTAATGAAATAAATTAAATCCTGATCTTACTCAACATGTCTAAAAAAAAAACGTGAAATTTACATAAATAGATATGTGTTTATAATTTTCAAAATGGCAATATTCTTATAACTGAATAGGCTATAATAAAAGTTTTGTGTGTTGCTTAATAAGACCCAATTGTATACACATGCAGAATATCAGCCTTAAAATTGACGCTTGGAACTCTGTAGTAAGTGATTCTTATGTTAACCTTCATTACATTTTAAACTTCTTTTTTTTTTTTTTCAAAGATATTCAGCATTAAAATTTTATAAAAAAAAAAAAAAAAAAAACCCTTATAAACCTCTCATTTGACATACAAAAAAACCTGCAAATAAATAAAAATAATTTCTTGCAGCATGGAACTTGCAATATAAAATGTTTATTTGACATAATGAATGCAAATAAATACATTTGCTAATATATTAAAAGGCATTTCTTATAGCATGGAACCTGCAATATTTACTAGTAATATAAAATGTTTATTTGTAACAGAAAAGTGTAGGGAAAACCTGCAAGAAATGTAGTAAGCAGATGGAAGAACTTTGAACACACTGTAGCTTTACTGTAATAAATCCATCGATTCAAGTGTTTAACTGAACATTAATGAATCTGTCAGTTGAAGTCTTTGCTACCGTGCTAGCATAATCTTTGCTGGCACTATATACGTGCTAAGTAAACACACAGACTAGCTGTTTAGTTGTGTGTTAACAGTCCTGAAAAGTTGTGTGAATTATTTGTTCTCTTTCTAGGATAAATGTTAGGTATACTGTTTTGTTATCTCGATCCTGGCCTAGGACGAGTATGTGCGTGTGAAAGGAAAAAGAGGGCCTCAGTACAGGAATACTAACAGGGTTTTCTGTCCCCTCCTGCCAGATTTTCCTGGAAAGTCAGCCACACGTTGAGAAATATGTCTTGCAGCATTTCTATATTAAGCTGAAAGACATTTCTAAGATCGTTTGTGACCGGCACTCGCATTAGCAAGAATTGTGCATTTTGCAAGCAGCATGTAGTTAGTATTTGTACCAGCTGCAAACCGTTTTTTTTTTTTTTTTTTAAATCATTGCTGACGTATTTTATATATTATTAAACTAAATGTGGCTAAATACAGGGTTTGGTAAAATAAATTTGAGCTAATGTGAGCACTGCTTCTTTCTTTCCCCAGAAAAAGGTTTGCTGACTCATGCTTCCTTGATCACACGCCTTTACGTGGCTAAGTACAGCTTTGCTTAGCGGTTGATCTCTAGGACATAGTTTGAGTGATCAATTAAAGAACCAGTCCTCTTAAAACTGATGTTTCATTTTTTTGGTAGATGCTGGAAAGTTAAGTAATCTAATCTTTTTATGAAGTTTTAGATTTTTCCTGGAGTTGGTGAGATGTTAGCACTTCTGTTCCATATCATAGAGCATACAACAAAAGGTGATAAAGTAAAAAAAGGTGGAGGCGAATGCCCAAATCTACTGGGTGAATTTTAAACAAAGTTGGAAATTGTGGCAGGGAGATCTTATGTTTAGAGCATCACATACATACAATAATAAACCAAAAATAAACTGCACTAAAATGGGGAAAAAAAATACTGTGTGTGTATATAGGACTATTGAATAATAAGTCTGTATTCATAAGCACTTTAAAAAGAGGAAAGTCCATAAAGAAACGTGATGTATAATATAACCCTCAGTGCTTAATACTTTCACCAGAATTTTCGTGGAGTTTCAAGAAAAACCTCCACCTCATAGAAATGGTAGCTCACCAGATCCTCATGACCTCATGTTACAGAAGGCCTTGAATGCTTGTGATTATATACCCAACCCGGCCCTCTGATTGTTCAGGGGAATCGTGCTCTGAATCCTCCACCACCCAGGTTGGGTTTGATCATAAATGAGCCCTCAAAAGACATAAGGCCTCCATAGTATAAAATCTTCAGTGTCTATTGGTTCAAAAATTATGTTGCACTTACATCAAACTAATGTAACTAAGCTGGCCGACTTATTCTTTTATACTTAATTACCGTACATTCGTTTGATGTAAGTGCAGCTTAATTTTCTAACCAATAAACACTGAAGATTTTGCACTTTGAAAGCCATGTCTCTTTTTGGGGCTCATTTATGATCTAACCCATTCCGGGTGGTGGAAGATTGAGAGCGTGATTCCCTTGGACGATCAAAGGCCCGGGCTGGGTATATAGCCACAAGCGTTCAAGACCTTTCATAACAGGAGGTCATAAGGATCTGGTAAGCGGCCATTTCTAGGCGGTGGAGGCTTTTCTTGAAATTCCACAATATTCTGGTGAAAGTGGTTAAGCACTGATGGTTATATTGGACATCATGTCGCTTTTATGGACTTTCCTCTTTTGTAAACTGCTTATGAATACAGACTTATCATTTTTCAACAATCCCAATTTGTTTATTTTAGCGCAGTTTATTTTTGGTTTATTGTTTTGCACTCTGTGTATCTCACATGAAAATTGCTGTTTTTTATACTCCATTTATTTATTCACTCATTGTGTGATTTATTTTTATTTTTGTATTTATTTTTTCTTGATAGTGCTGCATTACTTAATATGTTTTCATACATACAATAAGCCAGGGGGTGACTCGGCACAACAATAATAATAATGATTTCTATTTAACTCTTCGATTTTCCATCTTTTAGCTCTAGGCCTATGAATTCAGCAATAACTTTGCTATTACTCCAAAATACAGCAGTGATGCATATATTGTTTTTATGACTTTCTTTTGGCCGTATCGCTTCAAAAAATAATGTATTTGATTTTCTATGTATAGTTAAAGCAAAAAAAGTAAACAATAGAAAATATATATATATATATATATATATATATATATATATATATATATTTTCTCCTTTTATATACAAATGTTATAAATGTATAAAATGTTGGTTTTATTCTGTAATCTGACCCATTTATTTTGAAACCAAAGAATGTTGCTAGTTCAAATCAAATTAAAGCCCCGCCTTCTTCCTTCTTTCTTCTTTGCTTTTTTTTTTCATGCATCCCCTTCTACTGTGTCCCCCTTAAACACATTTGGTGTATATATATATATATATATATATATATATATATATATATATATATATATATATATATATACATTTTTTGAAACTCACTGTGTTGTTAATTATTGTATAGTCCTCTTCATTGTTCCAGCTGCGGCCCGAGGCTGAGCGTGTCATCCCTCCGCCCCCCCTCCTGTCCATGCGTATCAAGAGCACATTCGAGGTGTTAGTGGGGTGGGCGGCATGTTTACCATCTCTCCGCCCCCGCCCGCTCGAGATAATGTTTCCTACTACATTATCGCGAACGGGCGGAGGCGGAAAGATGGTTAACATGACGCGTTGTGCTGGGGTGATGCGATTTGGTGGTGGGGCGATGTGATAGGGCGTTGCAATATGGTGGGTGGGCGATGCAATATGGGCAATGTAATTTGGTGGGGGGCAATGTGATTTGGTGGGGGCGCAATGCAATGTGCTGGGGCGATGCGATGCAATTTGGCGGGGGGAATGTGATTTGGTGGCGGGGCGATTTGATGCAATGCGATTTTGCAAGGGCGATGCTATTTGGTGGGGGGGCGATGCAATGTGCTGGGGCAATGCGATTTGGTGGCGGGGTGATGTGCTGGGGCGATGCAATTTGGCGGGTGGGCGATGCTATTTGGTGGCGGGTGATGTGCTGGGGCGATGCAATGAAATTTGGCGGGGGGCACTGCGATGGGGGAGATGCGATTTGGTGGTGGGGCGATGCGATGTGCTAGGGCAATGCGATTTGGTGGTGGGGGCGATGCGATGTGCTGGGGCGATGCAATTTGGTGGGTATGCGATGGGGCAATGCGATTTGGCGGGGGTCAATGTGATTTGCTGGGGCGATGCAATGTGCTGGGGCGATGCAATGTGCTGGGGGCGATGTGATGTGGCAACGCGATTTGGTGGGTGTTGTGATGCAATTGGGCGGGGGGACGATGCAATGCGATTTGGGAATATTTACTCAATTTTTCACACGATTATCTATATAACATAGAGAAAGTTGTTTGTGCAAATGGTTGTAAATAAGCAGTTTTTGAAATATCCAATCCACTATAACACCAGAACACATTTTTCAACATCATTATGCTCAGTTTGAACTTCATAAAGTCATCTTCAATACATCTAGATGCATAAATAAATGTTGTTGCTGAGATTATTATTATTTTTTTTAATGAAAAGCTGTACAGAATATATATATTATACACACACACACACACACACACACACTAAGAAATATATATATATATATATATATATATATATATATATATATATATATATATATATATATATATATATATATATATATAATTTCTTTAAATAATATTCTTTGAGCATGCAATATATTGCCGGGTTCCTGCAGGTAGGAGAGGTTTGCATAGATAACTTCCTCTAACACTGCCGTTGCTATGGAAACCTGACCAGAAACCCATTACACTGTTTGTGCAGCACTAAGCATGTGCGAGATCTGCAAGCATGAAATCCAGGAAGTAATACAGTCTGGCTTCATATGCCCACACTTAAGATGGCCACGGTCTAATGCTAGTTTATAAACTTTCAAAATGCTGTAATAACCTAACAAAACAGACTTTAGTTTACAGACTAACTTTACTAGAATACATTAAGCTTGTGTATTATAAGGGTACAGGCATACCCCGCTTTTAAGTACACAATAGGGTTTATTTACTAACGCATACCTCCCAACTTTCTGAGATGGAAATGAGGGACACCTATCTGCAAAAGTATGCAGGCATAGGACACACCCCTTGCCACGCCCCCTTAAAGGAGAATTGTACAAAAACATACGATTGGTTAAACCCACAAGTGCTTTTTTACCACTACCATTCCTTTATATTGGCTCTTGGAATTTTAAAATGCAGCAATTCAGAAATCAGATGAAAGGTTTAGCACTGGAAAACACTTTGATAGATAAAAAGTGCATTTTATATACATCTATATAGATCAGACCAAAATGAGGGACAAATGAGGAGAATGAGGGACAGAGGGACATTGCTCCAAATCAGGGACAGTCCCTTAAAATCAGGGACAGTTGGGAGGTATGCTAACGCTGGAAATCGCAATATCAGGCTGACTTCTGGATAGAATCCAATGAGCTTCTAACTCCAGCTTGTTTAATTAAGCCTGGTAATAAAACCTGGAAGCTCATTGGATTCTGTGCAGATGTGAGCCTTATTTTGCGCTTTGCAGCTTTAATAAATAAACCCCATTGTGTACTTAAAAGTGGAGTATGCCTGTATTTTTATTTAAAAAATGTAATTTTGGCCGGAACTCCACTTTAATGTAGGCACAAAAAAAATATGAACCGTGATAAAATAAAAAGAAAGAAGTAGATGATTAGGGATGATTATGTGTAACAAAGGGTTACATAGAATGAGTTTTATTAAAAATAAAAACTAAACATATTTTTTTTTCTTTCTGTTTCACAGCTCTGCATTTAGAAATGCTGAAAGCAATAAATAAAAACAATGTGGTTGATTTGGTGTGCATAAAATTAGATATCGATAGTGTGTAAACAAGCAAATCATATGGTACAACATAGAAATGTATTTAAAAAGATATTTTAAAATTAAAAATGTTAGAACACATTAAACAGGAGCAGTTAATACCGTTTACTTCACACAGCTTTAACACCTGCCTAAGTCACTCCATTACCAGCCATTACTGGTACCTGGTGCCACCTAGTAGGCCTGGCATGGGAACTGCCAAACAACCTGCCCCCAGGGGGCACACTTCTAGCATTTCTGTAATATTTCAACTTAATTGGGCTCAATTGAAAATAGCTGTCACTTGAAAATAAGGAAAATATTCCAGTGTGTTAGCTTTATTTATTATACTAATCTGAAGGATTATGAAAGAGTTGGAATGTAAAGACTTATGACTTTTTAGAGATGTTTGCTATATGCTCTGCTTGGTGCCATACAGGCTCTCTTCTAAACTCTTATCCACTAGCCAATGCTCCCACAACACATGCAAGACCTAAACCCCATTCACTTTAATGCTTTCTACAATTTGTCAGCCTGTTAATAGGCCCTATTCAAATGCATGAAACTTGAGGCAGAAATGGCAGGTGGGTACATGTTGGAAAAAACGCTGTGCTATGTGGGAAAATGTTGCATAGTAAAAAATCTCCAGAGGAAAGCATTGCAAATAAGTGCATCCTATTTAAAGGTAAAGGTTCGTATCAACCTATTTTTATACCTCTGAATCAGGGTTTGTGCGTATGCATTCTGCCAGTGGTTCAATAGCTAGTGAAAAAATGTAAGGTGATAATTGGCATCCTTGTCTGGTTCTGTTGGTTAGTCTGAAACTTTTGGAAGTTATACCTGAGGTGAACACCTTTTGCAGAGGATTGTGAATAGAGTGACAATATGGCTAAATGTATAAAGCCCTTTAAAACCAAACTTTGTCAGTGTTTTGGAGATATATTCCCACTGCATTCTATCGAACGCTTTTTCGGCATCTAGGGCCCAGAGAAGGGACGGCGTTTGGTTATTCTCTATGTGGTCAATTCTATTTACCATCCTCCTGGTACCATCAGGGGCTTGTCTTCACAAAACCTAGTTGGTCAGGGCCTATGAGATAGGAGGTTATGTTTAATATTCGGTTTGCTAAAATGTTAGCATATATTTTGAAGTCTGAATTTAATAGTAATAAATGGTCTGCCGTTTTAAAGGGTAGGTTGGATCTTTACCTGGTGTTAAGTTGAGTTATTATTATGGCTTCTAACATTACCTTGGGGAATTGACTGACATAGCTATTTTGGTTATACATATTGGTTAAAATGTCACTAAAGGCTTGGTATTATTCCTCTGATAGTCCGTCAATGCCTGACGCTTTATTTTTGGATAACGATTTGACAACCTTGGGGGTTTCATTTATTGTAATTAGATCATTAAGATATTCTTGTAATTAGATCATTAAGATATTCTAAGTCCTTGGAATCTATTTCTGGTAGGTTCACTGAATTAAAAAAAATCTGATATACTTTTGGCTGTAGGCAGGCCAACGTCGGCACAAAAACATTTTGACAAACTGACCCATCATATAACCGGTAAAATATTTTACAACCCTCATAAGATTGCAGATACGTTTTCAGAATACTATGAATCGATAAGCTAGCATTTTCTAATGCCACAGAAGTTTAGAAATATAGTACCAATAGATGTTGTAGCAAAATCTATCAAGAATAGATCCTTTAACAAAAAAAAAAAATAGTTGTAACCAGTAGCCAATAATTCCCTTATGCCCTGTACACACGATTGGTCAATCCGATGAGATGAGAACGGTCTGAAGGATTTTTCCATCAGTTAACCGATGAAGCGGACTGATGGTCAGTTGTGCCTACACACCATCAGTTAAAAAAATGATCGTGTCAGAACGCGGTGACGTAAAACTCAACGACGTGCTGAAAAAAAATGAAGTTCAATGCTTCCAAGCATGCGTCGACTTGATTCTGAGCATGCGTGGATTTTTAACCGATGGACGTGCCTACAAACGATCGTTTTTTTTTCTTCTATCGATTAGGTATCCATCGGTTAATTTTAAAACAAGTCTCAAATTTTTTAACCGATGGATAAATAACCGATGGGGCCTACACAGGATCAGTTTGGTCTGATGAAAACGGTCCATCAGACCATTCTCATCGGATTGACCGATCGTGTGTACGGTGCATTAGTCTAATCCCTGGCAATGTAATAGCGCCAGTATACATGCTGGCATAGCAATTGGTAATCAACAAATACTCAGCTTCGCAAAAACAGTCCGTGTACCAGACTCGGCACTTCAGGTGAGCCTGCATCATCTGCCGGAGTGACTGTCTGTGTACCTATCCTGCTGTTCAATGGTAGTCCCACAACTACCATAGCAAATGGTCTTCACGCCTGACCCCTGATCGTGTCACTTCTAGTTTTAAAAGTAATTAGGCAGATAAGCTTGAAGTGTTTTAAGGTGAGATGACCGAATAGGAATAGGTAGAGTCTCAAAAAGTTAAAGGAATTTCGGCAAGATCGTCATTTTAATAGTTGCCATGCAACCAAAGAGGGAGATTTTTTTTTTTTTTTTTGTCCTCCACCTAGAGGACATTGTGATATACGTTTGCATTTTAAAGCAAATTGTAGGTAGGGGTCAGATTGATGCCAAAATATTTTAGTTAAAGCGGAGGTTCCGCGGTTTCTCGTTTTTTTGTTTGTTTTATGTGCAATGCATAGTGTAACACATCTCAATGTAGCACTCACTTGCTACCCGCTTATACTCGTTTTCCTTGAGAAAGGAGAAGTTTTAAAATTTCATTCCTGGCGTTTTCCATTTTGCTTGTGGGCATTGTGAAGCCCACAAGCAAAGACTTCCTAAGAATACTGCTTCTTCATTACCATGACAACCACTTGCCGAGTCACGTGACCCGCGAGATAATACAGTAAATCTTTATCGTCTCCAGGGAGTCTCGACACATCACTCCCAGGAGACACTGGGCCGTCGGGGGGGAAAACTACTCCACTCCCGCAGGGAATGAAACCCGGAAGCAACATTAAAAGCATCTGAATCAAGGTAAACATTGACCTACGAAAAAAAAAGGATTCTACATGTATTAAGGCTGCTGCTGTTAATCATATGAAGTTCATATTTAGGGTGAACCTCCGCTTTAAGTAGATTTCCATGAGTAAGGAAATGATGGGGATAAGCATTGCACTGTGTGATGAGGTATGTTGAGTTGGGGCCTTCATTTATGTTATTGACTTTATAGTCAGAGAATTGTATCTGTAATATTATCCTCAAAGAGTGCTACATCCAAATAATCTAGACACAAGGAAATTACCCCCAAGTTGACTTTTAAGGCACTACAAATGAAAATTACTGAAAAAGTATAATTTAAACATTGGGGGTTTATTTACGAAAGGCAAATACACTTTGCACTGCAAGTGCACTTGAAAGTGCAGTCACTCAAAATAGAAGGGGTAGATCTGAAATGAGGGAAAGTTCTGCTAATTTTATCATCCAATCATGTGCAAGCTAAAATGCTGTTTTTTTATTTCCCTTGCATGTCCCCCTCGGATCTACAGCGACTTTACTTCCAAGTGCACTTGTAGTGCAAAGTGGATTTGCCTTTAGTAAATAACCCCCGTAGTGTATCAAACTTAAAACATACAATAAAAATGGAATGGTTACATATCTGTGTACAAAATCGCCAAATGCATAGCACTAAAATTTAAATCCTATCATTTTCACCAACGCATTTCAGAGTGTTAAAGTCTCCTTCAGGGGTGTTTAGAAGGAGATCAGTCATAAATCTATAAAATAGTTGTATCAAAAGGGCAGGGTAAGTATACAACAATCAATAACGTAGTACATAAATAAATAGGATGGGCATACTAAGCAAACTTGTGCATATTGTGGTGATGTCACAAGTGAAACATTCCATAGAACTATTAAAAACAAAGACCATAAAAAGGACTGTGTCTCGAAGCTCTCCTGCTTAAAGGAACACTAAAGGTTGGTTAGTTTTTTTATTAGATCAATTGATTGCTGTAAGCTAGAGCATTTAAATATCACTTACCTTTTTTTTCCTTTTTGACCTCCAAAATACAGTAATCCAGGTTTGAAAATGCCATTTCCTGTCACTCCTCTTCTTGCTTTCCACCAGCATCTGAGCCATTTTGCATGGTGGAAAGCAGAATGTGCTCACCCCCTCCCTATGACTACAGCCCTGCGTGAAGATGCTCTCTTATCCCTCACAGGCATGGAGGCTAAGCCTAATTGGAACTGTAGTTCCCATTAGGCCGTGATGTAGCAAGAATGAATGCGCACCGCAAACCAGGAAGTCAGTGAGAATAATGATTCAGGAGTGACGGAGGTGAATAAAACAGCTCGATTTCAACAGGTATCAAACTAGTTATAATGCAAAACATTACTTTTTACTTTATCAGCTACTGTCAGACTTTAATTTAAGAGGACATTTTTTTTTCCTTTACAACCCCTTTAAGCACTCAAAGTGCCAGGTCTTATCGCTGTATATAAATGTATTAAAAATAGTTAAAAAAAAGAGTCGAATTTGACTCTTTGGTACTGGGCTTCCCAGGAGGGCATCAGACTGCTAGAGACAAAGGGGCCAAAAGTGGGAGTTGCCCTGTAGATAGAAACAATGCAAAATATGTAGCATAAGGTTTGTATGAAATAGACTATAATTATTATTTTTTATTATTTTTATGTGTGTGTATTGGGTAAAGTATCCTACCTGTGCCATATGAAGACAAAAATTATGGAGAAGGTTTGAAAGTATAAAGATGCTATATACTGTAGAACAATATATGCATGACAATGAATCAGTTACATGAATATGCAAAGTGATATTCTAGAACAGCTAATTTTTTATCTCATTTTATTTGTGTGTGTACATACATACATACATACATACATACATGTAAATGCATCCAAACATTTGACTGGCAAATACACGTGTTGGCCTAATTGTTGGTGTTGATAAAGACTAGCTTGTATAGCAGTTGGACCAATAATTAGGTCTATACAATATTAAACGTCACACGAATGCGGCCCACCAACACATATATAGCCTCTCCAGCGGACTGAGCATGCCCACTGGAGTGACAAGATGGAGGCCAGACGTAATAACATCTGGAACCACCAGGGGAGCCGCCACAGGTTACCTAATGGTATATAATACCTTACCTATAGTCAGGGAATGAGAGGTACCAGTCCAGTTCCTTGTGGAAATTGGGGAGGAATATGAGTGGGTGAGTAAGTATTAAGAGAATATCGTTCGCTAATAGAGAAAGTCTTTGTTATGAATCCAAATGACACATATACTCGGGTTGGGCCTAATGTGAGCGGCCAGGGGTTCAATACAGCCAAAATTCGGGAAAAAACGCTTAAACCCGAGGATGTATAGGTATGTCCAATTGCAGCAAGTGGTCAAAAATGTCCTTTCTATTTCATTCTGAGGGCACTGTGAAATATGGCAACGTAAATGTGTTCTGTACAAAGCTAGTGTACAGAATGCCCCCAGAAATGTAATTTTATTTCTTGTGTGATTGGCAATGATTTTCTCACATATCTGCACTAAGATGCAAGTAAAATTTTGGCCATCTGCAAAGGCATTTTATTTTCGGTAAGGCACTCCCTAGGGGTTAATTACACCTAAAGGGTTGAAGCCACTGCAACTTTTATCAGTAGAATGCTGAAAGTACAGGGTGGGCCATTTATATGGATACACCAAAAACAAACGTTGGATTCAAAATGGCCAACTTTAAAATGGCCACCATGGTCACCACCCATCTTGAAAAGTTTCCCCCCTTACATATACTAATGTGCCACAAACAGTAAGTTAATATCACCAACCATTCCCATTTTATTAAGGTGTATCCATATAAATGGCCCACCCTGTACATCAGGTAGTTATAATGGATGCTTACCCCCCCCCCCCCCATTCAGAAATCAATCTTGCAAGGAAATAGTTTGAGGATTTCAGTTAAGCATTTACAACAGTTTTCCGTTTTTGTTAATTCTAAAATAGCTTACTCCTGATTCTGTCATACATTTGCACTAAATTCTGTAACCATACTGATACATACAGCAAATTCAGGAAGTTCTTACTACTACCACTTTAGCAGCCATTTGATATGACTGCAACATATTCTTGAAAAATAACCACTGTTTCATAGATTAGGAAAACTTTCAGTAATTAAGACCAGCTCTGAACTGGCATAAAGAAAGACGCCAGTGGGGCATGTTTAGACAAATTCCGAACAGAAGCCCAATAAAATTCTAAAAGATATATCTGACACTCTGTATGAATTGCCCCAGTGGAACAAACTGCTTTTTTTGTTAGAAAAAAAAAATGGTTAAACAATGTTGGTCAAAATCCTTTCAATGTACATAGATCAGTTGTGACGACTGTTCTTTCATGTATCCCCCCCCCCCCTTACAAGCATGGGATTATGCCTTTTACACACGATCTTGATAAAGCGCATGCGCACAAAATGCGTCACGGCAGCCTGGACAAAAGTGCGTTCCAGTTCTGCTTCCTGTGGATCCACTCCAGCCCACATTTGATGTCCTATCCAGCCCATGACTGAAGTGATTACGGTGTGTCCTGCAGGCTGTGTTGGCATCATGTTGGCTGTTTTTCCCCATCTGGGGATTTTGACCTATAGCCTTCTGGTCACAGCTGAGCGTTGAGCTGTTAATCCCTCAAAACCGCCACTGAGTATGACAATCAGAGCAGCTTGTTTTTAACACATTTATGGCTTTTATGCTTTATGTGGGTTAATAAATTACTTTTTACCACCGACCGTGGCATCTTGCAATTCACTTGTAGTAGAAATTCAATGGATGCAGCAATATGCAGAGGCCATGAGTGCTGTTAGTCTGGCTCTTCAGGAGAGGGAATGAAATGTGTAAAGCAGTACTGATGCCATAGCTTTAAAAAGCATTCACCACTTCATCTAGAGGAGCTTTGTCCTGGAGACCAATCTGTACATTTATTGTTGAACTGGGAAACCAGGAGGTCAGTGCCTACTGTCCCTCATCATTGACACAGAACATGAAACATCTCTGGGCCCATTCGCACAATAATGGCAGTCTACCAACTGTCAAATCTCAGGACATAAAACCACCAAGCCAAGATAACCTGGCATCAGGCAAGTCAGTTTGTTTATAGACCAAACTGATTGTTTTTTTTTCCTATGATGGCAGAGTTCAGTTCTAAAGCCAGACTGGAGTCAAGCCAAGGGAACTGCCACAAAGAAGGCTACCATCATGCCCTGAGCTCTCTAGCAAATACGGGGTTTGGCCACCGCTGGTGGCCACTCCTAGGTTGTGGTTTTGTTTTGGTGCCCTTCTCCTCTGAAGGTGGTGCTATGACCCAACAGTTATGCCGCGTACAGACGGTCGTTTTTTGTGATGAAAAAAAACAAAGTTTTTCAAACTTCATTTTCAAAAACGACGTAGCATACACACCATCGTTTTTTCCAAAAGCTCTAGCAAAGCGCGGTTACATTCAGCACGTATGACTGCACTCTGTTCCATTCAAACTCGCATCCTAACTTGCTTCTGAGCATGCGCGGGTTTAAAAACGTTGTTTTAAACGTCGTTTTAGCTACACACGGTAATTTTTTGGGACACAAAAAACGACATAAAAAATTGAAACATGCTCGAATTTTTTTTGGGTCGTTTTTCAGAAGACCTAAAACAACGTTTTCCCCACACACGGTCATTTTAAATTACGTTTTTAAAAACAAAGGTTTTTTTCATCACAAAAAACGACCGTCTGTACGCGGCATTAGAGATTCAAGATCTCAACTGTGTCCATCAATGATTGGAAAATTAAATTTGACTTAGGATTGTACATTTCAATTAGCAAAGTGTAATAATCAAATGTTTTATTATGAAAACTTGGATTTAGCTGATTACCTACAGAAATAAAATGTTCAGTCCTGAGGGACTTGGAAAACATACACATGACACACATTTTACTCTAATTCAAAAATATACAATTAAGGTAGGCATGGAAAAATTTCTGACATAAAAATAGCATGTTTGCATTCTATATACCAGTAGTGATATAGTGATAGAGTGATATTCTAACCATAACTCAATTAATTGTATGCACATTATTTGTCATTTTAGATGCGTCGATACATTTTAAAGGGAGCGTTTGACTTTTTCATTATTGTTCTCAAATTTTATAAACTAGCATTGTTAGACACCCACTTGCAAGTCATCAGATGACCCTGCATATAAAAAGCCAAACGTTAAATACTATCCACAAGCTATAAAAGGGAGTAGACATGAAAAGGTTAAATGTGTTCACAATATGGAAAACAAGGCTTATTTATACTGAAAACTTTCAGCTATTTATGAGAGAGATTTCCTGACAGTGTCACGCACATGCTGTTGACTGTGATATATGGGAGTCCTTCAGAAATGATATTGTCAGCAATTCACAGGCCTGTTTTTCAGTTTTCTCACACAGACTACTAGTCACAGTCCTGGACTGGACTTTAGTTCTGTTTGTCTGAATGAACAGAAATGGACCCAACGTTAACAGAATTCAATACATTAAAAAAAAATGTTTTAGTAATAAAATAATGATTAGATTGGTTGACCTCAATGAACGTGTGTATTTTTTCCAATGTGCTTAAAAAAATTGGTAACTGATGCCGCGTACACGCGATCGAAAATTCCCACAACAAATGTTCGATGTGAGCTTTTTGTCGGAAATTCCGAGCGTGTGTAGGCTCCATCAGACATTTGCTGTCGGAATTTCCGACAAGAAAAATTTTGAGAGCTGGTTCTCAATTTTTCCGACAGCAAAAGTTCTTGTCAGAAATTCGGATCGTCTGTATGCAATTTCTGACGCACAAAAATCCTACGCATGCTCAGAATTTAATTTTTCTTGGCTCTTCGTGGTGTTGTACGTCACCGCGTTCTTGACGTTTGGAAATTTCCAACATTTGTGTGACCCTGTGTATGCAAGACAAGTTTGAGCCAAAATTCCGTCTGAAGAAAATCCACGGGTTTGTTGTCGGAATTTCCGATTGTGTGTGAGTGGCTTGAATATTGTAGTCTCTTACTGAGTTTGGTTATATAGTCTAGACTAGTGTTTCCCAACTCCAGTCCTCAGGGCGCACCAACAGGTCATGTTTTCAGGATTTCCCTCAGATGAAACGGCTGTGGTAATTACTAAGGCAGTGAAACTGATCAAATCACCTGTGCAAAATAATGGAAAGCCTGAAAACATGACCTGTTGGTATGCCTTGAGGACTGGAGTTGGGAAACACTGGTCTAGACTATATAACCATCCCGAAGGCCACACGTGGCCCTTTATTACTTAAAGTGGCACTACACTGCATCTGAGCACCAAAAAACAAAAACGCAAAATTACCAATCCATCCATGCTTTATTTTTCTGAGAAATAACTTTGAAAAATACCCCCAAGCATTTCTGACCATGGTCATGTTAAGGAAGGGCAGATTATTAATTTAGCTTTTACTTCCTGGAATCCATCTGCCCTTGGCTCAGGCATGCCTGCAGTAGAGTGTGTTTAGAGAAAATCCCTCCTCCCCTCCTGAAGGCTCCTGGGGTACATGACATGATTTGCCTAGGCCTAGAAACCAGGAAGTAACTGAAGAAATGTAAAGAAAAAAAAAAGAAGCAAATATATACTTTCCCATCTATTTACTAATGCTAGCTAGCAGCTTAAGGATTAAAAGTAATACATTTTGAGAGAGTGAAGTTCTGCTTTAATATGGAGTCGTATAGCCCTTACTCTGGATAATGTTATTTATACTTGTGAAAATATTTTTTTCTCACAAATTGTATATATAATTTGTGAGAAAAAAATACAGTGTGTATATATAAATACATATATATATATTACAGCAAATTTGAATCTACAGAAAACCAATAACGCACTTTTGAGGAATCCAACGATGAAACATTGGGGAGTTTTGAAGAGGGGAGGGGGGGGGGGGGGAATTTGCCTTTTGACATTCACTGTGAAAATATTATAGGCATATAAAGTGGAAATTTTGAGGAGCATGGGCCATTTTTGTAAACAAAAAAAAAAAATCTCACACAGGGATTCTAGTCATTTATTTTCTGATTTTTGGACAAATATTCTGAGGATTGCTGAGACAAAAGTTTGTGCGTGTCCCGTTTTATATCTGGTGTAAAACGAATGCAGAATTTCATAAAAAGAACATCGTACCAACAGTCAAACATGGTGGTGGCAGTGTGATGGTCTGGTCTGGGGCTGCTATGCAGCTTCAAGACCTGGATGACTTGACATAATTGATGGAACCATGAATACTGCACTCTACCAAAAAATACTGCACTCTACCAAAAAATTCTGAAGGAGAATGTCCGGCCATCAGTTTGTGACCTTAAGCTCAAGCGCACTTGGGTTATGCAGCAAGACAATGATCCGAAACACACCAGCAAGTCCACCTCTGACTAGGCCTCTCCCCTTTTTTTTTGGGAGCCAATCAAAGTCTGGACTTAAATCCAATTGAGATGCTGTGGCATAATCTTAAACAGGCCGTTCATGCTCAAACCCTCCAGTGTGGTTGAAATAAAACAATTCTGCAAAGAGTGGGCCAAAATTCCTCCACAGCGATTTGAAAGACTCATTACCAGTTATCACAAACACTTGATTGCAGTTGTAGCCACTACTGCCTTAATAAATGAAATCGTCATTTTAAAAACTGCATTCTGTATTTACTCTGGTTATCTTTGTGTAATATATATATTTTTTTTTTTATTTGAATCATTAAGTGTGGCAAATATGCAAAATTAATAAAAAATCAGGAGGGGTAAATACTTTTTCACAGAACTGTATATCTTTGCCCTCTTGTTCTTAAAGCGGAGGTCCACACACAAAGTGAACCTCCACTTTTCGGAACCCTCTCCCCCCTCAGGTGTCGCATTTTGCACCTTTCAGGGGTGAGGGGGGTGCAGATACCTGTATAATACAGGTATTTGCACCCACTTCCGGGCATAGACTGCCGCGGGGGTCACGCCCCTTCCCCCCCCCCCCCCTCCGTTTGTCTTCTGGGAAACACACTGGTCTCAGGAGACAGCGGGGACCAGTAAGGACACGCTGCGCAACTCTCGCATGCACTGTAGGGAACCGGGAAGTGAAGCTGCAACGCTACACTTCCTGATTCCCTCACCGAGGATTTCTTGGCTTCGGCTGCCAACATCGCGGGCACCCTGGACAGGTAGGTATCTATTTATTAAAAGTCAGCAGCCAGATGACATTGGCTATATGTTTGGCGTCGTTGTACTGTAGTAGAATACATTTGGGGCCAATCGCATGTCTCTCTGATGTTATGGCATGATGGATGGGTATCTGCCCGTATTTCTCAGCGTTGAGGACACTATTGATCCTGACCAAATCTCAAACATAATTTTCAGAAATTCAGCCCCAAACATGGAACCTCCACTGTTGCCTGCAGACACTGATTTTTTTCAAACTTTGTCTCATCAGGTCAACACCTGCTGCCAGTTTTCTGCACCCCCAGTTCCCATGTCTTCATGTGTAGCTAAGTTGCTTACTCTTGTTTCCATATTGGAGGTATGGCTTTTTGGCTGCAATTCTTCCATGAATACCACTTCTGGCCAGACTTCTCTGGGTGTACTTGGGTCCCACTGGTTTCCGCTAGTTCTGTGCTGATGGCACTGCTGGACATCTTCCAGTGTCGAAGGGAAGTAAGCATGATGTTTCTTTCATTTGCTGTATTAAGTTTTCTTGGCCCACCACTGTGTCTACGGTCCTAAACATCTTTTTCTTTGTGCTTCTTCAAAAGAGCTTGAACAGCACATCTTGAAACTCCAATCTTATTAGAAATCTTTGGAGGGAGAGATCTAACTGGTGCAGTATACCTACCTTCTGCCTTGTTGCTGTGCTCAGTCTTGCCATGGTATATGACTTGTGACATGAAATGGTCTTCCACAACATCACCTTTAGTAGCAGAGTTTGGCTGTTCCTCATCCAGTTTTAAGCATCCTACACAGATGTTTCTCTTTCAATTAATGATTGTGTTCAACCTACATGGAATTGATGATCATTTAGCACCTGCTTGGTATAATTGACTAATCATATTAATTCTAATCCTGACTTTGCGCAAGTATAAGAATTGGTGCTGGTTTGAAGCCAAAGGGTAGTCACACCAGATATTGATTTGATTTAGAGTTTTCTTCTGTTTCTCATTTTGCATTTTGTAAATTGTTAAAAATAAAAATTTTAAAGATATATTTTTGAAAGCCTTCTTACTTTACAGCATTTCTTTATACCTGCCCAAAACATGTGCACAGTAGAAAAGAGTAAACACAATACTTCCACATAGGTCTTTTTTTCCCCTCAGAGATTAGGGGCAGGAACTCCACCATGTCCCCCCAAAACAACCCCCTTCACATCCCAAACGCACACCTGCCAAGTGGAATCAAATTGTAGGTGTGGCCAGATTTCCCAAAAGTACGATTAAATGCCAATAGTGCATTACATCCAGGGGTATGCTACACACACAGTGCAGAGTTCAGGGGCACTCTTCCACAGCTGCTTACCTCTGCATCCCCTATCGCTATCTCACTTTCACTCTTGTTCAGCTCTGACCTCTGCACAGAACCCCCCTCCACTGCCCTCATGTGCTCCTTTAAAAGCGCCACCATCTTCCACGTATCTTAACTTTGATGCCGTGTTAACCTGCAACACCCGGTCGACCCTAGTACCTCCCTGCACACTGCAGGCAGCTCTTGCTCTCTTGCCTGCAGAGACGTGCTCCAGTGGGGGCATCAGCATCTGGACATCAGGGAAAAAGGGAGATCACAAGAGGATGCAGCCTACCACGTGACCCCTCCCAACCATGACTGCACTCTGCACCCTGGGCATCTGCATCTCCCTTGTCCCTGTCCTGCACTCAATGGAATCTGCTCCGGAGATCCAATCTTTGGGAGCTGCTGGGAGACAAGCTATCACTTGTAAAACACAGAAGCCTGACTTCTGTATTTACAAGTGGTAATGGTGAGTAGGGAACAGAGGGCCTGATCCAGAGGTGGTGGAACTGAGTTCCTCCAAGTTCCAGCTGAAAAAAAAGCCCTGCTTCTGCATTGTGTTTACATTGATGGTGTAGTATCTTACTGTCAGTACAGAGGCTTGACTGTTACAGCATTGTACAGCCTCTTTGCACAGCAGTAGGTCACTACTGTATTTGTGTATTACTGGCTGATTGCAACTAGAAGTAGATAACTGTCTCTGATCTGTCTTGGATGCATAATGGTCTAGATCAGGTCTCCACTGATTAAAACAAGTGTTCAATTAATTAAAAATGGAAAAAAGGGAAAATACTTCATAAAAGGTGTGTGTGTGTGTGTGTCAGAGTAATTTTAATCCACAGACATTGTTTCTATTATACTGTGTTTAGTAGTACATATACTCACCTGTGCAAATTATGTAGACATTGTGTTGGGAAAAACCCCAGGAAAATGCTATTTTAAATAAAAATGACTATTTAATACCAATAAAAACCATGAAAACTAAAATGTATCTAAAATAGCTGCCAAACGAATGCACCTACCTGCGTGAAAAAACACATTAGGAAAGACTATGAAATCTAACAGGTTTAATGCACGGAACTAAATAATTGCTACTTGGTCTCAAGGGGATTTTGGAACAAAAAGACCCAGGGACTGTTGCAGCCGGGGGTTATGCACAGTTGTGCTATATGATGCACTTAATGAGCAATAAGAATGTTTGCAAGAAAAATAATAAGCTATTGTATTGACTGGAACCCAACCATCATTAAATGGGGCACATAAAAGGGACAGTGGTAGGGAACCCCAGGTAAAATAAATGCAGCTCCTCTCAAATTGGATCCTAATGCACATATAAAAAAACAAACACAAGTGGGCGTCTCCCATCTAGGTGTAGAGATTTATTAAAAAAACATAAGACAATTTGCATTTTAATTGTATTTTAATTATCTTTGTAGCTTTTTTTTTTTAATAAATTGCTACACCTAGATGGAGGCGCCCTCTTGTGTTTGAGTTTTTAATAAAAGTGCACATGAGAGACCTCATTAAGGGGGTTGTAAGGTTAGTTTATTTAAAAAAGCTAAAACCTCCTCCTGTCTATAGTTCTACTTTACTTTACTTTAACTGCTTGTTTTTGTCTAGGGAAGAGGAGAGCTGATATATACTTGATCCTCTGAAACAGCCAGCACAAGACTGGTCCGGCACTCTCGGGCTCCAGCAGTCTTGACTAGTGGACTGTTCATAACCTCATCATGTCCATAACAGGCTCCATAGACTAGGCTTATACTCGAGTATATACAGTAATTTATTGACAGCACAGCATTGGCTTCTGAAGTTAACAGGGTATGATGTTGAATTAGGAATAATGTATTATATACAAGTAAAGGCGCAGGGAACTAGAGCAATGGGCGTTAGAAAGCAAAAGTTAAAACCTTAGTAATCTATGCACAAATGGAAAAACATGTCCATAGTCTTGTAGGATATTAAAAATTAAAAAGTACAAGGACCATATGGGATGGTGATAAGGGGGTGATAAGGGGTCCCACACTCAGGGCTGCCATCAGGGGGGAACAGAAACCAAGTTTCAGTACACTGAAAAGACACAAGGAGAGAGGCGCCTCTGGGTGCAGATATAGGACAAGTTTAACCACTTGCCGACCACACATCCACCTTTACGTCGGCAGAATGGCGCGGACAGGCAAATGGGTGTACAGGTACGTCCCTTTAAATTTGCCGCTGTGTGGGCGCGCTACCCTGCCGCGAGCTCCGTGACTGTGCCCGCGGGACCTGCAGACTTGATGCCCGCCGGTGTCACGCAATCGTGTCACAGAGCGGCAGAACGGGGGAATACCTGCATAACAAGGCATCTCCCTGTTCTGCCTTGTTAAAGGACACTGATCGTCTGCTCCCTCTCATCGGGAGCATACGATCAGTGTCGTGTCACATGTAGCCCTGCCCCCTACAGTTAGAATCGCTCCCTGGGACACACTTAACGCCTTCCCAGCCCCCTAGTAGTTAACCCCTTCACTGCCAGTCACATTTATACAGTAATCAGTGAATTTTTATAAGCGCCGATCGATGTATGAATGTGAATGGTCCCAAAATAGCATCAAAGTGTCCGATGTGTCCTCCATAATGTCGCAGTCACGATAAAAATCGATGATTGCCGCCATTACTAATTAACATTTTTTTGCTCAAACCAATCAATAAACGCTTATTGCATTTTTTTTTTTAACCAAAAATATGTAGAATACGTATCGGCCTAAACTGAAGAAGATAAAAATGCTTTTTATATATTTTTGGGCGATATTTATTATAGCAAAAAGTAAAAAATATATATAGGCATTGGTAAATCCCAGCATGCGGGTAATTATCAGTTCATTGATCCGTTCTTGTGAACATGGAAGCATTTTGATCCACTAAATCCTATTTATTGTATGCCTAAATAGATAATGGCATGTATATTGTTGATTAAAAACTGCTCGGGTTTTATTCAAATTATTGTTTTATAGCTCATCTTTTAATTTAAAAATATGCTACTGCCTAACAAAAAGATGTTTATCCATGTTTGCTTATATTTGTAATATAACATAAATTATTTTCCTATATGTTTCATAATTTATTGATTCATTTATTATTCTCTGTGAAATCGTTGTCATCTGCTGAGCCTTACTTGGTAAATGCATCGTAGCTTGTGACAGCACAAGACTATCAGCAGGCTCTAAGTACTGATAAATAAAGTGTTTAATTGGAAATTTGTTTTGTGGAGTCTATTTTAGAAAACATAAGTTGATTTCATGCAGGATATAAAATGTAGTGTTTTCTACAGTATGGTGTTGTCTTGTGGGGTATAATCTGCTATTTTATTATTGGCAATATTCGTATAGGTGTAGGGAACCGTAGTAATTGGCAGAATAGAATGCAGTCTGGACAATTTACTCTTCTGAGAGAGCTCAGGTAGGTGATGTATACATTGTAAGGGAAGGGGGAGGGGAATTCCGGCCAGCAGGAGGGCCTAAAGGGGTTACTATAAGCAGCAATTAATGATCAGAGATGTCAATGATACTAAAAAGTATTTATTAAATAGTATCAAAGATAAAATGTAAAAAAAGTACAGTAAATGGTAAACTATATGATGATTAAGGTAATCAAAAATGAGAAAGTGATTACCATATACAAAGTCACTCACAGGACTGACAAAAAACAGACATAAACTAACGACACAGTCCGGACGTTTGTGTTTAGCCAAAAGGTACATCAACACTAGAAATAAATCATTGGTTGGTGCAGGGAAATGTGGGGTTCCGATGCATCTGGGAGAATTTCTATCCCTGATGGTCCCCTCTACATTAAGCCAATGGGTGTTGATTTGAGAAATGGCTGAACACTGCGCATGTGGGGGGGGGGGGGGGGGGAGGGATGTATACATTGGCCTGGCAGGGCCTACATACATACACTAATGAGCATAACATTATGACCACCCACTTAATATTGAGGAGCTCCCCTTTTTGCTGCCAAAACAGTCCTGACCCATTGAGGCACAGACTCCCCTAGATAAGGTGACCAGATTTTTAAAATGAAATCCGGGGACATATTTTTTCTTTACTAGTAATGGCAACAATCAGCGACTCTCTGCCTGTCGCCACCCACCTCACAGCCTCTCAAGTCTTACTCTTCGGGCCCCCGGCTACTACTGGATGGGGAGCGGAGGAAGATCACTCTGCCAGGGAAGGCAAGGAGATAGGCAGGTGGCTGGCCAGGATTTGAGCCAAGGCAGAAGAACATGCGAGCGAAGCTGAATGGGCATGCACCCGAAACTGAAGAAATATTCCCTCCGCTCCGACCAGCACATGATCATCAGAAAGGGGCACAGATAATTGGAAAAATATAACCCCCCTATGCTAGGGGTTAACACTAGGGGGCGAGGAAGGGGTTAATTATGTTCCCTAGGTGTGTTGTAACTGAAGGGGGGGTGGGACTGACTAGGAGAAATGACAGAGTAGGGGTGTGTAATTCTAATTTTTTTATTTTAATTCTGCACTGATTGTCTTTGAAATTGCCCCTGCCCCCTATTAAATCCAATCTGGGGGACAAAACCAGGGACAGACTTGGTCCGGGGACAGTGTCCTCAATCAGGGGACTGTCCCCTGAAACTGGGGATGTCTGGTCACCCTACCCCTAGAGCCTTGAAGATATATGCTTTGGTATTTGGCACCAAGATCCTTTAAAACCAGGGGTAGGCAACCTCGTACCTCCCAACTTTCTGAGATGGGAATGTGGGACACCTATCAGCAAAAGTATGCAGGCATAGGACACACCCCTTGCCACACCCCCTTAAAGGAGAATTTGACAAAGAAAAAATAAGATTGGTTAAACCCACAGCTGCTTTTTTACCACTACTATTTCTTTATATTGGCTTTTGTAATTTTCAAATGCAGCAATTTAGAAATCGGATGAAAAGTTTAGCACTGGAAAACACTTTTTGATAGATAAAAAGTGCATTTTATAAAGATCAGACCAAAATGAGGGACAAATGAGGGACAGAGGGACATTGCTCCAAATCGGGGACAGTCCCTCGAAATCAGGGACAGTTGGGAGGTATGGGCAACCTCAGCCCTCCAGCTGTGGTGAAACTACAAATCCCCATGCCTCTCTCTCTAGGAATCATGCCTGTGATTGTCAGGGTCTTGCAATGTCTCATGGGACTTGTAGTTTCAATATAGCGGAAGGGCCGAGGTTGCCTACCTCTGCTTTAAACCTTTGCTGGCTTGCCTTCTTCTTCCCATAGTGCATCCTGGTGCAACTCTACCCCAAGCATGCAACAAACCGTGATGCTCTATGTGTTTTGCCACCTTTCTATTTTGGTGGCTGGTCTTCAAGCGGTTAAAATCACTTGTCCAGAAAAAAACATTGTTTTAATTATTTATTTATTTTTATTTTTATAGAACATTTCCCCTGTCCAGGAGTTCTGCTGCGAACTGAACAGGGGGGTGTTCGGCCCATTCCTATTGGTATTCTCAGTGCAAGTTTACCAGTCAGTTTTGACTGATTTGAAAAATTACACTTTGAGTGGACGCTTTTTTTTTTTCATCTCTAGTTTTGTTAGAAATGGTAATTGATAATAGTGAACAATATAAAACTATTAAGAAAACAAAGTACAAATCTTTATATTTAGTAAAATAGTCAAAGTAATGCACTCAATGTGCTAGCTGAGAATTCACTGTATTCTGCCTTTATAAGCAAAACCTCTAGCTGGAATGTATTACTGGAAAAAAAAAAGTATTTGTGCTCCCATATTGACATACCGAAATTGATTTTACTTTTTATGCTAATGAAAAAAAATAATAATTGTAATACTGGAAAATAAAGAGTTTTTTTTTATTTTTTTATGCTTTAGTAAATGCTGAATATTTTCCTTTCTTTTCTTTAGAGGTTTCTAATTCGTTTTACTGCCAATGTCCTTAAGTGTGGTTTTTCTTACTCCGTCCAACCAAACAAACTATTGTAATTTTCTGTTGTAGCCAGTGAACACAGCTGTTGGCACTTGGTGCGAGACTAACACCTATGATTTTGCAGTACCCTGGTCAATTTTCGCTAACAGTAATTGAATCCTTTGGAAGTGGTGGATGTATTTTTGTGCAAGAGCTAGGGGAATCAACACTTATGCCGCGTACACACGATCATTTTTCGGGGTTGTAAAAAACAACGTTTTTCAGGCTCTAGAAAAAACTACGTTTTTTTCAACTTGATCATTAAAACGGTCTTGCCTACACATGATCGTGAAAAAAAAAATGCTCTAGCAAAGCGCAGTGACGTACAACACGTACGACAGCACTATAAAGGGGAAGTTCCATTCGGATGACGCCACCCTTGGGGCTGCTTTAGCTGATTTTGTGTTAGAAAAGCGCGAATCGTCTTTTACTGTCTGTTACATCGTGATGAATGTGCTTACTCCATTATGAACGGTAGTTTTACCAGAACGAGCGCTCCCGTCTAACTTGCTTCTGAGCATGCGTGGGTTTTTAACGTCGTTTTAGCCCACACACGATCATTTTTTATAACCCAAAAAACTACATAGTTTAAAACGTCGTTAAAAATTCAGCATGCTCGAAAAAAGTTTTTGTCGTTTTTCAGAAGCCGAAAATGATGTGAAGCCCACACACGATCATTTTAAATTAAATTTTTTTAAAACAACGTTTTTTTCATGCCGAAAAATGATCGTGTGTACGTGGCATAAGTCCTCACTTGCATCCTGAGAGGCACCAAACTCCATGGAAAAAAAAATCCGAGGTCTGCATCTAAAGCACACAGAACAGACATCAATGATCTATTTAGAGCCATGCTGTCTTTTATAAAGAGGATGTTGTCACCTCCTGTATCTAGAAAGATTAATATATTAGCTAAGTAGTACCCTTAAGGAAATCTAGCTTTTTTCCTTGAAGTCCTCCTGGAAAATAGCAGTGCACTTCCTGACCTGTGATTGTGCCTAGGCACTCTTTCCTGTAGCTCCTTTCTGTAACTTCATAATGTAATTTCTGCTGTGTTAGATCGTCTAAGTCATCTACAGTTACATTAATACATTGGTATTTTAACTGCTGTAGAATATATATAATGGTATATAAATAAAGGTATTATAAATGTAAAATATTTTACAAACCAATTTAAAAAAAGTTGGGGTGCTGCGTAAAATCTACATAACAACATGATGCAATGTTTTTGCAAAGCTCATAAACCCATTTTCTATTCACAATAAAACATAAAAAACATATCAAATGTAGAAGTAGAAGTAGAAGAATCCAGGAGATTAACTGGCCTGCCTACAGTCCAGACCTTTAACCAATTGAAAATATTTGGCGCACCTTGACACAAAAATATTACAAAGAAGGCCCAGCACTGGCAAAAATGGGAGAACATTTTTCTTCCAAAACTCCAGCAACTGCTCTCATCAGTTCCCAGATGTTTACAGAGTGTTGGTGCACACAGAATCTTGTGCAGCTGTGAATAGTAACCATTCGGCTTCTAGGTTTTATTGTCGAAGCTTAACTGAACATGCTGAAGTTAAATGCTGTTTGGTTTTATGCACAGCTGCACCAGATTCTGTGTGCACCATTTTTAGTAAATCTCCCCCTTGATATGTTTTCTATTGTGAATGAAATATGGGTTTATGAGATTTGCAAATCACTGCATTCTGTTTTTATGTAGATTTTACACGGCATCCCAAATTTGGAATTGTGGTTGCAATAATTGGGATAATAAAGGTATTTCATTATTGCATCAAACAATCACTTGAGAGAATAGTAGCCTATTGGCTGTCAGAATTTGGGAAAGGGAAGGTAATATGCATTGCTAAGGCCTTTCTAGTTGCAAGCAATCATAGAAGTGGGACAATACGGCCCAAAAACCACCATCTGCCTTCTAAAATTATAGAAAAACTTTGTTTTATAAACCGATGTAAAGTTTTTAAGGGATTAAAGGCTAAATTCAGAAATTTTTTTAAATATATAATAAATGCACATATTTTTGCATGAAATAAAATGTGCATTTATTATTTTTTTAGCAGAGTTTCTGCAGAGCACTGCATCTGTGATCAGTGGATTGCAGGTGTAATGTCGGTCGGGTTCCTAGAGACACTGCCTCTAGCTTACCTGCCCATACCTCTGTATGAGTCAGTGGAGGTGCTTCCATAAGGGGCACACGGGCGTCGCCCCCTCTCTCCTACCACCCCTTTATCACTAATAGATAGATTCATGCATTGCAGCTGCAAGTCTTTTTGGGTATGCCTCTACCAGCTTTGCACATCTAGAGTGATTTTTTTGCTCACTCTTTTTTTCAATTCAATGGTAGGGGTGGTAAGTCTTTTTCTAAAGTCCTGCAAACGCACCGCCCCAGTGTGAAAGATCTCGGGCTCTCACACTGGGGAGGCGTTTTTCAGGTGCTTTACAGGCGACTTTAGACGCATATAAATCTATATTTTTTTTTTTGCTGAATTTAATATACTGTGCCACTTTAAATGGCTTCAACATTTACAGCCAATTTAAAGTAACTCAGATGATGAACTCGTACAAATAGTTAAGAGCATCTTACAAATCAGCAGTGCTCACTTTGAATATACAATCATATACTGTATACGCTAGCGTTTGATTAATGTCTTTAACACCGGTGCATAATTTTCAAATTAAGTTTATTCAGTGTAATTAAACAGTACAATCCAAAAGAACAGTCTAATTGGAAAGAAACAATACATATACATGCCGAGAACCACACCAACATAAAATCTGATTACACATCCTAAATATTATTTCTTTCTTCCTTCTTTTTTTTTTTTTTACAAAAGTTTTAGATTGGGAACTATGCAGCATATACTACACAAATTAATGGTCAGTATGTATAGTTACTGTACATACTACATGGGTTATGTGACAGTAGTGACTCGGATAAAATCCCAATAAGGGTCAAAATATTCCAGAATGTTTTATAAGGGTGTAATAGATTTTGACATTGCTCAGTAACGTTTTGAGTCAAACTGCTGTACGGTGCTTGAATGTGCATTCTGTTAAGACGGTTAATAATTTGAATGGGCTTCCTAACACACTGAAAGTTTTTTTGTAACTTGGAGCACTACAATGCATGGTAATGTGAAACCTTGCATTTGACTGTCTCACAACACATATGCACTGGCAAAGTACCTCCGTGGCTAACACTTCCTATTACATCTACAAAAATTAAATACATTACTTTACAAGTAGATTTAGTTCTGAATCGCAAATTTATTTAAACGGATTAGTCAAACTATGTTTCTAAGACTGATCTTTCACTTATTTAAGGCTCACATTGTAAATAATGATTAGACCGAAAATCAAAAACATGAAATATTCCACCCTATCCCCTTTTTTTTCTTTAATGCAGTGTGGATATATATTTGCTAATGCACAGAACTGTGTGTATGCTCTAAAGCAGAAAAGTGCCATTCATAGAAATGATTCCACTACTGCAGAGGCATTTCATCATTGCCTATTAATTTCTAAAGTTAAACAGGTTTCTTGCAAGCAGCTTCATCAGCAGAAAGCGGACTTTTCTACTAAAGATGCTGTTTTTTTTTCTTTAGGCATTACTTAACACCTGTTTAATGTATTTTTTTTTTTCATGAACTATTACAATAATATTGTGAATTTTTAGGATATTGATCTGTGTGTGCAGTATATATTGTACAGTTCAGGGGGTCAGGGAAAGCCAGTGTAGACATATGACAATAGAAACCGTCTTTATTTTTACCAACAGGCAATGCAAGCAGTGCTTCCAGCAGCAATTCCAAATAGCTTTTCTTCATTTTTAAAGAGCATAAAATGAAGTCTGCTTATCTTCATCCCAGCAACAAAACAGTTTCTCACTTAGAGGAAAAGCCTTGGGATTTCTTTTTGCATAATAAAGAACTGCTAGTATATATTGGAGTCTATGCGCCAGCTAAATCCAATTTAATGCACTTGAATGGTACTTCAATTATGGATAGAGGTACTAAGGGGTTACAAAAGTGTGACACTGGAGCAGTTTAATGCTCCCTGTCTGTTTAAAGTAAGATGGCGCACACAGTATCTCTTAAAGGAGATGTAGGGACAAAGCTCTTTTGTCCCTACTTCTCCTGGGGATCACAGGAGTGCACTTTGTTCTGCACTCCTGCGACCCATATTCAGCCAACATCTGGCTAAAGCTCACTGTTGGCTGATGTCACTCAGCTGGTTCAGGCTTTGGAGAGTTCCTGACTTTAATGTTGGGATCCACCCAGATCCCTCAACAGCAGCTTACTCAGCCTCTCAGCGTGCCACTGAGGGCCTGAGCCAGCTGCTCTCGTCCTCTGCACAGGCGGATGCTCCAGTGAGCACTGGAGGGACAGAGCAGAGAGCCAAGAACTCATAGGCCTTGTACACACGGTCGTTCCAAACCAATGAAAATGGTCCGACAGGCCATTTCCATCGGTTCACCGCTGAAGTGGCCTGACATGCGTACACACCATCAGTTCAAATTCCGATCGGGTCAGAACGCGGTGACGTAAAACACACGACGGGCTGAAAAAAACGAAGTTCAATGCATCCAATCATGCGTCGACTTGATTCTGAGCATGCGTGGGTTTTGAACCGATGCTTTTGTGTACTAACTATCGGTTTGGATCGATCGGACAGTGGTCCATCGGTTCGATTTTAAAGCATGTTTAAAATTTTGGACCGAAGGACAACAGACCGATTGGGCCATACACACGGTCGGTTTGGACCGATGAAACTGAACCTCGGTCCATTCTCATCGGTTTGGAACGACCGTGTGTACGCGGCCATACACTCCCACAGTTAAAAAAACAAAAAAACAAAAAAAAGGATAATCCCATCCCATTATGATATCATGCACTAAGTTTTGACACTGATTCTAGTTAGTATTCCCTAGTGTCCCTATGCACACACACAGCACGAAAGGTTTTACCTCTTGGGCTCGTTCTTTCAATCAGTCTGGTATGCACAAGCCCTACCATGCTGCCTGGGTCTAGTAAGGTCTTGGTAAGGGAGGTGGTTTACCTGCAGATCACAACCAAACTACCCTTCACTTAGATCAAGATACGTGGTGCAAATTTCCGAAACCCTCTGGATGGCTCCTTATTGCATATGCCCCTCCTTTAGGAATGGGCCCAAGTATGGCCCCAGAAACAACACCTCCTGCACTGAACATGTCTCGATCTGCAGCTAGGGGTAGACCATAGAGGAGCTGAAGGAGATGTTTCTGAGCCAACGTGTGTGTGGAGTCTGGGGTTCTGCAGAGCTCCCTTCTTCAAAACTATGGGAGTCCTCGGTGTGCATGAAGAAGCAGTGTTTTGTCAACTGGGAGACCCAAATAGATTCTTCACCACAGTGTATCTGTTCACCAGATGATCCACAGATTGAGGATCTCAATAGGTTACCCAACACTGGAAAAATCGCCAGGCAGGGACCTCAGATACAGGTATATCACAATTCACTCCACCTCATGGGGGCCAAACAGAGCCTTTGGGTGCAGCCATTTCTTAACAAGCTGTAACAAGCCATGCATTTAGGACCTTGGGGGGCTAGTCTGGTCAGTATTTATAGCTATGCACTCTTTGTAGTTCTCTGTATTTTATCTTTGTTTGCATGTTTTTTTTTTTTCTGAGAAACAGTTAGGTACTCTCCCGCTGGACTGTGACTTTGGGTTTATATTATGCCAGTTGTACCTAGATTTAGACATAAATATAGTACACAGCTTTTTTTTCACAGCGACTATTCTGGGCGATATTATTGGATGGAGATACTTTTATTTCACCTATGCTGCACCCACCTCTGCTTGCCCCCTTGTGTTTTCACGGGTCCAATTTCAATGGTTCACTAACCAGACGTTTCCTGGCAGGTCACTCATTGGAATTAGTGCCATGTGCAATTAATTAAAGCTGATTTGTAAGTACTAGGTCCTGTATGGTGGCCCTTGAGGTCTGTAACTACAGCATTTTTTTAAATAATTGTGGCATATATCTTATACTAAATTATACTAAATTCTTACTTTGCAGATATGTATTTTTACTTGCATTTACTCCTAAGGTAGTGAGCGTCGACTCACTATATACGTCAAGTTTTCAAGATGCAACCTTTCATCTACATATGTCTTAATATATTGTACTTGTGTGTGTGCGCAATATCTATAATAATAAAAAAAAAATATATATATATATATATATATATATACACACACACACAGTTATGTAATTGCTACAAATCAGCTTCACACCAAAACTATTGCACTGTGATGAGTGTTTTATTCATTTATCAATAAACTTTAACCATGTTTATCATGTACATAATGATTGTGGGTGAAGCACCTCTATTCCACTGTTCAAATGCTTAATGATTAAAGAAAATATTATTATCCTAATTATTACAAACTATTTTTCTCTAACAGCTCAAGAAGAGAGGCAGTCTTCTGACTATGACGAGCCTACACCCCAGCCTTCACTAGTGGTGGAGAACTTACTGGTGAGTAATTGAGATGCAACATTAAAAAAAAGATTCCAATTATACAGTATGTTGATGGGTAATTGTTAAGTTGAAGAGTGATATTACACTAAGGCCGTTTGACATGGGCGCTCCATTCAGGTCCGACTGACAGTTTTTCAGGTGGTCCTGATCGGACGCTCCATGCACCTGCATGAAACGACAGATGTCAGTAGTGACATGTCCCCTGACATCCACGATCTGATCTTGTCTGTGAAATCCAAATGGATGGAAACCCTATTTTCCATGTTTCTTGAAGGATTGGATCAGATGAAAATCGACAGGCGGCCCGTTTTCATCAGATCTCCCATAGAGGGTCCATCTCAGCACAGTGATCAGAGACGGACCTTTCATCCGCCTGCTCGGCGGGTATCAGCGGATCGATCCCCCGCTAAGCAGAATCTGTATCACTGACAAGCCTGTGTGAAAGGACCATTCGTTTTAACTACGGTGTGAAAGATGTATTGCCTTTTTTTTAATGAGCAATTTAAGGGCAAGCTAAATATTTTTGTCCAATTTTTCTGTAACCATCACTGTGTGAATGTCAGCGATCACTTTTTCCAGCTTGTGTAGATGTAAAGTGTAGACTTGCTGAGTGGACTTTACTGAAGTGTGAATTCTATTGAATTGAGGAGACCTTGAGGGCTATTTAGACTTTAAAGGAGCATGCAGTCACATGGTAACGCAGCCCATTAATCTAAATTAACTTGGGTGCACCCTAACACACTAAAAAACCCAGTGTACATAGTGATGCGCTATAGTTCATATATGTTGCCTGCTACTGCTACGTGCTCTCTACTTTTACTTAAACAGCAACGCATTGTTTTTCTAATTGGATTGGATTTACCACTTAAAGTGGGGGTTCCACCCATATATGTAACTTCCACTTTTTGGAACCCAGATATCTGTGTAATACAGGTATTTGCTCCCACTTCCTGGCATAGATCACCTCAGCGATCTACGCCACTTTTGTCGCCTCCTCTGTACCCCTGCTGTGTTCTGGGAGACACACAGCTCCCAGAACACAGCGGGGACCACTGAAGACGCACAACTCGCGCATGCGCAGTAGAGAACCACGAGCGTCAGTTCGGCTTTGGCTGCCGACATCGCGGGAGCCCTGGACAGGTAAGTGTCCATATATTAAAAGTCAGTAGCTGCTGTATTTGTAGCTGCTGGATTTTCATTTTTTTTTTGTGGGAGCTTTTAAGGACTGGAAGGATTTTCCCCCTTAATGAATAGGCCATTTTTTGCGATACGGCACTGCGTCGCTTTAAATTAAAGTTGCGCGGTTGTGCAACGCCGTACCCAAACAAAATTGACTCCCCCCCCCCCCCCACACAAATAGAGCTTTCTTTTGTGCTATAAACAAACAAGGAGCGACCAATTTTGAAAAATCTTTTTTAAACTTTTTGCTAGAATACCAATTCAACAAAAAATATATAAAAAAACAAATTTATTCGTCAGTTTAGGCCGATTATATATACTTCTACATATTTTTGTTACAAAAAAAATCGCAATAGGTGTATATTTATTGATTTGTGCTAGCTATATTGCGTTATCTCATCTACAAACTATAGGATTGTTTTCTTTTTTTTACTAGTAATGGCGATGATCTGTTTATTTTTTTTTGCGGGACTGCAACATTGTGGTGGACAAATCTGACCCCAAATGACACTTTTTGGGGACCAGTGACATTATTGCATTGATCAGTGCATTTTTATAGCACTGATCAATGTAAAAATATGCCACTGGCGGGGAAGGGGTTAACACTAGGGGTCGTTAAAGGGGTTAAGTGTGTTCCCTGGGTGTGTTCTAACTGTAGGGGGATGGGCTTACTGGGACATGACAGAGATCACTGTTTCCGATTACTGGGAACAGTAGATCCCTGTCATGTCTCCTGTCAGAACGGGGGGCAACCTCACATTTAAAGTGCACAGGGGTTGATTTACTAAAGTCAAATAGACTGTGCACTGTGCAAAGCGCGGTTGCACTCTGCTAGAGGACATGAATAGATGATGAAAGTCATCAGAGCTTCTGCTTATTTACTAAGCTCTGGAGCAGCAGCACTTGCAGGGTTAGGGTTAGACCCTCATGAGAAAGGTGCCACTTGGAGAAAGGTGATGTAGACATAAGCTTTGAAATCCTATATCATTGTCCTTGAATCTATTACTAGCTGTTTTACAAATAACTTTCTTTACCTAGCCATGGTTCAATCAGCAAAACTCTACATACAAGACAAATCTAGAGTCTGACAGAAAAACTATTACCAGTTAGACCCTGTCATTATTTAGTACAACTTTCTTTTAATGCTATCATGTAAGAGCTGGCTCAAACCAGAATTACACAGGAACCTGGTCCGTGTTCCTATGCAATCCAGTGCAGTGGGATTTTCAGTTCATTAATTTGAACTGGAATAAACCAAAAGTAGTAATATTTTTAAAAATGCACTGCAATTATCAGACTTTGTATGTTCGCTTCCTTTCTGGCGGACATATATTTCCCCGTTGACCTCTACGTATTGTGACAAACTAGACCTACCCATTGTAAGAGAAGAAAAACGGCTGAACATCTAAAGATTCCGATTGCCTTTTATTTTTTTAACAAAAAGGTTGCTTATTGATGTAAACAGACAGAGCAAATGTACAGTTGCCAGACATTGTTCATACATAAATCAGCAGTAGATGCAGCATTGAATACAAGAAAAGGCATAGTGAATTGACATATAAGGTGACTGTCAATGCATGAGCGCTCTCCCCTGTACTACATTCAATAAGAAAAAGAAAAATACCAAATAAAAATACAAGATCACAAAGTGGAGATGCAGTGCGTAGCCTAAGAAACCGCACATATTTCAGTGGCTGTATATCCCCAGTGTTCCCCGACGTCCCCCCCATACAGATACACACATGTCGGGAGCTATAGCTGCGTGACAGAGTCCCCGATTGCCTTTTATTGTTTACAGTGATGACACCAAAGACACCAGCATGAAGTCACACATACATCTTGTGCTTAATCATTAAGGAGGCGGGCCGGGCTGGCACTCTATGAGACACTCCATTTCAGGCTCTCATCATACACCTGGAGCAGCGGTTCTTTTTTCTTGTATACAGACCTACCCATTACTGTCAAGGAAGTACAAAAGGCTTTGGGGATGCTCCAACCAGGTAAGACCCCTGGCCCTGATGGGATTCCATTGTAATTTTACAAAAACTATGCCGAAGATTTAATCCCCTGAATTCATTCTCTGCTGGTCAAGTCGCTGGTAGCAGAATCGCTCCCACATTCCATGAGTGATGCAGTGGTTATTGTGTTTCTTAAGCAGGATTCCACTCTGTGCTCCTCCTATCAGCATATCTCACTGCTGCATGTGAAACCAGACAAATCGGGCTTCATGTCAGGAAGTGGAATGGACATTAATATTAGACGGCTCCATACTCATATGGCTATGGCTGATGGCTATTCCAGGGACCGCAGGAGTGGTGGCTTCTCTTGATGTCTTTGATTTGGTTGAGTGGAATTCTCTCTGGGCCACCCTGACTAGCTTTGGGTTTGGCCCTCGGTTCTAGTCCTGGCTACAGATGCTTTATGCCCTCCCCCAAGCGAGGGTCCGAAATAATGGTGACCTCTCTGCTTAATTTCCCCTTGGGTAGGGGAAACCAACAGGGATGTCCATTGTCCCCTGGCCTGTTCACCTTGGCCTTGGAACCCTTAGCGATTCTCCTCAGAGCAGACTCAAAAATGAAGGGTATAGTTGTAGGGACCATGGAGGAGAAACTGTCTCTATACGCCGATGACTATTTATCTTGCAGATGCTTCCTCATCCCTTCGCTCGGTTTTTGAGTGATTCAGTCGGTTTTTTGGTATACGTTGGGACAAATCGGTGCTATTCCCACTGCACCCGTCGGTACCACGAATAAACACACATACACCATTGCATTGGGTTGATGAATTTACTTACCTGGGAATCGGTATAGGGGGTACCAATGCTGCCTACCTTGAAAAGAGTGTTCACCCACTGCTGTCCCAACTTGCTTGCAGGTGCACCACCTGGCAAACCCTCCCCTTGACACCAGTTGGGCGGATGAACCTCCTTAAAATTGTGTACATGCCTAAATCCCTTTATTTTTTTTAGCAATACTCTGACCCTTATTCCAAGATCTTTTTTTTTTCAACGGTTGGATGGGGTAGTGGTGTATTTTGTCTGGGCTGGGCACACCCCCCCCCCATGTCTCTGAAAACCCTGCACCTCCCGTTATCTAGTGGTGGCCGGGCACTTCTGAATTTCCAATTGTACTATTGGCCAGCGGCACTGGTAACTGTGCGGAGGTGGATCTCTCAGCCTAGACCGAATCCTGCAGTGAACTGGGGGTGGCCCTTGTGGGCTCCCACGTGGCCCTGAGTAACCTAGTTTTCCGAGGACCTAGGGCTCATCCAGCTGTGACAGGCCCTATGCGAGCTACGATCCAGGTCTTGATTCAGGCCTTGGCCATTTATAGGAAGCCATCTCAATTCTCCCCTCAAACCAAACCCCCTTATTAGGAAATCCCCCCCCCATTTATGTACACTTCCTGATCCTCACCTCTATCCTAAACGGGTCATTTCAGACTGTAGGTCCCTGCCCTTTCTGTCCCTGCGGCAAGCATACTTGTTGCCTAAATCAATTCAGTTTTGCTATTGGCAATTAAGACATGCTCTTGAAACCCAATTTCCATATCATATTGTTCTAAAGTCTCACCCCATGGAGCGCCTTATGACATCCAAGAAGATGGGGAAACCCTTGTTGTCATTATACCTCCGCTTGTCTGTGGCCCATGACACAAAATCTACCCGACTATTTGACAGATGAAGTGCAGGAATCTCCCCCCTCACTGAAGACAAATGGGGTGACTGCATATCTCCCTACGTGCCCTCTATGATTTTGGCTAGAGACAATAATAAAATTAAAATTTCTGCATAGCACATGCTATATCCTCAGGTTGACCCAAAGTGCACCAGGTGTGCTGCCGAGCCTGGTACCTTTTTTTTTTTTTTTTTTTTTTTTGGTGCTTCATGAATTCTCTCTGTGCAGTTCATTACCGTGAAATGTTTTTTTTTTTTTTGTAATGCCTATTTTGTTTTTAAAATAAAAACGTTCTGTTAAAAAAAATGTGGTACCATGCGATCCTGTGCAGGTTAACACACTGTGTTTACGTTCAGCGTTTGGGGTGTTGTTAGCAATACATTGACACCCACAGCAGATTGCACACAAGTGCATTTTGAAGAAAAAATGTTTGTTTTATATACTATAATAAAAAACTATTTTTACATAAACAGGAGGGTCCCCACTAGAGAACAGAGGCTGGGGATGGAACCTGTCTTTTAAAGTTTTTCAATCAGTTTATTTTATTTATTACATAATTTTTATATTTACAAAATTGCTGACTTAACTAAACAACACTTAATATCAGAATATCTGCCTTGGTCAATGCCTTTTAACTCTAAGCACTCTAGATTTAAATGTGCATTAACCCGCTCCAATTACGCATGTGAAAGCACAAAGAAAATTACTCCTAACAGTACACCTGGCTAATGCAACAAACAAGCGGTCTTCTGTTTCTTTTGGTCCCTCTGTTATAACCTTAATGCTGACTTCCAGCTATGTTTTTTTTTTATTTTTTTTTGCTATGTACAGTAAGTATGAATCTTACCTTCGGGATCTATTTGGAAGGTGACAATCATTGTAGTAGTCATTACTAGTACAATGATCACTTCTATCTTCCGGGTCCTGTGCCGAGAGGCTGCCCTCCTGCATAGGGCCACTCGCTTTGCACAGGCACCATTTACAGAATACCTAGAATTTTTATCAATTAATGCAAATGTTCTCTAATTGGACAAGATGGAGAGGTTGACGTCACCACCTCACTTCTCCACCTTGTTCAGTCAGGCCTCGTACACACGACACGACATGTCCGATGAAAACGGTCCGCGGACCGTTTTCATCTGACTTTTCCGCTGGCGGATTTTGGTCTGATGGCTATACACACCATCAGATCAAATTTCCCGCAGACAGCGAACGCGGTGATGTGGACGTGCGTGACCCTGGAAGGTCAATGCTTCCACGCATGCGTCTAATCCCTCCCACGCATGCGAGGGCTTTCGGCCGAGCGGACATGTCCGGTGAGTCGTACAGACGACCGAACATGTCCGACGGACAGGCTTCCAGCGGACATGTTTCTTAGCATGCTAAGAAACATTTGTCCGCTGGAAACCTGTCCGATCCGCCGGAAAATTGTCCGGTCGGCCGTACAGACGACCGAACATGTCCGCGGAAACTGGTCCGCGGACCAGTTTCAGCAGACATGTTCGGTCGTGTGTACGAGGCCTCAGAGAACGCCACTCAGCAACAGCTTGGAACGGGACTGGAAGATAGCGGTCACTGTAGTAGCGATTACTACTACAGAGATTGTCACCTTCCAGAGGGATCCCAGTGTCATGTTTTATCCATAGTTACATTGGTCCAAGCTTTACCTGGCGTACAGCTTTAACATCAATTTTAAAATAGCTAATGCTAACTGATTTACCAAAACGTATATATGTGTAGAAATGACTTGTATGCTGATTCTACAGTTGTTGATTCACATTTTGCACTCTTTGCCAGTGCATGTTCATTCTAATCTTGCTCCTAACAATTCTATACAATGTTCTGACAGTGTTAAACCTTTTGACACTGTTTCTCTCACCCAAGCCCACCACCCAGTAATACAGCATTTTTCCATGAGTCTGCCAAATTCCAGCACCACCACATGACCTTTTGTTCTGGCACTTCTGCTAAGCATCGAAATACACATTATAATGGGTATTAAAAGCATCATCATTTGCACTGGTTAAGGGTTTTATGGGTCAATTTTGCTGAAGAATATATTTAGCAGATTACAGCTTCTTAAATATGCAAGGAAATTCACAACATAAAAAACTGGATAACTGACAATTTTGCTTTTTCGGCCTGCGGGAAACAATAGCTATATCAAAATACAAGTACGTTATTTCCTGACTAAATGCTATTTTAATGAATACTTTGTCAAATGCAATTTATTATCATTTCTATAGTTGTGCTCAAATTCAACATTCTTTGCAATCAAATAATTAGGACTTAATCATGGGTTTGGGAATCAAATTATTCAAGTCTGCTGCAGCATTTTAGAAGTGTCATTATATTGTTTTTCTAAATATTCAGACTACTAACAAACTTTCATACAGACACAAAATTGTAGTTGTCTTGGTATTACTGCTTTATTTTGCATGGCTAGGAATAATGACTGAGCATTTTTTTGTGTTACTGAAAATATGTTTGACCTTTTTATTAGTTAACTCAGATTAATTCTAATCGATATACAGTGCTAGAAGCTGTTTAAAGTGTATGCAAACCCTAACTAATACCTTCTTGTATTTTGTCCCCTTTATTCTCCAAATAAAACCAAAACATCATCACTATTTAATGATCCTCTAATCTATAATTGATAAAGTTGTTTCCTATTTTATATTTTGAAAGTAATGAAGAAAAGTGATTTTAATGGTGCCACAGACACAATAATTATAAAAACAATATTGTATTTCATAAAAAAAAATTAAACTCCCCCAAAAAACATTTTGGTAAAGATTTTTTTTTTTTTTTACAAATATTGCACACACATAAATACAGATACATAGCCAGATTCAGATAGAGTTACATCGGCGTATCAGTAGTTACGCCGTCGTAACTCTGAATCTGCGCCGTCATATATTTAAGTGTATTCTCAAATTGAGATACACTTAAATCTAGCTAAGATACGACCGTCGGCGCCGTCGTATCTTAGCTGTCTATTTACGCCGGCCGCTAGGGGCGTGTACGCTGATTTAGAATGACCTAGAATGCGTAAATCAGCGAGATACGCCTATTCACGAACGTACGCTTGCCCGTCGCAGTAAAGATACGCCCTTTACGTAAGGCGTTTTCAGGCCTAAAGATATTCCACCAAACAGATGGCGCAGCCAATGTTGAGTATGGACGTCGGAACCGCGTCAAATTTTTACATTTTTACGTCGTTTGCGTAAGTCGTCCGTGAATGGGGCTGGGCGTAATTTACGTTCACGTTGAAACCAATAAGTCTTTGCGGCGTAATTTGGAGCATGCGCACTGGGATACGTCCACGGACGACGCATGCGCCGTTCGTTCAAAATGTAATTTACGTGGGGTCATGCTTTATTTACATAAAACACGCCCACCTCTTCACAATTTGAATTAGGCGCGCTTACGCAGGCACATTTACGCTACGCCGCCGTAACTTAGGACGCAAGTGCTTTGTGAATACAGCACTTGCCTCTCTAACTTACGGCGCATAGCGTATATGAGATACGCTACGCCTGCCTAACGTTAGGCCCGTGTACCTGAATCCAGCTAACTGTGTTATTCACAATGCTTGTTGCTCGACATGTTTTGCTTTGCTGCTTCTTCAGGTCAATATATGCAAATGCAAATATCTGTAAATATTGTGGGTTTTTTTGTTCTGTATTTACTGTATCGTCTTCTTATAGTTACACATGCTTTCTAGCCCCTGAAGAGGCAGCAAAGCGAAACATGTTGAGCAAAGAGCATTGTGATTTTACAAATTATCTGTGTGTATGATTTTTATTTTTATATATATATATATATATATATATATATATATATATATATATATATATATATATATATATATATATATATATATTATAAAAAAACTTTAACAAAATGTTTTTTGGGGAGTGACTGAATACCCCAAGTTTTTAAAAATTTGAAATAAAATATTGTTTATAGAATTATTGTGTTTGTGGCACCATTAAAAATTCATTTTCTTTGTTATTTTCAAAAAATAACATTTCCTGTGATGAAGGTGCATTTGACCCATGGGCCGGTGGAGGTGACATTTATAGATAAATTTTTTCCTACTTTTTCTTTGTTTCCTTGTAAAAATCCTCCATGAGCTCCCAAACCTTTCCTTTTCCCCCTGCTTCCATTTAGAATGAGTAGTGTGTGTTAGTTAAAATAAAAGAGAAGAACAATTGAGAGGGACAATAGCTCTCCCAAAGTGAGGGATTTTAAAGTGAGAGACGTCAACACTGTTTAAAGGTAAGCACACTAGACACAAATTGTTCAAAAAATTTATCAAAATTGAATTATACTCATAAAAACAAATATACAAATATTAGCATGGACCACAATAGTTACAAAAGCGAGATAAGTAGCAGTATGCAGCTGGCCAACAAGTTTCACACAGTGGTGCTTCGTCAGGGCCTTGCAACTTTTCTTTTGAATTGTGTGGTCTGTGTAGGACATAAAAATACGTCATTAATACACAATATATAACACGACTTGTAACATAGTAATAACAAACGAAGTAACAAAGAAATTGCTGTGTGCTCACCAACTCTGCTAAAAAAATCTCCCCTTCTTTTAGTGTGTGTTAGTTGTTGTCGTGTGCACGCTTTATGCACACTACAAATCCATAGTCTCTAGTCAGTGTCCAAAGTCCATGGCAAAAAAAAATGAAGATTTGGAGGAGGCTGAGAGCAATAGAAGATGCTATTTTGAGTTAAGAACTAGAAATTTGTGTCACATTAAATAAGCAATTGGAAGTATTTAGTTTCTTCTGTTTGATAAGTGCAAGGAATAACTGTTGATTGTCTCAGAAATTCAGAGCTGTTCTGTGCCCTTGGCAAACTTCATGTTCTTATCTTGGACTACAGAAGAATTGACCTTTTGTTAATGGTATAGTAAAAATGTATCGTCCAGGCCCATATATTTAAGTTTGAGTAATATTGTCGTGGAGTGCCAACCCTCGATATAAACCACGGGAAAGAGAATTTGTAATAGATCTGGGAGCGTTAAATGGTCTCCTCCAGACAATTAGATACATATTTGCATTTAAATATTTATTGAATAATAGAAAGACATATAAACATAAAACAGTAGGGGAATAACACATATGCCCCTACATATACAAACAATAATGTATGTACAACATGTCAAACAGAGATGTTACATTGAAGTAGCCAACATGTTTTGAGGTCTGTGTATCAGCTTCTTCAGGGCTTGTTTTCTTCGTAACAAACTCAGAATCTGTACAAGAGCATATACATACATGTAAAAAACTATGTACATTATAAGTATATGACTCCTTGTCCCTAGAGTGTCCGTCTACCGACAGTTTATCCTGACTGGATCTCCTTTTACATTTTGTATGGTCAGTTTAAGACCTCATAATCTGTACATTCGGAATGGCATTAGAGACTTGATGAATATCGTTTAAAAAGTTTTTTAACATTCAGTTTTGGAATGAATGGAATTTCCCAAATGAAAACCACATACACATTCACAAACATTTTCCACACTTCTTCTCTAAACGTTTTTGCTACTATGGTCAAAATGTATCATTGATTTGACCCATTAAAAGTTCACCTTTTTGTAACATGTTACACCCATATACAGACTGACCAGCCCCCACTTCCCACCCCCCCCCTGGCTCCCAGATCTGACAGTTAGCTATCTTTTCTCTCGCAAGATTTAAAAAGAATTTGGCTGAGTGGGAATCCACCTGCCCGTCACTCATTCAGTGTTCTGTGTATGTAAAACTACAGGGTCCAGCACCCTTTGTGGCTGTCGACTTGTAGTTTTTTCGATGAACTACCACAGTGCTGTGGTATTTTATTCTCACTTCCTGTCAGATTTTATCTGCTTACCCATATGGGATGTACGGGCACACAGATACACCGACAGTCTGCAGCAGACCTGCGTGGCATCAGCAATCTGCTGTTTGCTGGTACAATGTTAGAGGCTTTTTTTTTTTTACGGAAAAGCTGAACTTATCCTTTACCTAATAGTAAATTAAACAAGAGTTTCTGAAATCAAATTCAAATTTTTTTTTTTTGGAGCAAAACTTTACATGTGTATGACCAGCTATGTGCAATAATCATTTTACAAAGCAAAATATAATATTTTGTGTAAAGTACAGATCAGTGTGCATGGTGAAGAAACCCATAGCCATCACTTCTCTTTTATTAAATAAATGATCTTGTAGTGTGTTCTGCATAGTAACTTAAACATTAATTTGCAAACAAGGTTTGATCTGAGTGCTAAACATATATCCAAAGGCCTACTTAAAGCATCATTTTACATTTAGAAATAAATGATCTCTTTGTGCTTATTAATGTCTCAATGGCCACCATGGAGAGGTTTTTAAAAGACGTATAGCTTAACCAATGACTGTGGACATATGTTCCCACCTTCAGGGATGTTGATTAATCTTCATTAGCTCTATTCTTTCTGTTCTAAATATTTTAGTCTTTACCCTACAACTTGAATGCAAGGGCTCAGCATTTTAATATTCATGTTTGGTGGAAGCTCAAGCTAACGACTTCAGGTCCCTTGCTTATGTAATCAGTTTTCAGGCTAATTTGTAATCTGAGCACTAGTTGCTTCCAGAATGCTGAATAATATTGAATCTATAAAATCCTCAATACAACTGTCAACCATGTGAGGCTTGCTGTAGGAAGTTTTCCTGAGTCAACTGTGGAGGCAAAATTAATAATATTTTATTAAAAACATTGGTGGGTCAGCTCGACTACACTGTGTTCAATGTCATTTCAAGCACTGAGAAGGACATACAGTAATACGTAATTGAAACTGTAATAAAACATGGGCTGGCAGGAATGTGGAACCCTGCACCTAAATAGCAAGAACAGGGCAGAGCCGGGTCGAGTGGGGGTGGTCAGGAGGAATGGCTGCTCCAGGCTTGGTGTTTTAATGTAGGGGGCTGCATGGCAAGCTACACCCCCCCCCCAATGTGTAGAGTTCCACAGGGAAGTGGTGGGAAGACATGACTACCTGCTCTGCTGCACTGGTCTCTGTGATCCTTCTCTTGCATTTGTCACAGGTGCTTGCAGGTGATATCTTGTACAAGCACATGGTAAAGACGGGAGAGGTAGATTGGCAGGGACCAGCACTCCAGGACAGGTAGCTATGTTTTGTTGCTTTTCTGCGCCATTCTGAGTATCTGGGTAGGAAAAAGAATAATAATATAATAATGAGCTACTGCAATATAATGGAGGCACTTACCACCAGTGTAAATGGGTAAATCACTGGGGCTCTTCACTGACCACCATGGTAAAAGCTTTATCCTGGGGATCCTCATTTACCACCAATGTAGGAGTGTTTGTTATTGGGGCTCCTCATTGAACACCAAAGTAACAGGGTAGGTTACCCTGGCTTCCCACTGACCACCAATCATGGCCGGATCTAGGAGGGGTGCTGTGGGTGGACTGTGCCCCCCCAGATTTCAGTTGTACCCCCTTAGGCCAGCCACCCCATTGACATTCTGCCTGGCTGCTAAGGTGAAGTGCAGGCTGTGCTGTGCTCACCCTCTCCTGTCATAACAGAACTCATCCATGAAGCAGGGAACACAGAATCTTTCTTACCCAGGACTGTACAAAGTTTGATTCCCTGCCCTCTACCAACATTTCCTGCTGCTGGGAGATGGCCAGCCCTTGGAGGACATAAGGTGTGGGTAATCAAGCCATGTGTGTACAGCACGAAGTAGAGCCACCCTGTGTCATCTGCTTCACGTAGTAGCACTGTTGTGACAGGAGGGGAGAGCACAGCAAAGCCGGCACCTCCTCCCATCTCTGAAGTGAGCCAGAAGTCTGGGGGTTGGAACTTACAGGTGGGATAATTGTATTGGGAACACAATGGAGGAGGGGGAATGGGGCACAGTCTATTTTACTTTTAGTACATCAACCCCGCGGTAAATGGTATTATAAAAAAATGAGTGATGAAGCACAGAGTTTGTCAGCAGTTAGTTGAAGGCTCCCTATCCAGGCTAGTTCACATAGATTGTTTCTTACATTAAGACCTGATGAAGGAGACATGTTCAGGCCCCCAAAACATGTTGGCTTTTTTATATAGTAGACTTTTACCTGAGCTTATATTGGAATACATTTGTGCCGGGACTGTTAACTTTTGGTGTGGCACTTCAATCTTGGATCCATTTAGTTGCATCATAAACCAAAAATCCTCCGGTGTTTAGAAGCCACAGCCCAGAGTCCAGACACCCTGTTCAAACACCACTAAAAATGGATTGTAATGCCAGTAGGATAATCCTATTATTTCAGCCTGACTTACTGTATCTATTCCATCATGCAACACCAGGTACTTAGTTCTCCAGTGAGCAATTTCTACATAAACTGACAGAAAGGAGCACGCCGCGGCAGCAGACGTAGCAGTATAATAAGTATCCACTAAACTTCCATAAAATTCCCAGCTGCATTAGTGCCTACTGGTTACTTTTTGGGCACTGCTTTAGACTAAAGGCTTACTCTGCTCAAGATTGGTGCATCTGCATTAGCAATAAATAAATAAATACATTTCCATGTAAAATTATGAAACTGCTTCTTGTGTGCTAGCTTTCACATCATAAACTCATATTAAAGAGCTCTATTAGGACTACAGCTGTATTGGAAGTTCACTAAGAGATGCTTGCTGCTTGGAGTTGGTCTACAATATGGATTGATGACCCTTCACTCACAAGCTTAGGCTGACCACAGATGGGGCAGATGTCTTCTTTAGTGTGAACAGCTGGGATATAGTTGCGATCGCAGCATGAAAATTTCTATGTTGATGCTATTTTATCCTGTATTAAAACTAGTGTAAAAACAATTTGTGTTGCTGGTATCTGTAATTTTATATCTGCTTCAACTTTCTAACCTGCACAAAAAAAAAAAAATAGTAGAAAACAGATTGACATTAGCACTAAATGTACATTTCTGTGTATGTGTACATGATCTCACTTAACAGTGCCCATCTAACACTAGAGATAAAACACAGGTGCCATTCTAAGTGTAGCATTAAAAATGAGTTAAATGCACATATGGTGGTTGTGGGTATTCACAAGAGTGAAGTAGCAAAAGGCATTTTGCACAAATAGCGGGGTGCCCGTGGTTACATCTGGATGGTTTCTACGATGAGTGCTCAGAGCAGGACAAGCCGGTAGGTGCCGACACTTCCTGGATTCTGGAACACAGGGGGAGTCGGAGATGATGTCACTTCTGAGACGTAATGGACCAATGGGCAACGCTTTACGGAGCATGCACTCCTTCAGGAGAGTGCATGCTTCGTAAACGCGTGTTGCTTCACTCTTGTGAGTACCCACAACCATATGTGCATTAAACTCATTTTTAATACTACACTTAGATTGGTGTCTGTGTTATATCCCCAACTCTTCAAGAAGTTGCTTCTTAATTTTCATTTGGCTGCCTCTCCAAGTGCATATGTATGGACTACATAAGTCATTTCCAGCTTCCATGAATTATTCCCATCCCTCATGATGTTTAACAGGCTGATGTGGTAAACACCAAGCTTGATGTAAGCACCTACTCATCATTGTGTCTTCCCATCTAACACTATCACCTGCTTCTGTAACTAAAGATGTGTTGGGTCATCGGGATCTTTTGCCAGAGTTGTTGCTTTTAAGCTTCCCAATATTACATATTGAGGACCTTATTTTCTGCTTTGATAAGCAAATGCATTATTAATAGCATAATCTGCACAAAAGAACACGCATCCGTTTTTTTTTTTTTTTTTTTTTAAGATTTAAGCGTGCGAATACTCGATGCACACTGACATTTGCATTTTGAAATTCTCATGCAGGACAAGTTGTCATCACAACCTGCCCTGTGTTGCGGACTCCCAGAATAATTTACCAGAACATCTGCTACAGCATACAGGCCAGATGTTGCTTTTTAATAGGCACCGTTCATCTGAACTTGCACCCAAATATATAGCAAACTGCCTGTGTGCATTGATCCACATGATTCAGTTCATATTGGCCTCTGAATAGTGTTTGGTGGGCATTTAGATCCCTTTCTTAATGCACTCATTTTAAGGGGCTCTAAAATTTCAAGGAGCATTGAATTGTAATAACTCTAAGCAAATTCATAGGTACGAGTTGCTTTCACTGCCCAAACGACTTCCACAGGAGTCAAAAGAATTGCTGTGATACCCCTGGACTTGCAGGGATATTTCCAATACATTTACTTCTCTACCCTCTGGAACGGTCACCACCGTTTACGATATTCCATTCCATCAACCCACAACAGCTTATCCGACAGTCCGACAAGCCAGCAGACACAATCCATAAGAATTCCCTCAGAAAGACGAGACATACGCTCTGTGGTCTGAGTCAAATGAATGAACCAATGCTTTAATGGTTAGCTCTCTTATATACAGTACAGGCATGTTACAGTTAATCAAAGGAACAGAGAAACTCTCCACCCGCACATCACACAATGGGGCTTCAATCACATTCTTTTAGATAATGACATTCAGAGGAGTTAATTATCCCCCAGACGTTCGGACTCCGCCAATAAGCGATTCACCTGCATAATACACATTCCTATGTCAGACGTTTTGGCACCGATCTGACATAATTAACATGACCTAATTACTACAGGTGACAAGTACATTCCACACACAAAACCGTATTAGCATACATAATGAAGGGTCTTAGGAACCAGGCTGAATTAACACCTAAAAGCTAGACATCTGACCTTTACAGACTTAATTAGCATCTCACAATGGAATGTCTTTCAGGAGCAGACCTAGTTAGTACAATGGACACAAAACGGTATTAGCATCACACAATGGACAATAGAATGTAATCACCGCAAGCCCCATCCTATTGACCTGTTGTGGACAGCATTAACCAAACTGTAATATTCCAAGATATCCTGCAAAACATAAATTATCATTTATCAGTCACCCTATGCCATGAAGGAGCACAGGGTGACCCTAGACCCAAGAGTCATTAGTGACGATGGCACAGGAGAACCCCCCATCCTTCAAAAGTCTCTGGGTGTCACGGGTCATTCCGTTACACCTTTTATGTGTTGAGTCTGGGAAACAAACCTACCTCTATCTCGGTTGCATGTGGAGGCTCTGCTCCCTTTTATGTTTTCATGAAGCACATAACTGCTTATAGCATCCTTCTTTAGAGCCCCCTTCCTCCCTTTAGCTAATTTAGCTCTTTTTACTGTAAATCTGTATGTGACCTTTTTTTTGTTTAAAATTAAAAAGTTATTTTATTTAATAAATATATATTTTTTACTATGCTGTCACGTACCTCATAGGAGACTTTTGATGAGGTCGGCCTCTCTTGTATATCCAGCCCAGGCCCCACAGAGTGGAAAAGATGGTGCCAAGGGAAGGGAGGAGCACGTGTGCCTGTAGGCGTTGATTGCAGAGCTTGTGGCAGGAGTTGGTGGGTCAGGTAGAACATCAGATCAGGAACTGCGATGATGCCGAATAAATCAGCTGAGGGTAAAGGGGCACTCCACCGGGTTTGCAGGTTCAGGTTGCGTGGCTTGCCGAAGCTCCCCGCAGGCTTGAGACAGGAACACGCTATGTCCACTGGAGCTGGAAAGAGGGGAAGCTAGTGCGGGCACTCAGAGGTAACGTGAAACCAAACAGCAGACAGAGTATAGCCTGAAGGAAAACGGGGTCTGCAATGAGTGGGCAGCGAGGTACCAAGACATCAGACAGGAGCAAAGTCAGGAGTAAGCCAAAGTCAGAAACCGATAATCAAAAGCATAAATGGAATCCAAGGTCAGGGCAATGTCAAGCCAGGTCAGCAATGGATATCAAGCAGGAATCAAGTAGTGTACAAGGGAATAGCTGAAGACCAGTCAGCACTGAACAGGAGTCAAAGCACCCTTTAAATAGGCCATCTGTTGCCTATGGAGACTGTGGACGTGCTACCGTTTGCACTTTTGGGAATATTTGTTAGCCTGTGCACAAATCTATGGACAAAAGTATGGCACGGTATAGCATGCAAACGTGTGTGCGTCCGACGTGTCACAGCAGTTCTCTAAAATATGCATTGCAAAAGAAACATATTTATGGCATATATAAAGGAGACAAGTTACCTTGGTTTCCAAATGAAATCATAATGTGACTACCTTATTGATAATGAAAATATTTTGAAAACTGACATTTTTTATACATTTTTCTACAGGAAAATACAGCTGTGCAGTACATAAATTTCGAGACATAAAGCACTAAACAGTGGAATAACGGCAGAAGCAATTAGGCAGAAGTAATTCAAAAACGAACAGCAGAATTGAAACTGGTAGTTAAAGGAGCTCCGAATATAAAATTAGATAATGAGGTAGCACTAGTATCTATGCAGGTACTACAAATGGCAATTGACCAGTACTCGGCTTTACAAGAACAAGGCCTGTGCCATTAGTGAGTAGAACAATAAGGAGAAAACATATAGAGAAACTCTAGAAAAAATAGAGGGGGAGAAAGGAGAGAAAAGGGGGATAAAGAAGGGTAAGAAAACACCTAACTGGCAAAACCAACAATAGAAGTAAGGAGGTGAGTCAGGTAAGTGGAGACTCCAAGCAGTCCCATAGTTTCCAGGCTTCATTATGCTTGTCGAAGGAGTTGTGTAGGGATGCTTTAAGGCATTCCATCCTCTTTACATCCCAGATCCTGGCATGCAACTCGGTCCAAGGGGAGGCTGCTCTTCTTTTCACCGAAGTTCCACTAGGTCCAATGCATCTGTCAGCACATGGGCTAGCAGTTTTTTCAAAGTTTTAGTTGGGGGGGGGGGGGGAGCAGGACAGTCCCAAAAGGAACCTTTTAGGATCAAAGGAGATACAGGACCCAAAGAGAATAAAGAAGAGTGTGAACTGTCTGTCAATAAGGCTTGAGGCCAGGACCAATAAATATGGTACGACTACTTCTTGCAGCATCAGAAGATGAATATATAGAGTGGAGCAGTTCTGAGGTTTGGTACCAGTGAAAAAGAATTTTATACAGAGTTTATACAGATTTTTCTTATACAATGTACAAATTGAGCTTTTGGAGGCTTGTGACCATGCAATTTACCATAGATAATGAAAGTGTTTTACTATGCTCATTGTAGCTAAATCACTTTGCTTGAAACATGTTGTATTGTGGCCATGCAACAATTTACCATAGATAATAAAAGTGTTTTACCATGCTCATTGTATTAAATCACTTTGCTTGAAACGTGTTGCAACCCCCCCCCTCCATTTTCTTCAGTTTTCCATGGGGCAAAAGGCGGCAGCCACAGTGCATTAGAAAAACAGCTGTCAACTCTATGACCTAGCCTGTTTACAATTGATGTAGGTGTGCAAGTGTGGTCTGCTTCATTCCTGGGGATGGACACTGGACACTCCATTAAAACAGCCTTGGGTGCCAGAAAACATTGTCTACTGTCAATAGGCAAAAGGTGTTGAGATGGAAAGCCAGGGTTCCTTTTTCCCTCTTGCATATACCATGTGTGCCAATTTAATTTTGGTATTATTGAACAGGGTGCCAAAGATAAATCACTAAAAAGGTCCATGTATGTATAGGGATTGGGGGGCACTAAGCAGTGGGGTGGCCCCATTAATATGTTTGCTCTAGGACCTATTGTAGTTGGATTTCTATTTTGTTTTATTTACTGGGCATATTATTTTTTCTATGTTGTATTGGGTATACACAGCTATTTTCAGCTACCATGAGCAAATAGGTTCTGTTTTACCTGTAAAGCACAGCTGTAAAAAAATTACTGCAACCCACCTTCCCCTAAGCTGTATAGTAGACACACTCTGGTGCCTAAACTTCCCACTCCTGTTCTCTGTTGACAGTTTTCCATCAGGCCCGAACCTTGAGTCTCATACTTGCACTTATTTTATGTGAAAAGGGTGTCTTAGTAATACTTAATACAGAGACTCAAGCAGGCCATACACTGTTTGAATTTTGCCAAGTTTTTAAAGAATGTGGGTGGCCCTCTTGGCCGACTCCCACATGCTGCCCCTCGATCTAAAAATTGGTGGCAAATTGTTGGCCAAAATGTGTTTGCATTCAATCCTATGCAGCCGTTGTTTGTGTCTGCTGTCAAAATAAAACCGCTGCAGTGAGAGATTTATCAATCTGCACAGTATAGCTCAGTGGTTCTCAACCTGGGGGTCGGGACCCCCTCGTGGGTTTGAATGATGATTTGCCAGGGGTCACCAATTCCTGGGCTGTTCCTGAAGCCTGCACCACTCTCCCAGCCTGTTTGCGGCCACCCAGCTGGGCTGTTCCTGGAGCCCGCAGCCGCCCACTCAGCCTCTTTGCAGCCACCCATTCTGTTCACAGCATGGCTGGGGGGCAACAAATGGAAAAAGAAAATATGGACAGAAGCACTCCAAAAAACCTTGATGGTTGTCTTTATTTAAAAAAGGAAAAATGCACTACAAGTCACAGCACACAACACAGGAGTAAATGGCTGATGCGTTTTGCACTATAAATTAGTGCTTAATCATAGCTGGGGGGCAGAGACTAGAGGTCAGCTGACTGGTGAGGAATGTGAAGAGGGAGGGGGTGAAGACCCTCTCTCCTGATTTCGGCATAGGTGTCACTGCTACGAGACACCACAAAGGTCTGAGACACAGTGAGTAATACTACCTGTGATTATGATTACCATTTAAAGTCCCCACTACAGTTCTCAGATCAGCAGATGACCTTGATCAAGAGCACCTAAATTGGTCACTGATCCCAACTCCCCGCAAGCACTGCTACTCATCCTATTCCCCCCACCAAGGAGTAAGAGAAGGAATAAAAATAGACTACATGGAGGGGAGAGGAAAATAGGGAGAGGAACAAAGAAAAAGGGAGAGAAAGTATAGGAGAAAGAGCAAGAAAGACAGCTAGAGAGAGGAATGGGGAGAAAAAAAGAAAATAAATTAGGATAGAGATAAAAGGGAAAGAAAGGAGAACAAAGTGAATGGTACATCCTAAAATGTACCTTTAAGGGGTTTAATACTGTACAAGTGGAAGGGACTCAAGGAGCGCTAAATGTCTGTGGGTTAGGGGTGCAAATTACTTGTCTTGTCTTGGGTGCTGACAACCCACGCTACAAAATAATTTTACTGTTAGGGGTCCCCACAACTTGGTAAATTTTTATTAAGGGGTCATGGCACTAGAAAGGTTGAGAACCACTGATATAGCTTGAATGAAGGAATCTAGTAGATTTTAGACTGAACTAAAAAAAAAACTATATGTGTATGGTCAGTATACCTATATACAGTATCTTATAATGTCATGTCAGGGTATGATGGAGGCTGTATCTGTAGCTTTTGAAATTGAACACATTACGTTATACTTTATACAATCTGATAATTAGTCTTGTGTATGTCATCCGTGCAGAAAAAAAGTATTTTTGTGATAAAAGTTGAAAGCATTAGTCTCATGAGAATTAAGCATGCCCTGTTATATCTGGTCTCTCCTCAGGCTGTTTTTCTTTAAAGGTCACATAATTCCTTTGTGATTTTTACTGTATTTAAAGATCAGCGAGAAGAAAAAAAGAGCCCTTTGCTGTTCCTACATGTCACAAATGCACACGTACCAGCTCTCTGTCTCCTCTCTCTACATACTGTAAATCTGTCTAAATATCTGTAGAAAAAAAAAAAGTGAGTGTAGTAACAAACCACATAAAATAAACTTCAGTTGCAACTGTAAGTAGCAATTGTAACATCTGTCTTATAATCCAGAGCAGGGGTGTCAAACTCAATTTAGTCGCAGGCCACGACAGCATTATGGTTTCCCCTCAAAGGTCCAGTTGTATGTGTAAGACTAGATGTCCAATGCACCCACCAACTTACATCAGAGGTCAAGCGTCCCCCACTCTCTTTCCAGTAGCAGCACAAGGTGGGTACTGTGATGTAAGTGAAAGTGGGAGCAGAGCTGGGAAGCAGAAAGTGCAGGGTCTGGAGGAGGACCAGAGGGCTGGCATCAGCTGCTGGATTCTGCTAAATGCTGAGACCAGGGGAGGCAGAAATGAGGGGGTGCTGCGGCCGCACAGAGAGGCATAGGCTCTGTAGGAGAAATGATGTCTTCCTCTCGGCTGCTGATTGCTGAGACGGGGGGGGGGGACAGCTTCAGGAGAGGTATGAGGACCATTTGGAAAGGTCTGGTGGGCCACATTTGGCCCGTGGGCCTTGTGTTTAACACATGTGATATATAGTTTATTGTAGTTAGGTGTGAAATGTAATGGTCCATAGGCTGGAGCTGGGCAACTCAAGCATTCCTTGACTTTAACCTCTTATCCAGCCAACAATTCATGATAGAGAAACAAGACTATGCTTGGCAGATGTGATGGGGTAAATCATCCAATTGGAACAAACGTTCCAGTGACACTTGTCCTAAGGCCTAGTTTACACTTGCTTCTCATTTTTACTGCCACTCAACCGTTCCACCCCTTCTGCTGCAAAGACAGAGGAAGTGGCAAAAATAATTCCTGCCTAGTACAGCCCACTGAACTCAACCCATTTAACTGAATGTGGGCACCCGTAACCTTGTGAGGTGCTATAGCAGAGTTTAAGGGGTTATAGCAAGTGTTGAGGAGGCTACACGACACCTCCTCACCGACAGTCAAATGCCCTCTGAAGTGCAGTCCGCATGCTAGCCGTACTTCATGACATGGTTTCTGTCACTTTCTTTAGTCCTTCTATCAGCATGCTCCTTGCACTACATGACACCTGAATAGTACCTTTGCACTGCTTCTCACTCCCTCAGCAATATTGTAAAATAGACTGCAAAAGGCTGATACCATGTCAAATTCTGGTTATTTCACTGGTTGCATTAGAGGGGAAAAAATGTGATTAAAAAAATAAATAAATAATGATGTATTAATGATTACAGATAAACAATGTTTTTGTCTTTTTTAAATCTACCTGAAGAATAGTTTTAAGAATATACCATAGGGCCATCATGTCTTTGGAATGTGGGAGTAAACTGGAATACCCAGGGGAGCTCAAGGAAAACATGCAAACACCATGCCGGTGGTGTTGTGGTTGGGGTTCAAACTGACAACCTTAAGCAGAAGTGCTTTCCCCTAAGCCACTGTCCTGCACTTTGCCAGTGCTTGTGCATTTGGAAAGTATATCCTAGTGCCTTAAATCATAGAAATGGCTCTTGAGTTAATGCAGAAAACTATACGAAAACCCATATCGTATACAGTACTTTAACGAAGCCACCTCAGAATAAAATATGCCTTCTTTACATCCCAGCAGAGTTTCTGGTTCTCAATCATAATGCAGTTTGGTAAATCTGTAGTCAAGCAGGTAGAGGGGAAACAACAACATCTCTTGTCCCTAGTTATGTAGAGCTTCTGTAGATGGGCAGATATGATTTGCAAAAAGTCAATAAATCTCATGCCTACAAGGGATTAAAAAGCGTAGTCCAATCCTTACTTTGAACCCATAATTTCAGAGGTCACAAGTTGGCCCTCTTATGGTCATGGGATGATCGATAAATAATACAGATATGATCTCCACTACTTCCATTGTATTTCTGTTGCTACAACCTTGCAGTCCAGCTTTTTTTTGGTGTTGCAAGGGCAAGTGTTGCAAGCAGAGACTTTCATAAGACTTTCTCTAGGTGGGTGCTTGATTCTGTTGGTGCCTGACTTCATATAGCCAGTATGTGTGGTTTCTCCATGTATGAACTATATGTATTATGTTCCCACTTCCATAGCCTCTTATCCATCCCCCTTCCCCTCATTGTGACAGCGGGTCGGGGATCTTCTCCTCGCACCCACTGTCACAATTTGCAAAGAACAGAGCCTTACATGGCTCTGTGTATGAATGAACTAGAAGTACCGACATCCTTTGCGGCTTACGGCGCTAGTAAGCACTCTCTGTAGTTTGAGTCTTCCTGTCATTGCGTGAATGCCTGCCGATAAAAGATACACTGACAATCTGTAGGAACACTACATTGCACCCACGATCTGATCGCAGGTGCAGTGCTTTACAGGCTCCTAAAAAAATAACTTATGTACATTTTTTTTTTCTACCTGCAAATAATTAGCTTTTTTTTTTTTTTTTAGAAAGGCAAATTTATCCTTTTAAAGAATCTCTCCAAAGCAGCCTCACCTAGCAGCAAAACCTAATAGACAGTTCTAATCCCTGCCCATTCTATTTAAAACTGTATTGGATATACAATTGAACTATTTAACCACTAATGAGTACCTTTTTAGTACTGCCTTTTCCAGTATGTAGTCATTTATGTTTTTTTCTGTTCAATAGTTTTTTTTGTTTTGTTTTGTTTTGCAGTTTACAAATTAAGGGCAGTGGTTAAATGAACCGTCGATTAGGTGGAGTTAAAACTCAGAAGTCTAAACAAAAGGAGTCTTCTACCTGTAAGTAACATCTTAAACTTTTATATAAATATTGTGTTTGGGCAAAACCTCACTAACACTTATTATTCCAATGTGTAAACTGGATAGACAAATTACCTAGGCCTGGATAAGAGTATGTTAATGAAAGTGGTAAAATAGATTTCAGGCATCTCTTGCTACAAAAATAATTTTTTTGGTGAGATGTTTCCAATAGGATCACGTCTAAAGGGATGCAGGCTCAGCAGCTTTCCTCATTGGTGCTCTGCAGCTGCACAGCTGACTGATAGTTATGAAACCACTCCCATTAGACCCACTGTGAACAGAGGCACAAACAAACACACATGGATTTCTTCAGAATAACAAAAGTTAGGAATCTGCAACAAAGGTTGTTGTAATCCTCGCAATGTTCATAGATCACCCAGGGGGGAATGTTTTTTTTTTTTTTTTCTCAACAAAAGTGGAGTTGCGCTGTTTGCCAGGGTTGTAGCAGTTGCGGGAAAGATATTGTATAATGCTGCTTCACTCTATTTTGAAAACCTACAGACCCGTTTTCATTTTGTGGCAAAGTTCAAGATGGAAATATCAAATCAAATCTTTCACAGAAAATGGGGCAACTTTTAAAGGGGTTGTAAAGGTTTGTTTTTTATTTTCTAAAAAGGTTCCTTTAAAGGGTCACTAAAGGAATTTTTTTTTTTAGCTAAATAACTTCCTTAACCTTACTGCAGTCCTGGTTTCATGTCCTCATTGTTCGTTTTTGCTTTCATGTTGCTGTAAATCCTCTCTGTTCTGGACACTTCCTGGTTGCCTGTTTCCTGATAACCACAGTACTGGGAGATTTCTCACGGTGGTCACTAATCAAGGAGGTGTGATTACTGTGTGTAAAATGAAACTGGATTGGTGCTGAGGAGTTTTAGACAAAGTATCACTGCTCTCTATTGGCTGACTGCCCTCTAGTGGCTCTCTGTACATCAGAGAACCAGGAAACAACAGCAAAAACGAAACTACACTGCAGGCACATTATATGATTGTTTTTTATCTATTTTTTAATAATTTTTAAAAGGAATCCGTTAACTATTATGTCTCTATGCCCTGTAAACAGTCATTTTAGCTAAAAAAAAATGTTTCCTTTAGTGACCCTTTAAGCTAGTGCATTGTTGGTTCACTTATCTTTTCCTTCGATTTCCTTTCTTAAATTTGTTTTTCTTTGTCTGAATTTCTCACTTCCTGTTTCTCCTCAGTAAGCTTGCCCCCATCATCCATGGGGGTTTGTCAGCCAGAACAGCTTACTGAGGGGGAAGGGAGAAATTCGGACAAAGAAAACAAAGGAAAAGGTTAGTGAACCAACAATGCACTAGCTTAAAGGAACCTATTTAGAAAAAAAAAACTAACCTTTACAACCCCTTTAATGGATGGTTAGCAAAGAGTATTTTAGGATCCTCCCATATTTTGCCTAATGCATAAATAAAAGAAAAAAGCGCATCATCTTTAATTTAAATCACATTATTGTACATAACTTTATGCATACAGATGTGGTTGGACCTAAAGCTACATGGCCCAACATGGATGAATGTTTTTATATACTGTACATGTCATATGAAGGTAAGATAGAACCAGGACTTTTTTTATTGTTTTCAATTGATTATATCATATTTTTTTTCTGGTCTTTAGTGCTTCCACCGTTCTTCATAATCTTTGTGATACTAAATATTCTTGCTCGGTATAACTCTAAAAAATGATGTACTGTTAGACACATGGAAAAAAAAAGCTTTGGTTTCTTGTTGCCCCAAATGCTGTGTGCATCACAGCGTTATGCTTGTTCTATTAATCCATGCAGGAATTCCAGTGCTGAGTAAGACACATCGTCATTTGAAAGCATTTGCAGTCTGTCATTGGAAAAGTATTCTCCATGAAATGCAGTCAAAGATGGCTTTAATATGACCAAGCTTGGGTAATTTTGAGAGTAAATTATAGATAGAAAATATTGTTTGTAAATTTAAATGGACATAAATAAAAAGAAAATAACTTGCTTTTATCATGATCACAATGTCATTCTTTTTATGATAAAAGGTAAAAATGTAAACTTGGGCAGTGCTCCCTGAGTAACAGTAGCATCAAATGAGGTTCTCACCTTGCCATCTATCCCCTAAGTAGCCATACTGGGAAAACAATATAGTAATATAGATTATACATCACTGTACTCTTTCTTCAGGGTATCAAGGCTTACTGCAAAAGTGATGTTACAGTGTTGCCCCATGGCCAGTACTACTACATGAATGGGCACTTCAAGCCAGTGATGGGACAAGGTCATTTGGTGCCCAGGGCGAAGATGGCAAACTGCGCCCCCCCCCCCCCGGTGTAAATAAAGAGTCAGTGTAATTTCAAAACAAGAAAATATTTAAAGCAATACAAATGAAATTCGGTTTAATTCGATATAAACGGAGTTCACAGTGGAGTAGATCGGTGGGAGCATGCACCTGAACCCCTGAAACAGGCAGTGACGTACGCATTTTGGAGGATGTAAGGGAGCACTTTGGAAGATAAAAGGGGGCACTCTGGGAGATACTAAAACAGTACCTCCCAGAGTGCCCCCTAATGCCTTTAGAGTGCCCCCTTACATCCTTCAGAGTGCCCCATTGAGATCAGTGGCAGTAGTGGTGAGGAGAAAACATGGGATCAGGGGCAAGGGGATAGTGGTGGGGGGGAAAGGCATGGGATCAGGGGCAGAGGGATGGTGGTGGGGGGTGGGATCATTGGCAGTAGTGGTGGTGGGGGGGGGGGGTGGGATCAGTGGCAGTAGTGGTGGTGGTGGTGGGATCAGTTGCAGTAGTGGTGGTGGTGTTGGGGGGTGGGATTAGTGGCAGTAGTGGTGGTAGGTGGGATCAGTGGCAGTAGTGGTGGCAGTGGAGGGGGGGGTGGGATCAGTGGCAGTAGTGGTGGGGTGGGATCAGTGGTGGTGGTGGGAGGGGGTGTGATCAGTGGCATTAGTGGTGATGGTGGGGGGTGGGATCAGTGGCAGTAGTGGTGGTGGTGGTGGGGGGGGTGGGTTCAGTGGTGGTGGTGGTTGGGGGTGGGATCAGTGGCAGTAGTGGTGGTGGGAGGGGAAATCGGGAGCAGAGGGATGGATGGGGGATGAGATGGTGACACTGGCACTCACCTTCTCTCAGTGTCAGTCGATTCCCCCACCTTGCTCAGTGCTCTCAGTCTGGACTCAGTGTCTGCAGTAATGCTTCTCCTGACATGGGGACACTGTCTGCACATCTACTCACAAAGGGGGGAGCTCCTCCCCCTTCACTCGACTGGCCCATCAGCTAACTTTCCCCTCCTCCGAACATGGATCTGCTTGAAGGAATGGACAGAGCTCTGTGCCATTAACAGTAAGTGGTCACTCACAGTGCACATTTTCCCGAGTCCACTTCCTCCTCTCCTTTGCTCCTCTAGGTCACAGCTCTCTATGCTCCTCTCCCCCTGAGTCCTCCAAACCTGCCTTCAGCCTGCCCCTCAGTGTGTGATGCCGGGCGGGGAATATGAAGCACCTGTCAGGACTCAGAGGACTATCTCCACTGACAGGGGAGTGAAGAGGTGAAGGGCTGGTCTGTTCTAGGCTTGTGTCGGGTGCAGGAGTGCACTTGACACACAGTTGCATGTGCGTGCAGCTATTAGCGGCTGGTGTGTTCAGACAGATTTTAGAAGCACACAGCCAGCACTTCACCTGCGCGCCCCTTCCTCCAGTATTTAGTACCGCCCAGGGCATTCGTCCCTTCTGCCCACACCTTGTACCGACCCTGCTTCAAGCATGCACAGATTTGTCAGCCCGAAGATTTGTCACTAATTCAGCCTATTGCCAAGACTGACTGTTATGCGTATGAATCTTGCTTGCACTAGTCCTTTAACAACAAATGTCCCCACAAATACTGCACACTAAGGAATGCTAAACTACAGAATATCCATTCATCAATCTGACAGCATGTAATTTGAAATACAGAGCATATTGGTATTGCCATTTCACTATATTTATATTTTATTAAAAATTTTTTAAGAGAAATGTAATTTCTCATAAGGGCATGGTCCACAATGGATTTTCAGAGTGCTCTTAAAACAGAACTAATGGACAATCAATGCAAGGTCTGAAATGAATAGGAGCAGCTTGTCTTTAAAAAGAACATCTTGGTCCCTGAAGACCATACATATTTTTAGTTCTCAATCAGTAATATTGCATGGCTTGTGTCATCACTTGCAGACCCAATTTAAATGTGGCCTAGATAGAAAAAATTAGGGTATTAGATGCAAGGAGAACAGACAAACCTGACTATAGCATGCACAAGAATAAGACATTTCTGACAAGAGGTCATTGAAGCCTATATGACAAGACCAAATTTAGCATCCCGAGTATGCATTATTTAACTCTGTGCGAATGATTTACTAAAAGCAAAGAAACTGTCCACAGTGTCAAAGTAAATGTTCAATTTGTGAAGAGTGAAGCAGTTTTTATTTCAATTATCCAATGGAGAGCTAGCAAAAATTGTTTTATTTGTTACGGTCACTCAAACATGATTGCGTATCGAAGGTAATCATAGGTTCACCGTGCTATATACCATACATCTATTACTATACAGGTGCATCTCCAAAAATTTGAATATCATGAAAAAGTTAATTTTAATTTAGTAATTCAATTCCAAAAAGTGAAACTCCTATATTATATAGATTCATTACACACAGAGTGATATATTTCAATTATTTTTTTATTTTAACTTTGATTATGGCTTACAGCTAGTGAAAATCCAAAATCCAGTATCTCAGAAAGCTAGAATATTGCATACCAATAATAAAAAAAAGATTTTTAACACACACGTTGGCTTATAAAAAAGTATGTCTATGTACAGTATAGTATGCACTCAATACTTGGTCAGGGCTCCTTGTGCATGAATTAGTGCATCAATGCGGCGTGGCATGGAGGCGATCAGCCTGTGACACTGCTATTTGCAAGCCTTTTATAGACTTCTCACATATAACAGAAGACCAACTGTGCGCACTACTATTATTTTTATTTTGTATTACAGCCTGGATTAAAAATGCAATTTGTTTTACCATGTTTGTATGAGTAAGGGCTCTTTCACACGGTCTGTGTGTGGGCTCTGTCAATCCCCGCTAAGCAGGCAGATGACAGGTCTGTCTCTGCACACTGTGCAGGGACCGACCTGTCAGAGCACCGCTCTTCCCTATGGGGGATCGGATGACAACGGACCGTAGAGTCCGTTGTCATCTGATCCGCAGACGGATTGGAAAAATAGGGTTTTCCTCCATCACACTTTGGCGGGTCGGATGTCAGCGGGCATGTCACCGCTGACATCCGTGGCTCCATAGACCTCTATGGAGCGCCCGTTCAGGTCCGCCTAATAATCTGACACCTGTACCTAAATGGTCCGTCCGTGTGAAAGAGGCATTAAGATGTTTTTTAAGAGATGCATCCTCTTTTGGGTACTTTTGCGCTGATCTAATGCTATTGATCAGGCTCTATAGAAGTCCTATATAGTATTTTTTTCCTTTTTTCAAATATTGAAAATAGCAGCTACTGATAATCTCTGGATGTTGGACATATAGGAAAATGTATAGGATTCTAGTAGTCACTATATTTTTTTATTTTAAATAGTCTCATGTAACAAAAGACGGCAAGAGACTGTTTGCATATTACAATATATGTAAAGCCCAAGCCTTTATTTTAATTATGGATGCTATGTGAAAATGCTGAATTTCCTTTTTAGTTTTCAGTAGAATAGGTAAATATTGCAACTGCTGTTAGGTCTTTATGGGGTGGGTGCACTTTGAATACGGAGCTTGAAAGAAAAATAAGGCACCCACATGTCAATGGTAAGTATAAATGTAGCGCTAGTGGTAATGTGAAAAGCTCAAAATCAACTGAGTGACTGAAACAAATAAAACAAATTGAACAAAAAGTCCATAGAAGTGAATAAATAAGTAATGTGAAACAGTTTTCATTAATATGAAATGAAGATAGATGCTGCGTAAATCATCATGGAACCAACATTCCTTCCCGCTCTAAGAAGTAGATGAAATTAATGGAATACCCTTACCGGATCTAGTGGATCTAACCGTCAGCGACATTAGATCATACAGGCATGAAAGCTCCCAAACGAAACCGCTTGACTGGTCTGGCGATTCTGAAGAACCACAGGCTTGACCTCACTGGAACCCAGCAATCATTCGCTGAAAACCTCTCACTGGGTAGATGGCAATCCAAATAACAGGAATAGACCAGGAGAACCGTGACAGCTCTTTTCCTTTCGGCAGGTGTTAAAAAAAAAATAAGAACAAACATCCACAAAGTAAGTAACGAAGATGGAACTCCAAAAAAACTTAATCCAGCAGGACATGCAAGGAAAAAGAAAACCGGGCTCCCAATGGTGCAGGTCAAAAATAATCTGGGGTTTATTGTAATAAAAAAACAAACAAAAAAATGACATACAAGTGATCACAAAATCGAATAAAATGGATAAAAGCAATATGGGGAGTAGGTGTACCAAGCCCTACGCGTTTTGTCCGAGGGGACTTCAACTGGGGCATCTACCTGACTTTTTGTTCAATTTGTTTCAGTCACTCAGTTGATTTTGAGTTTTTCACATTACCACTAGCGTTACATTTATACTTGCCACTTTATTCAATTTTGTCACATTGCTATGTAGCAGCTCACTTTCTTCAGATAAGCGCAGTATTTTTCCCCTTTTTTATACCCACATGTCAATGATTGGAGTCCCAAGAATCTTTAGCCCACCAAGATTTACAAAAATAGCCTTAATGTGTTTTAGGGGCTTGAAACTGTCCTCTATATCATGGCTAAAATGTTTTTAATCAATTCATAAATACATAAAAGATATATGATTGATTATTTGATAAACATTAATCAAGTTGGCATTAACCACTTGATCTCCGGAAGGTTTTTCCTTGACCAGGGCTTTTTTTGCTATTTGGCACTGTGCCACTTTAACTGGCAATTGCGCAGTCATACAATTTTGTACGCAAATTACATTTTATATCATTTTATTTTTTTCACTCTTGTAGAGCTTTGCTTTGATGTTATGTGATCACCACTGGGTTTTTATTATATAAACAAACAAAGACCGAAAATTTTGAAAATAAAACAATATTTTCTAATTTCTGTTATAAAACCTGTGCAATATTTAAAAAAAAAAATCAAATTTCTTCATAATTTTAGGCTAAAATGTATTCTGCTATACGTCTTTGCTAAACAAAATCCCCAAAAGTGTATATTAATTGATTTGTGCTAAAGTTAGGCGTCTACAAATGATGGTATATACAGTGGAACCTCGGATTGTGAGTAATGCGGTTAACTAGCGTTTCGCAATACGAGCACTGTATTTTTAAAAATCGTGACTCGGTTTGCGAGTGTTGTCTCGCAAAACGAGCAAGATTCAGGCAAAAGCGGGGTGGGGTGGCGCCGGAGCCGAGTGTCGCCGATTGGCCCCGTTGGCAATGCACAGACAGGCCAGACGACAGCACGGCTGACCTTGGCAAATCTCGGGTAGGAAGTCTTTCCAAGGTTTGCTGAGGTCAGCCGAAGCGTCCTTGGGCCTTTTCAGCCATTTCCGAGGTGCCCCCCGCCTCTGGCCACATGCGGTATTGCATCCCAATGACGTCAATGCGGAACACATTTTTTTGTTTCCATTAACTTCAATGGGGAAATTCGCTTTGATATACGAGTACTTTGGATTACGAGCATTTTCCTGGAACGGATTATGCTCGTAATCCAAGGTATGCTGGAATTTTTGCAGCTGTTGGCGCTATACTGCAATGGTGGAAAACAGCAACTTGGCAATCTGGTGCTAACAGACACGATCTGGGTGGGTCACTAAATATCACTGACATTATGGATGCTAGAGCCAACTGGAACCTCAGTTTGAGAAACTGCCGACATCATTGCCGGTGCCCGGCTAACATTTAGTTATGTGACCTCAAAGCTCAGGAATTTTTGGTTGCATCAGCCAGATAGAATTGTACTGATTCTTCTTCTCTTGCTTACCCTCCCTTTTAGAGACACCGACCTTTTAATCAGCTATCATTAATATTGGAACTTTCATTCCCAGAACATGTCTCTCACAGGTGTTTCTCCAGTTTTTATGCCCAACACCACTTCCTTTTGGCACATTTTTATGGAAACACAGACCCTAGACTTACACTGACTGTATCTAGGGTCGGTCAGTGACTCTGTTGAATTCAGAGGAGTGGTTACATGTGAACAACACTGGCGCCAGCCATTGTTTTACTGACAGTTGCAGCTGTTTGCACACAGTTTGTGCAAGCAATGTTTATAACTGCCAGAAAGAATGCACTGATTCTTTCTGGCCTTATGAATGTAATGTTAATCCATGTAGAACATTCCTCAATTACAATACAATTTTCTATTCCTGCAGAAAGGTTTAAAGTGTATTTCTACTTTTGCAGCCAAATTGGAATAACAGTCACTTGTATTTGTTACATGTTCACATTGAAAACTTTGAAAATTATAAATAATAAATATTATAAAAACTGCATAGAATGTGCAATAAACATGCTAAAAGTGTAAAACGGCGGTTAATTGTCAACATGGAACATCAAAGGATAAAATCAATGCACGTTGTGCTCCTATGATGGGAATTTTACCGCTGATAGTGCTCCTTATGTGAATAAATACCAAAAAAAAAATTAAATTATAATCAAAGTCCCATAAATGACTAATAGATGTGCAAACAATACTAAAAAATTCCAATAATGGAACAGCAAACAATTTGTCAATTGAACGATGAGAGAAGGAAGGAAGAGTTCAATGCTGGTAGTGCTTCTTATACAAAATAGATTATTAAAGATGCGGCTGTCTCTTCCACCCGACAAACACGTGCCACCATCACCAACAGCTAAACTGAACACTTACCACACCCTGAACAAAAAAAGGCCACAAAATAGTTTCTTTTCTGATAGCCACTGGGTATATCCTCCTTCTCCTTCCTTAGTGCCTCGAAAACAAGGGGCTCATCATGGTGTAGTACGTAAAAATAATTATTTATTAAAATAATAAAAACGGTGCACTTACAAGAAAAGTGCCTCTGATATCCCAGCATTCACCGCTCTATCCCGTGCATGAGCAGAGTTCACGGTTGCCATCACAACTTACGTTTTGCTGAACTATATGTAAAATATAAGGCGCTAGTTATCTTGTCCCATCTTGTACCGTGCAAGCAATGGCTTCCTTCTCCGCATGTTTTCCAGTGTTTAATGCCATTCTTTACCCTTTTGCCATTAATTAAAATGGCGGAATTAGACCCGCCCTTGTCACATGACCTGCTTCTTGAATCACGTGACGAGTAAAATACCGCAAGATTTCGTCTTTGGGTGTTATTACTAGTCTCCTGGAAAGCATGACGCTCTGCTCCCAGGAGACACTCGGGCACTGAGAAAAAGAAGCGACACGCCCACTCCCACGGGAGACAGACCAGGAAGTGTCTGCATAGAACAACAGATTACAGGTATTTGAATGATTTAAATAGCGAAATGTTGATGTGTAAAATAAGCTCTTCTGGATAAGCTCTACTGTATATTTAGGGTGAACTTCCGTTTTAAGTGGCACATATTTATGATGTGGAAGGAAAATGATAAATGGTTTTCCAAATGTTTTCCAAATAAATATCTGAAAAGTGTGGCGTGCATTTGTATTTGGCCGCCCTTACTCTAATACCCCTAACTTAAATCTAGTGGAACCAGTTGCCTTCATAAGTCGCCAAATTAGTAAATAGTCCACCTGTGTGCAATCTAATCTCAGTATAAATACAGCTGTTCTGTGAAGCCCTTAAAGGTTTGTTAGAGAACCTTAGTGAACAAACGGCATCATGAAAGTTGTGGAGAAGTTTAAAGCAGGGTTATAAAAAAAAAAAAAAAAAAAAAAAGATCCCAAGCTTTGAATATTTTACAGAGCACTGTTCAATCCACCATCCGATAATGGAAAAAGTATGGCACAACTGCAAACTTACCAAGACATGGCCATCCGCCTAAACTGACAGGCCAGGCAAGGAGACCATGAATCAAAGAAGCAGCCAAGTGACCCATGGTAACTCTGGAGGACCTGCAGAGATCCACAGCTCAGGTGGAAGAATATGTCCACAGGACACCTATTAGTCGTGCACTCCCCAAATCTGGCCTTTATGGAGGAGTAGCAAGAAGCCATTGTTAAAAGAAAGCCATAAGAAGTACAGTTTTCAGTTTGGTATTGTAACAGCACTGGTGAACGGAGTGAACCACAACTGCGGTTAGCAAGGATTTTAATGCGATTCTCTATGCGACAACTGGCCCCAGGCGTCACTCCTCACAACAGGAGTTTGGGGGATCTATACATCATCTCTGTGTCACATAAAGAAAGGCGTTGAGCTACTAAGCATGGACGCATTCCAACATGCGACCAGAGCTTAGCGTTTAAAATTATAGTTCAAGGTCAATATCCCAATACACCACTACATGCAGGTGATTATCAGTAAGGGACCGCAGGCGTCACTCCTAGCAACAGGAGTTTGAGGGTTCTCTACATCATATCAACCTTAGCATGTAGAGATGTATTAGGCCACTAGGGGAGATGCCATGAAATAGCATCAACCCCTAGCATAGAAAAGATAGAGCGAACATGTTCAAACAATTTAGGACAAGGCCTATGAGGATTTGTACTTATGTCGAGCTTGTAGTAAATAGAAGTTGTAGTAACTCTTACTTGCATATGACAGGTACTTTAGTTGAGTAATAGTACTTGCGTATGAGAGGCAATATAGCTCAGGTAATTATAGTAGCATACTTGAGGTGAATATTGTAGATATAATACTATTTGCATATGAGAGGCAGTATAGCTCAGGTAAATATAGTTGCAGACATGAGCTGTAATTATAGATGTAGCAATACGTACATATGAGAGGCAATATAGCTCAGGAATTTTATATTAGTATACGTGAACTAAATATTGCTTTAGTAATTTAGAGGTAGCTGTCCCTTTTAGGTACTCCTTTGCAACAAGCTTTAGCACAGAAGTATCTCCCAGAAGATATGGTAATATCCACACAGTATTTGTAATACTACATTTGTAATAGATGAAACATTAGCATAAGATCTTCCTATAGAACTACAAGTGAAGGAATGACTACTTATCCGTTTGTAGGTATCTTTATGCAGGAGATGGAATGTCCATGGTGCAAGATGTTCAAGGCATGTAGGCAGTTCGTAGCAATGCTGTAGTTGTAGGGGAAGTCTTAGCAGCAAAGTAGTAGTGGTTTCTTGGAGTGGTGTTCCGGCAAAGGGAACAAAGGCAGCAGCATGTATAAGGCAGCTGAGCTGACAGGCTACGGCTGACAATAATAGAACAGGGGCTGTATCTCCATTGAATGCCTTTATAGGCAGGAGATCAGGTGCACTGATTTCAAACAGGGCTCCATGTGTGGCGCACTTCTGCGGTCCACGCTGAAACGCAGGGCGCCGCGGAGCGATGACGTCATTGCGTAAGCACCGTATGCACTCCGGCATGGAACACATTATGGCGCCGAAGGCGCCTGTGTATTAGCAATAGGAGCAGGCGCGCCTGTTACAGGTATAAGCCATGTGGGGAAACGGCAAACATGTGGAAGAAGGTGCTCTGGTCAGACTAAAATTTATCTTTTTGGCCTTAGAGCAAAATGATGTGTGACTAAAAACTGACACTGCACATCATCCTGAACACACCATCCCCACCGTGAAACATGGTGGTGGCAGCATCATGTTGTGGGGATGCTTTTCTTCAGCAGGGACAGGGAAGCTGATCAGAGTTGATGAAACCAAATACAGAGCAATATTGGCAGAAAACCTGTTTTGCCCTGTACACATGAGCGAAATTTCCATCGGAAAAAGGTTGGATGTTTTTTTCGACGGAATTCCGCTCAAGCTTGGCTTGCATACACATGGTCACACAAAAGTTCTCTGAACTTTCAAGCGTTAAGAATGCGGTGACGTACAACACTAAGATGAGGCGAGAAAAAGAAGTTCAATGCTTCCAAGCATGCGTCGAATTGTTTCCGAGCATGCGTGTTTTTTTTTCACATCGGAATTCCATACAGACCAACAGATTTTCAGATAGGAATTTTTTCTGTCTTAAAAACTGAGAACCTGCTCTCTATGTAAGTCCGTCGGAAATTTCGACAGAAAAAGTCAGATGGGGCATACACACGGTCGGAATAGCCGACGAAAAGCTCCCATCAGACTTTTTTCCATCAGAAAATCCAATCGTGTGTACGCGGCATTAGAGTCTGCAAAATACTTGAGGCTTGGGCAGAGGTTCACTGTCCAGCAGGACAACGACCCTTAACATACAGCCAGAGCTACAATGGAATAGTTTAGATAAAAGCATATTCATGTGTTAGAATGTCCCAGTGTAAGTCCAGACCTAAATCCAATTGAGAATCTGTTGCAAGATGTGAAAATTGCTGTTCAGACACTCTCCATCCAATCTGACAGAGCTTGAGCTATTTTGTAAAGAAGAATTAGCAAAAATTTCAATTTTTAGATGTGCAAAGCTGGTAGAGACATCCCCCAAAAGACTTGCAGCTGTAATTGCAGCAAAAGGTGGTTCTACAAAGTATTGACTCAGGGGGGCTGAATACAAATGAATCCCACACTTTAAATATATATTTATTTGTAAAAATTAAAACCATTTTTTCATTTTCCTTTCACTTTACAATTATGTGCCACTTTGTGTTGCTCTATCACATAAAATCCCAATAAAATGTATTTACATTTTTGGTTGTAACATGACAAAATGTGGGAAATTTCAAGGGGTATGAATACTTTTTTAAGGCACTGTAAGTCACTGCTCTGTAATGCATGCCTCTCAAGGTATGAAGAGCTGAAGAACAGCCGAGGTCACAAGGAGCTAATTGGTACTTGTATGCATTCAATGTCCAATTAAAATCACTCCTGGTTTTCACTTAACAATTTAGCATGGCATTGATAAAATAGTGCTGACGTGTACCTTCAGGCCGGGTTCACACTGGTCCGACAAACGCTCCAACATTGGGAGCTCATGTCGCATGACGTGTGAAAATCAATGTTTTCCTATTTCAGCCGCCTTAACTGGTCTGACACAAGTTGGTCCGACTTTGAAAATGCTCCCTGTACTACTTTGGTACGACTTTGATTCTATTTCAGCCCATTGAATATCATTGAAGTCGGATCAAAGTAGGATCCTTGTCCTAACCATCCGAATTTTGATATCCGACATGTGATTACAGTAGCAGTAAAAGGAATTCATGTCACACTGGGATTGTTTTGATTGGTCAAAGAACAAGTCAGACTATCACAAAGTCGGATCAAAGTAGTATCCTGTTTAATGAAACACCGGATGAATGTAGGACCAATGTCGCAGAGCAAAGTAGGATGAAAGTCGTACTACTGTCGTGTAGTATAGTGTGAACCCAGCCTTAAAAACAGAACAGCCGAACTGATTGGCTATGGGTCATGCCCTGTACACACGAGCTGAATTCCCATCTGAAAAAACTTGGATGGTTTTTCTGTCGGAATTCTGCTCAAGCCTGCCTTGCATACACACGGTCACACAAGTTCGGTGAACTTTTGACTGCCAAGAACGCAGTGACGTAAAAGACTACAATGAGCCAAGAAAAATAATGGCCTATGCTTCCCAGCATGCGTTGATTTGTTTCCGAGCATGCGGGATTTGTACACACGATTGGGAAAACCTGCTCTCTATCTTTTTCCAGCAGTTTTTCCGTTGGGAAAAGTCAGATGAAGCATACACACGGTCGGGATTCCCGACCAAAAGCTCTCATCTGACTTTTTTCCGATGGGAAAATCGATCCTGTGTACAGCGCATTACTCTGAATAGTCACTTCTGTTTAATCCAATTGATCCAATATGACAATTTTTTTTAAACTATTGTCTGTTAATACAAGCAGAAATCTAACATTTGTCTTGCTAATATAATATATATAAAACATATATTTTGAATACTGTGGATCATAAATTTGCTTCACATTGCTATTTTCTACTTGTCCTTTTACCATTTATACTATGCTTCGCTTTGAATTTTGATCACAGATCTATTCATGGTTTTATGACTGTGCTATTAATGGGAAGCCCAAAGCACAATGCAGCATGAGTCAGCATGAAACATCTTCATGAAAGCTTGTGGATTTATTTAGTAACAACATTCATGAAACAATGGTGTGCAAATGTAGGGCCCTGAACAGACAGATGGTAATTTTTCTTTGTACTGTACCGTGCAGGTGTTAGGAAATGCAGTAAAGTAAGAATGCTTTCAAAAATATATATTTTAATTTGTCAATTTACAAAATTTAAAGTGAGCAAACAGAAGAAAAATCAAAATCAATATATGGTGTGACTACCCTTTGGCATTAAACCAGCATCTTTTCTTACACTTAGGCCCCGTACACACCATAGAATCCATCCGCAGATAAATCCCAGCAAATGGGTTTCTGCGGATAGATCCTATGGTGTGTACACGCCAGCGGATCTTTTTCTGCGGATATATCTCCCCTGGGATGGATTCCAGCAGATCGGATATTTGCTGACATGCACAACATATCCATCTGCTGGAGTCCATCCCAACGGATGGATCCGCTGGTCTGTACAGACTCACCGAATCCATCCGTCCGAAGGGATCCCCCGCATGCGTCGTAATGATTTGACGCATGCGTGGAATTCCTTATATGACAGCGTCGCGCACGTCGCCGCGTCATAATCGCGGCGACGGCGCGACACGTCATCGCCAGAGGATTTCGGCGCGGATTTCAATGCGATGGTGTGTGCACACCATCGCATGAAAATCCGCCGAAATCCACGAGAGGATTTATCCGCGGAAACGGTCTGCTGGACCGTATTCGCGGATAAATTCTATCGTGTGTATGGGGCCTAACACAAAGTCAGGGATTGTGTAAGATTAGAGTCAGTTGTATGATTAACCAATTTTAACCAAGCACGTGATAATGATTATCAAATTCATATATAAGTTGAAACACTGGGCTGGATTCAGAAACGAGATACAGCGGCGTATCTCCGGATACGCTGTCGTATCTCTGAGTGCGGGCCGTCGTATCTATGCACCTAATTCAGAGAATCAGTTACGCATAGATTTCCCTAAGATCCGACCGGCGTAAGTGTCTTACACCGTCGTATCTTAGGCTGCATATTTACGCTGGCCGCTAGGTGGCGCTTCCGTATAGTTACGCAAGGAATATGCTATTTTTTTCCGGCGTAAAGTTACCCCTGCTATATGAGGCGTAGCTAATGTTAAGTATGGACGTCGTTCCCGCGCAGAGTTTTTAAAATTTACGTTGTTTGCGTAAGTCGTTTGCGAATAGGGCTTTGCGTAAGTTACGTTCACGTTGAAACCAATGAGGCTTTGCGGCGTAATTTCTAGCATGCGCACTGGGATTCTTTCACGAACAGCGCATGCGCCGTTCACAAAAAACGTAAAATACGCGGGGTCAAGTGAAATTTAAATAAAACACGCCCACAACATCCCCATTTGAATTAGGCGGGCTTACGCCGCCACACATACGTTACGCCGCCGTAACTAAGGGCGCAAGTTTTTTCTGCATACGGAACTTGCGCCCAAAGTTACGGCGGCGTAACGTATCTGAGATACGTTGCGCCCGCAGATAGATAGACGAATCTATCTGAATCCAGCTCACTGTCTTTATCTAAAACAAAAACAGCTGTGTTAAGAGACTTAAACTAGGTGAGGAACAGCCAAACTCTGCTACAAAGGTGAGGTTGCTGAAGACTGTTTCATGTCACAGGTCATAAATCATGGCAAGACTGAGCACAGCGACAAGACAAAAAGTAGTTAAACTGTATTGGCAAGATTTCTCCAAGGTAAGGATTTAAAGCAGACTTAGGTTTAAAGATGTGCCGTTTAAGCTCTTTTTAAGAAGCTCACAAAACAGGCAATGTTGAGTACCATAGATGCAGTGGTCGGCCAAGGAAACTTAATGCAGCAGATGAGACACCGTTCTTACTTCCCTTTGACATTGGAAAATGTCAATCAGTGCCATCGGCACAGAAACCAGTGGGACCAGAGGGAAGCCATACCTTCAATGTGGAAACAAGGCTAAGCAATTCAACTGTGTATAAAAAAACATAGGAATTAGGACGCAGAAAATTGTCAGCAGGTGCTTTGGACTGATGAGTCAAGTTTGATATATTTGACTGTAGCAGGAGGCAGTTTGTTCATGAAGGGCTAGAGATCGGTGCAATAATGAGTGTCTGCAGGCAGCAGTGAAGCATGATGGAGGTTCCTTGGAAGTTTGGGGCTGCATTTCTGCAAATAGAATTGGAGATTTGGTCGGGATCAATGGTGTCCACAATGCTGAGAAATACAGGCAGATACTTCTACATCATGCCATAACTTCAGGGAAGCGTGTGATTAGCCCCAAATGTATTCCGCAACAGGACACCGACCCCAAACATTCTTCCAACAAATGCTGGATAGCATGCTTTAACATTTTCCAACAACAAATGTGTGTTGTCAGATTATCCGATCGTGTGTACACAAGTCCATCGGACAAAACTCCAAAGTACAAACACGCATGCTCAGAAGCAATGCTAACCATAACACAACATTAGCAGAAGTTGCCCAAGGGGTGGCACTAAAGAGCTGAAAAAACAAGTAGTTTTGGGTTTGTTGGCAGACAATTCTTTCCCGTTTGTATGCCCACGCCCTTCGGACAAAAGTCCTACGCTTTGTCAGCAGAAAATCCAATCGTGTGTACCAGGCTTTAGGGTGCAAGCTTTTTTAATTATTTCACACAGGCATAACAGTGTAAATTTGAGCAAACTTCAATCATATTAAGAACCCATTGACACCCCTCAGTTAATATAATACACATTACATGTGCTAGCACACACACACACCTCTTTTTCAAGGAGGTGGTTCAGGTTTTTTTTCTTTGCATTGAGGTGTCGGGAAAAATTGGCGCATGTCTTTTTTCTTTTTTGCGTTCTGATATATTGGTAGTCATTCACTTGAATATAATGCAACACAGGTTATCCCTCCAATGTGGCTTGTGCATTGGACCCCAAAGGTTTTGCAGATGGGAATAAAAACATAGCTTATGAAAAAGAGCAATCAATAATACAGTAGCTGTAGCTATACATGAATTTTGACGGTAGCTTATCAACCCTAAAGGGTAACTCCACTTTCATAAACAAGAAAAAAAATCGAATTGAAAAATTATAGCATATACATTTTCTATACAAGTCATGTTGTAATTGACAGTTTTTAAAAATTCTCTTTCCTTTTTAATCTGCAGTTCTGTAATTTTCTGTAAAATTCCATGCAATATGGCAACTTGGACGCATTCTATATACATTTGGTGTACAGAAAGCCTACAAAAAAGGTCATGTCCTGCTTTATGTGATTGGCTCATTAATTTTGCCTAGAAGTCTGCACTAAGGTACAAGTCAGATTTTAGGCATCCCTTGTAATCGAAGTGTATGTTTAAGTGAGATATTCCCTAAGGGTTAAAAGGATGCAGATCTTGCAGTTTTCCTCATTAGAACACAAAGTGCACCAGCAAGTTATAATAAACCATTCACTAGCATGCAGAATCAGAAGGCAATCAGTCTGGTAAAACAAACAGCTATTTCAGCACAGCAACAAAATGTAGGAATTTCCTACAGAGTTTTTTTAAAATCTTTGTAATGTAAATTGATCACCCCAGAGGGGATTATTCTTTTCTCAGCAATAGTGGAGTTACTTTTAAAATGAGACCAACTTTGCTATCCACATCTGCCTTCTGGTGGGGGAAGCTGACCTGCCATCTGAAGGACACCAACAAAGTAGGAGGACCAGTGGCATTGCTAAGAGGGGTGACACCCATGGGTAGCGGCACCACTATCACTGCCCGCTTCCCTGTGCCTCACGGCTTACGCCGCAGCTGTGTATCTCAGCGGAGAGGAACGAAGCCGCCACCCCCTTCTCTCTGTTTACATCCACAGAGGAGGAGGAGCCCGCACTCGTGGGACACACCACTGTGTGCATCTGCTGTTCTGAGGTCTGTGAGGTAAGAAGGGCGTCTATACTGATGGGGGGAGGGGTGTCTAATGCTGGGGGTGTCTGCACTAGGGGGGTGTCTGTAACTGAGGGGGTGTCTGTAACTGAGAGGGGTCTGTACTGAGGGGGGTCTGCAACTGAGGGGGGGGCTGCACTGAGGAGGGGGGTGTCTGTAACTGAGGGGGGTGTCTGTACTGCTGGGGGGGTGTCTGCACTGAGGGGTGTCTGCACTGGTGGGGGTGTCTGCACTGGTGGGGGTGTCTGCACTGAGGTGGGGAGGTCTATATTGATGGAGGGGGGACCTATACTGTGGGAGGGGGTCTGTAGTTAGTGGAGTGGGGACTGTACTGAGGGGGGACTATAGTTGGTGAGCGGGTGACACCACTTTTTTTTCGCACTGGGTGAAACCAACCCTAGTGACGCCACTGAGGAGGACTCGAGTTAGTCATTACTTTAGATGAGAGGAAGCTAACGGACGGATGACAATAAATTCAACGCAAATCATATCAAGTTTTCTGCTGACTGTTTTATCTATTGTAGTTTTAACGGCATGGTCATGAAAGCTTTTCAAAATGCAACAAACCTAACTATACAGGTCCTTCAATTGAGAAATATGGCAAAGATTTTTTGACCATGCTTCTTCTGGGGTCACTTTGTTTTGGAGTCCCTTTGTTCTGCACTCCTGTGTCTCAGTCACCTGCTCTCTGCTCGCTGAAGACCAAGAACTGAGCGATCGGTCTTTGGCCGATCAGTTCTCGGTGTAGAGCCGGCGGGGGACAGCTGCAACAATTGATTGATCCAGGTGACTATGTATGTTTGCTTTCTGTGAACTCGTACTTCTCTTTTAAATAAATATATAGGATAGAAATGAAAAAGAAAAGGGTGTGGTAGCTTACCAGTATACACACTCCAGAATGTATTAACCTTACCCAGATGGTATTTGGTGAGAACTGATAGCTGGGAAAACAAACCCACAGTGGCAATGTTTTATTATATTTTTGTTACACTAATCATTAGAAAGTGGAACTTCAAAACTTTAGTGCAGTGGTAAATCATATAGATAAAAATGCAGTGTCATGAACATGTTAAAGATCTATTATAATAGACCACAAAGGAATAACAATAAATGCTAACGTACTTTCCATGCAAGCTTTTTGAGTTTGTATGCATAAGATTAGAACTGCCGCTTGGCATTGATCAGAACAGCCAACAAAGCAGTGACTAGTCAGTTAAACCTCATATTTAACCAAAACAGAAATGTTACAGGGATCTTTGCCCAGTTATGAAACAATTCTTGGAATATTCTCAGTATTCTCAGTATTGACCGTTTAATAAAAGCCCCATAACAAATATTATATAAGACAAACACTTTTTATTGACAGAAAACCTCAAGTGTAACAGTTCAGTGTCAGTGAAATGTAATTTACTGTTCTTTTCAAGCCTCCGTCACTAAAACATTTTTTATACTTATCACATGGTTAACTTAGAAAGTGTATTGGTAGGTATTCCCGCGCTACTAGGAGATTCAATAGGAGATTGTGGTGCAGCAGACACTGTATGGGTCAAACACTACCCAAAGGTGAGAAATGTAAAAAATCAAAAGGTGGTGTTGCACCCCACAGTGGATAATAAAGTGCTTATATATAGCATAAATAATAAAAAAATACTAGGGCTGTTACTGATTAACATTTTTGTGTTTGATTAATCAATTTTTTTTAATCGATTAATCAACAAATTTCGATGAATTATAATGCACATACAGATCCAACTACTTTTAGCTGATCTCCTTGCAGGCTGATTCCCAGTGCAGCTACCAACCACTGGAAAAATGGATAGCAGGATACAAAAAACACACAAAGGCAGCGCTCGATGGGAATAGCATTAAAACTTTTATAGTCTTCAAGTAGGTAACAAAATAAATATTGCACTGGAGATAAAATCGATGTAGCTACATAAACTGTAAAAATGGTGCGAGTAATGCCAAACGGTAGCAAAAGCAGTCATAAAAACATGTAGCTAAGTATGATACTGGTATAAAAATGTGTACAACGATACCACTGCTGAATACAGATGAGGAGGGGTTAACATCAGTCCGTCGGCATGTAGATGTCCCGTGAAGGGAACTATCAGAACTCCCAGTGGATGGCTGTAGAATCCCAGGTTGATAGAGGGAAGTGATAGAGGGAAGTGTAACAGCCCTTGCGTGTGGCATATAGTAAGGTCCCGCTGGCATGCAGATATGAAGGCACAGCACAAGAGCCCTTTAGATGGACATGGCATGCCCCGCCGGTGTACGTGATGTCACTGGATCTCCGACGGAACTCCCTGAAGCCGGCGAAGGGGTGAGTATCAATCAAAAGAATTTTGATCAATCCAAAAAATTTGGATTGATCAAAAAAATTCAAGATTAATCGAGGAATTAATAGTTAATTTCCACAGCCCTAAAAAATACATATAGTAAAAACGTATAGTATTCATATGTGAAACTTCATAAAAATAATATCAAACATGTGCTTAAAATACAATAATAGTGCATCTATTAATAAAGTGCAAAGTGGGTATAATGCAAAATGGCAATCTGTAAAGAATATTTGTGCAAAAAGCAGTCTGTAAATCTTCAGTGGGTGAAAAAAGTGCTGGTGCAAGGAAAAGTGCTGGATAGTAACAGTAGGTGGCACTGTGACGTCAGTGGTTGAGCTCTTCAGTGTGTTTCACACCTGTGGGTTTACTAACTTCTTACCTTACGGCTGTAAGGTAATCAGCAAAATCGGATAAGGTTAGATGATCAAGGCAAGGGGGTTCCCTTCTCCATTCCATTAAGGTGGTACCGGTCTATAGTCTATATACAGCCTGAGGGATGCTTCCTGTGTATTGTTTTTAATGACCTTTCTGAGAAAAGAAACATACACATGCACAAAACGAGCAGCGAGCTTGTGGCCAGGACGTCACTTCCGGTGTCCGTGTATCCTACGCGTGTCGTCAGTCACGTGACTTCATCAGGGATCAAACTTTAGTGCAGTGGTAAATTGTATAGATAAAAATACAGTGTCATGAACACAAAGGTCTATTATAATAGACCACAAAGGAATAACAATAAATGCTAACGTACTTTCCATGCAAGCTTTTTGAGTTTGTATGCATAAGATTAGAACTGCCGCTTAGCATTGATCAGAACAGCCAACAAAGCGGAGTGACTAGTCAGTTAAACCTCATATTTAACTAAAACAGAAAGGTTACAAGGATCTTTGCCCAGTTATGAAACAATTCTTGGAATATTCTTCGTATTCTCAGTATTGACCGTTTAATAAAAGCCCCATAACAAATATTTTTTAAGACAAAACACTTTTTATTGACAGAAAACCTCAAGCGTAACAGTTCAGTGTCAGTGAAATGTAATTTACTGTTCTTTTCAAGCCTTCGTCACTAAAATATTTTTTATATTTATCACATGCTTTACTTAGAAAGCCTGCTGGGATTCTTTGGAAGAAATATTGACATAAAGGCATTATTTGTTTTAGACTTATTTAACACTATGCAGTGCCTCGAAAAAGTATTCATACACCTTGACATTTTTCACATTTTGTCATGTTACAACCAAAAATATAAATGTATTTTAAAAGGGTTTTATGTGATAGACCAACACAAAGTGGCACATAATTGTGAAGTGGAAGGAAAATTATAAATGGTTTTCCAATTTTTTTCCAAATAAATATCTGAAAAGTGTTGCTTGCATTTGTATTCAGCCCCCCTGAGTCAATACTTTTGTGGAACCACCTTTCACTGCAAATAGAGCCGCAAGTCTTTTTGGGTATGTCTCTACCAGCTTTGCACCAGCTTGGCACACTTAGAGTGGCATTTTTGCCCATTCTTCTTTGCAAAATAGCTCAAGCTCTGTCAGACTGGTTGGAAAGCAACTGTGAACAGCAATTTTCAAGTCTTGCCACAGATTCTCAATTGAATTTAAGTCTGGACTTTGACCGGGCCATTCCAATACATGAATATGCTTTGATCGAACCCATTCCATTGTAGCTCTGGCTGTATGTCTAGGGTCGTTGTCCTGCTGGAAAGTGAACCTCTGCCCCAGTCCCAAGTATTTTGCAGACTCTATTAAGTTTTATTCTAAGATGGCCCTGTATTTGGCTCAATCCATTTTCCCATCAACTCTGACCAGCTTCTCTGTCCCTGCTGAAAAAAAGAATCCCCACAACATGATGTTGCCACCACCATGTTTCTCGGTGGGGATAGTGTGTTCAGGGTGATGTGCAGTGTTAGTTTTCCACCACACATAGTGTTTTGCTTTTAGGCCAAAAAGTTCAATTTTGGTCTCATCTGACCTTCTTCCACATGTTTTCTGTGTCCCCCACATGGCTTCTCGCAAACTGCAAATGAGACTTCTTATGGCTTTCTTCTTGCCACTTTTCCATAAAGGCCAGATCTGTGGAGTGCACGACTAATAGTTGTCCTGTGGACAGATTCTCCCTCCTGAGCTGTGGATCTCTGCAGTAGATGGCGTCTGCAAAAGTTTGGGCACCAGTAAATGGCGTCTGCAAAAGTTTGGACACCCTGCAGAGTTAATATCTTGTACTGCCCCCTTTGGCAAGTATCACAGCTTGTAAACGCTTTGTGTAGCCAGCCAAGAGTCTTTCAATTCTTGTTTGAGGTATCTTTGCCCATTCTTCCTTACAAAAGTCTTCCAGTTCTTTGAGATTTCTGGGCTGTCTGTCACGCACTGCTCTTTTAAGGTCTATCAATAGATTTTCAATTATGTTGAGGTCAGGAGATTGTGAAGGCCATGGCAAATCCTTCAATTTACGCCTCTTGATGTAATCCCCTGTGGATTTTGAGATGTGTTTAGGATCATTATGCATTTGTAGAAGCCATCCTCTCTTTAACTTCAGCTTTTTCACAGATGGCATCAAGTTACCATCCAAAATTTGCTGAAATTTTATTGAATCCATTTTTCCTTCTACTCGTGAAATGTTCCCTGTGCCACTGGCTGCAATACAACCCCAAAGCATGATTGATCCACCCCCATGCTTAACAGTTGGACAGAGGTTCTTTTCATTAAATTCTGTGCCCTTTCTTCTCCAAACGTACATTTGCTCATTCCGGCCAAAAAGTTCTATTTTAACCTCATCGGTCCACAGAACTTGTTTCCAAAATGCATCAGGCTTGTCTATATGTTCATTTGCAAAGTTCAAACGCTGATTTTTGTGGTGAGGACAAAGAAAAGGGTTTCTTCTGATGACTCTTCCATGAAGACCATATTTGTACAAGTATCTCTTTTTATAGTGGAATAGTGTACCACAACTCCAGTGTCTGCCAGATCTTTCTGGAGGGATCGTGCAGTCAAACGTGGGTTTTGAATTGCTTTTCTCACAATCCTGCGAGCTGTTCTGTCTGATATTTTTCTTCCAGATCTTGCTTTAACTTCCACTGTTCCTGATGACTGCCATTTCTCAATTACATTCCGAACAGAGGATATTGACATCTGAAAACGCTTTGCTATCTTCTTATAGCCTTCTCCAGCTTTGTGAGCGTCAACTATTTTCAGTTTTCTAGACAACTGCTTAGAAGAACCCACGGTGCTGATTGTTGGGGCAAGGTCAGATGAGTCTGGGCATTTAAAACCTTTGAGATTGACATCACCTGGTCTTCCCAGACGATGATTGAGAACAATCCATGACACTGGCAGGTCTCAGCTTTGCAAAGCTATAAATGCATGCTATAAATTCTACAGGATGCCCAAACTTTTGCAGACACAATTTTTTTGTTTTTTGTAAATTTGAAAGTGTAAATGATGTAAATCTACCTTTTTTTGACATATTATAAGAATATCTAATCTGTATTTTGATGCCTTTTTGAGATTTTTCCATCTTTCCTTGGCTTCGTTATGCACATTAATACAAATATTTACTTGGTGTCCCCATACTTTCCAACCCCTATTGTAAATTTTATTATTTTTTCCCTAAAGGTGAACTTGGTCTTTAAAGCTGACCTTCACTCACAAACTATTATTCGAATATTAATTTTGCTACCTCCCCCTTTCCTGTTAAATAATCGCATGTATTTTTTTTCATTCGTAGAGCATTTACCTTTTCTTGGGGTCTCGCTTCCACTTCCTCTTTACGCACTTAATGAAGGTTTGCCCATCCCTTCTGCAGCCTCTTGGGATATCATGTCACACATTTCAGGAGGCTTTAGGACAGTCTTCCTACAGTTAGAAATGTCATGCATGTGCAGTGGAGAGCCAACTGGGAGTCATCAGGAAGTGAAAGCTGGCTCCTGAATGCAAGATGGTGACATGGAAGTACAGAAACCCTGCAAAAATTGGGTGTGAGGAAGATGGTCTTGGTCTTAGGCTGATAAGCATGTTTGTTTTTTTTTGTTTTTTTTTTAAATCAGCAGCTAATAGTACTTATTGCTGTTGACTTTTTTAGCTTTACAAATGCCAGTTGAAGTTCCTGTTTAAAGTGAATCTATGCTCAGTCTATGCACACCAAAGTATTCACATATTCTGAACAAGCCATAAAAGCACTTTAAAATATTATATTATAATTTCTGTAGCTTAAGGCATTGTGGAGAAATTTTACTTTTTAAGGTTTACAGCCATTTTACTGAAATCATAGCTTCTTTCCCCAAAGACATCGAACTTTGGCAACCTGTCAGGCTATTCTATGCTGTTAATTGAAAAGGACTTTGGGATCTTTCTTGTGATCTTTAATTACTTCATAATTCATGTGGCACAAGAATGGTCAGGCGTGGTTTATTTTAAAACTGACAAAGAGTAAAATGCATATATGAGAGTTGTTTTACCTGACAAATATGTGTATTTCTGTCCATTTAGTCCTGAGTATTACACAGCTTTTACCGCACAGGACTGACCTATCTGAGAGGGTAGAAGATACGATCTTGCCCTTCTAGTTTTTCAGGACCATAGTGCCATCATCCATGTGGTCCTTTAGGGCTGGTGCCCAATGGCCCATTTCTGTACTTCCACACAAGAGTGCTGGGTAATTGTTTTGAAGCAAGGCTGATTTCCTTCAATGTTGCCCTCTGTTTTTCTAGGAGTAGACTGCCCTGAAGAGAAGTAGATGTGCCATCTGACAGATTGGTTGCTGGTTTGTGACTGAGAAAACGGACAACTTGCAGTCTTTGGATGAGAGCTGCATCGTTTCATCTGAGCAGGGGAATCGGAAACAATTTTGAGCAGAATGTAAGAGCTTCTTCTACACCAAGGTTTGCATCTACTTACTTTTGATGTCCTGTCCCATATCAGTTGAGACACAAGGGATCTTTTGCTTAAATGTGTCATGCTGGACTGTTCCAGTGTTGAGTGTACTGGGATAGCTATAGATTCAAATGAGTATAGCAGAGCTACCAGATTGAGGTGCCGTGCACACAAACTGTCTGTATTTCTCAGAGAGAACAGTTGGCTTCTGTAGTTCTTGTCTATAAATCTGTGGGCTATACACAGACTCATTTAACAGTTTTTTTTGTTGTTTTTTTGACAAATGCACTGTTTTTTAAAAGTTCATTTTATGCATTACTAAAATTACAGTTTTGTAGTGGCTAGAAAATTAAACCATGTAACAGTTTCATCGGACCAAACCGACTGTGTGTATAGGCTATCGGTCTGTTTTCCTTCGGTCCAAAATTTTAAAACCGGCTTCAAAACCGAACCGATGGACCGCTGCCCCATCGGACCAAACCGATGGTTAGTACAGAAAAGCATCAGTTCAAAACCCGCGCATGCTCAGAATCAAGTCGACGCATGCTTGGAAGCATTGAACTTCGTTTTTTTCAGCACGTTGTGTGTTTTACGTCACCGCGTTCTGACTCGATCGGATTTTGAACTGATGGTGTGTACACACATCAGGCCGTCAGGCCACTTCAGCAGTGAACCGATGAAAACGGTCCGTCGGACCATTCTCATCGGTTTTGTCCGACCGTGTGTACGGGGCCTTCGATTTCTTTATGTAGTTTTGCTGTACGCACCCACTGTAGTGTAGCGTCGTTTCCACTTTCTCTGTTAGAAATGGAGATCTCACTGTTTAAATATCCCACCCTGTACTAATTTATTCTGAATGTAGACTTGAAAAAAATGTATCCCAAATCAAACAATAAAAACTAGGAAACATTGTTCATTAATTGTAAGATTTAAAGTAAACGATGTTCAATATTTAGGGAGTGTACAGCTGTCAGAGAAATTATTAAGAAAACACACAAAAAGTAATTTATTATATAATTTAGAATACATTTTATTATATTTTATACATCTGGAATTTTGAGCTTCAAAGACCAGTGATCAAAGAGGGTTGCATAATTAAGGGTCTTCTTTTGCAGACTGACTTACATCTTAGGCCCGGATTCAGAAAGGACTTACGACGGCGTATCTCCAGATACGCCGTTGTAAGTCCAAATGTGTGCCGTTGTATCTTTAAGCATATTCTGATAACCAGATACGCCTTAATTTGGCCAAGATACGACCGACGTAAGTCTCCTACGCCGTCGTATCTTGGGTGCATATTTACGCTGGCCGCTAGGGGCGCTTCCGTAGATTTGCGCGTCGAATATGCAAATTACCTAGATACGCCGATTCACAAACTTACTTGCGCCCGTCGGATTTAGCTACGCCGTTTACGTAAGGCGTATGTCCGGCGTAAGTTTACCTCTCATAAAGCAGGGGTAAGTCATGTTAAGGTATGGGCATCGGAAACGTCGGAACAGTGTCGTATTTTACGTCGTTTGCGTAAGTCGTACGTGAATGGGGCTGGGCGTAGGTTACGTTCATGTCGACAAAGCATTGAGCCGACGTATCTTAGGGAGTATTTGCAACGTGATTCTGAGCATGCGCCGTTCGATCGGACATGCATTTACATGGGGTCACGCTTCATTACAATACAACACGCCCACTGCCTTGCAACTTTGAATTACGCGGGCTTACGCCGGCCCATTTACGATACGCCGACGTAACTTTGGGAGCAAGTGCTTTCTGAATACAGTACTTGCCTCTCAAAGTTACGTCGGCGTAGCGCATAGGAGATGCGTTACGCCCGCTTAAAGATACGACAATGTATCTGAATCGCGGCCGAAGTCCCTGACAAGGTAACAAACCATTCTTTAAGGTACACTGCTATTGCAATCTCTTGGGCTGTTCTCTGAGGCCTCGTACAGACGATCGGATCTATCCGCTGGGATTGATCCGCGGATCAGTTCCAGCAGATAGATCTGGTCGTGTGTACGTCCGAGCGGACATTTCCCGGCGAATAAAAAACCAGCCGACGGATTCCCAGCGGATAAAAATTTCTTAGCATGCTAAGAAATCTATCCGCTGGAATCTAGTCCAGCGGACTGATCCGGTCGTCTGTACAGACTCACCGGATCAGTCCGTCCGCTCCCCTCCATCGCATGCGTCGTAATGATTCGAGTATTTACGCGTCGCGCACGTCACCGCGGATGTATTCCGCGCGAATTTCGATCTGATGGTGTGTACAGCCATCAGATCCAAATCCGCCAGAGGATTTATCCGCCAGAGGTCCGGCGGACCGTTTTCAGCGGATATCCTCTCATGTGTACGGGGCCTTCCAGGGTTGGCTTGTACTATCTGGAATTTGTGTGCATCCCATTCAGCTTGTTTCCATGCATCTTTACAGTCTGTCATATGCATACACTACTTCACTAGATTGAACATACATTTCTGAAAGGCCAAACTATTCTACAGTATGTTTAGGGGTTGGATTTCTCTAGGGGTTGGATTTCTCTACATTACATTTCTTTAGGTTTCTGTATCCAACTTGGCCACACATTCATGTTTTATTTTTGGTTTCTGTCTCCAACTTGGCCACAAATTAAGGTTTGTTTTTGAAGTATCCAAGAAACTTGAGGTTGCCTCAACCCACAATACTTTTATTTAAAACATTATGGGGCAGTGAGGGTCTTCAGATGCTTTTGAACTAGTAGTGATTCACAGTTACCTCTTTGCAGACATTTAGGGTTTCAGCTCAAGAAATATGTTTGCAAATCACCCTATGCCATCTGAGCCATTTACAGTATGTCTAAATTTGTGATGTTAGGTCAGGGGTCGACAAATCCCGGGCGCCAGGTCGCCATGGTGACTAGAAATAGGGTCCTGGCGACTTGGCTTGGAAGGGGGGGCACCATCTGGTGGTGAGCCGTTGGTATTACAAGTTATTACCACCAGATGTGTAAGCTGGCGCCATCTGGTGGTGGCCGTTGGTATTACAAGTTAAGCATTACAAGTTAAACAGCAATTCTAATGTAATTTTTCACTATTTTCACTGCCATCTTCTTCCCTCTAATTAGAACCACCAAACATTATATATATTTTTTATTCTAACACCCTAGAGAATAAAATGGCGATCGTTGCAATACTTTCTGTCATGCCGTATTTGCGCAGCGGTCTTGCAAGCGCACTTTTTTGGGGAAAAAATTACACTTTTTTTAATTAAAAAATAAGACAACAGTAAAATTATCCCCATTTTTTTTAATAGTATGAAAGATAATGTTACGCTGAGTAAATTGATACCCAACATGTCACGCTTAAAAATTACGTCCGCTCATGGAATGGCGTCAAATTTTTACCCTTTAAAATCTCCATAGGCGACGTTTAAAAAACTCTACAGGTTGCATGTTTTGAGTTACAGAGGAGGTCTAGGGCTAGAATTATTGCTCTCGCGCTACCAATCGCGGCGATACCTTACATGTGTGGTTTGAACACCGTTTACATATGCGGTCGCTGCTCACGTATGTGTTTGCTTCTGCGCGCAAGCTCGTCGCGACGGGGCGCGTTTTCTGGCTCCTAACTTTTTTAGCTGGCTAATAGATTCCAAGCAAATTTGTCAACCCCTGTGTTAGGTCTTTATTCATTGTATCCTTTGGATGAAAATGTGATTAGAACTTTGATAAGTTTTTAATTTTAAGATCTGAAACATGAACGTCATGTTATAGAAAAATTGTTTCCCTCATTTAATAACCTTATATAATAGTTGTACAGTTTTAAATGCACTTTTGTTTTTCCAGTTCTGTTCATAAAATAATCACATATGTTCTAATAGGTGTAGCTCTTTCTAACTTGTTCTTTCACCTGAAAGTCTGTAAAACACATACTTTAAAGTCAACTAAAAGAATCGTTAGCATTATTATGTACGTTGCCAACATGATTTATTGAAGCTTAATAAAGAAGATGTCTCATGTTTTTTAAGCATGTACATGCTTCAATGCTCATGGATTGAATATCAGGATTGCATAAGTATACTTGCTAGCATTCCTGGCTGAACTCCAAGTACCATTTTGGTCCCTTCCCTTAGTCACTAGAACCCTGGGCTGTCCCAGGAAATTCTGGATTTTAGGACAGTACAAGGATTCTTTTGTCCTTCAAATGTCAGATACTCTTCAGTACAGTTGGGCATGAGTAACAAACTAAAATGTCCACTTTACTTATCCACATTATATATTTGTTCCTAGTGAAGCAATTACCAAACCTTTTAAAATACTTTTGCATTAGGTGTATTAAACTGTGGCAAGACCAGAAGATTTGTTTTTATGCCTGGAAACTGGAAGAAAATGTATGTACCGTATTTTCCGGCGTATAAGACGACCCGGCGTATAAGACGACCCCCTAATTTTCCAGGAAAAATTTTGATTTTGGGATATACTCACTGTATAAGACTACCCCCTTCCTTCTAGTCTTTCTGGAAGCTGAGGGGTAGCCAGAACCGCTAACAGAAACAGGCTTTTTCAAATCTCACTGTGCCATTACATTACATTCCTCACTGTGCCATTACATTCCTCACTGTGCCATTACATTCCTCACTGTGCCATTACATTCCTCACTGTGCCATTACATTCCTCACTGTGCCATTACATTCCTCACTGTGCCATTACATTACATTCCTCACTGTGCCATTACATTACATGCCCAGACTGTGCCATTACATTACATGCCCAGACTGTGCCATTACATTACATGCCCAGACTGTGCCATTACATTACATTCCCAGACAGTGCCATTACATTACATGCCCAGACTGTGCCATTACATGCCCCCACATTGCCACTGTGCCATTACATGCCCCCACATTGCCACTGTGCCATTACATGCCCCCACATTGCCACTGTGCCATTACATGCCCCCACATTGCCACTGTGCCATTACATGCCCCCACATTGCCACTGTGCCATTACATGCCCCCACATTGCCACTGTGCCATTACATGCCCCCACATTGCCACTGTGCCATTACATGCCTGAACTTGTTACACTCACTTTTTTTTCCCCCAGCGGTGACAGTCTCCATACGGCGAGCGCGAGCGTGAATGATTTAAAAGCCGCGCCTTCACTTTAGAGTGTTCTGTGATAGGCGGCACACATCTTCCCAGCAGCGCCTCTGTTCTGTTTCCGCCTATCACGGACGTCTTCTCATCTCGTCCGAGGATGAGAAGGCATCTGTGATAGGAGGAACACAAAACAGAAGCGCTGCTGGGAAGATTTTTGTTCCTCCTATCACAGAACACTCTGAAGAGAAGGCGCGGCTTTGAAATCATTCACGCTCGCCGTATGGAGACTGTCACCGCTGGGGGAAAAAAAAAGTGAGTACTGAGACCGTACCCGGCGTATAAGACGACCCCCGACTTTGGATGCATTTTTTTGCATCCAGAAAGTCGTCTTATACGCCGGAAAATACGGTACCTAGTGCTAGCAATATTGGGGGATACTGTATGTAGAAATTTAGTGTTCTACATTTGCTCAATTAAGTCACAGCAGTATGTGATCATTGTTTTAGTAGAGATCCCTTCCAGTAGCTAGAATACAGTCAAGAATGACATTTTAGGCCTTCTTGATTCCTAGACGGACCAACTTTATACATGAGAGCCATCATAGTCAAGATTTCTAATCTGCCTTTTGTTGAGAGAGGCCACTAGTGTCTTCTACACTCAGAATAAATGCAACTAGTGTTTGAGGGTAAGCGTTTAGCCACTCCTCATTTTGGACTTAATGATATAACGCTTTTGCTATTTTAACCACTTGTTACCAGCCACCCCACTGGGCTGTATCTACATGGCACAGAAGAGTTTGGCCCCTTTCATACAGACGGCTGTTCTGCCGCAGTTAAAAGCATGTTTATTTTCTGTTGAAATTCAAGACTCCAGGCACAGCGATCAGATGCATTTGTACAGTGTGATTAGCTGCGGTTGCGTTTAGCCGTGGCACGATATTGAACGGGGATCCGACTTGGATCCCTGCCAATACCAGGCACTGTGTATGGTATGAATCTTGAGGGGGAACTCCACGCCAAATTTTAAATAAAAAAACGGCATGGGTTTCCCCTCCAGGAGCATACCAGGCCCTTGGGTCTGGTATGGATTTCAGGGGGAAACCTGTATTCCGAAAAAACAGCATGGGGGGTCCCCCCAAAACCCGTACCAGATCCTTATCCGAGCACGCAGCCCGGTCGGTCAGGAAAGGGGGTGGGGATGAGCGAGCATCCCCCCCTCCTGCACCGTACCAGGCCGCATGCCCTCAACATGGGGGGGTAGGTGCTTTGGGGCAGTGGGGCGCCCTGCGGCCCCCTTACCCCAAAGCACCATGTCCCCATGTTGATGGGGACAAGGGCCTCTTCTTGACAACCCTGGCCGTTGGTTGTCGGGGTCTGCGGGCGGGGAGCTTATCAGAATCCGGGAGACCCCTTAGGGGACCCCCAGATCCCAGCCCCCCACCCTAGGTGAATGAGTATGGGGTACATCGTACCCCTACCCATTTACCTGGGGGGAAAAATGTAAAAAAAACACACTACACAGGTTTTAAAAGTCATTTATTAGGCAGCTCCGGGGTCTTCTTCTGACTGCGGGGGTCTCTTCTTCTGCTCTCAGATGCCTTCTTCCTTCTGCCGGGATTCTCCGCTGTCTTTTTGCAGCTCTTTTACCAGCGGGGGGCCTGGTCTTCTGTTGTCTTCTCCGGTGTCCTTCTGTCTTCTCCGGTATCATTCTGCCGGGCTTCTCCGCTGTCTTCTTTACCAGCAGGGGGGCCCGGTCTTCTGTCGTCTTCTTCCCTCTTCTTCGATGTTGACACGTCGCTTCCTCCCGCTGTAATGCCAGGTGTGCGGCTCACACCCATTTATATAGGCCTCTTATGACGTCACAGTCCCATCATGCTCCGGGTGGTGATGACATAAGGGGGCGGATATCACCGGGTGACCCTGCCCACACACTCGCTTGTCTCCACCCCCTTTCCTGACCGACCAGGCTGCGTGCTCGGATAAGGGTTTGGTGTGGATTTTTGGGGGGACCCCCACGCTGTTTTTTTGGCGTACAGGGTTTCCCTTAAAAACCATACCAGACCCATGGGCCTGGTATGCTCTTGGAGGGGGAACCCATGCCGGTTTTTATTTCAAATTTGGTGTGGAGTTCCCCCTCAATATTCATACTAAACTCAGCTGACACAGTGCACTGCGATTACCTGCGTTTATGTGCGGATAGCTGCGCCAATTTGCACCTGAATGCATTCAATTCTATTTTTTTTATTCGCACCAAACCGCAGTTAATGAAACCGCAGCTAAAAGCAGTGTGTGTGAAGGGTGTCATAGGAAAGCATTGTGTGCTTCTAGCTGCGGTAGAATCCACAGCTAAAAGCACCATTCTATCCCTCCGTGTGAAAGGGGCCTTTAGTAACAGTCATGCTACTAAATACACTAATAATTAATTGCTGCGAGTAGCAATTTCTTCCTAAAAAGGATAAGGCAAATGATTCCTTATGGAGTAAGCTACACAAATAGCATTTAATAGCAATACCAATCATGTGTGACTGATTGCTGTAAAGAAGCTGCTACATGCTACTTGTAAAGCTTACTCTGTAGGAAACCAATTGTTCATAATATTCAACAATCAATTATTAGAAGTCATTACAGCAAATAATCACTGGTGATTTTAGTAGCATGACTGAGCTACTAAACTTGAAATATCTGTGTAGCTGTAAGTCTAATAGTTTGTCATTGAGTGGTTAGATCTCATTTAGTGCATTATAAAAAATTAAGCCTATGATGTAATTGGAGTATAAAAATTTGAGTGAATCTGCTTTATTAAAAGCTAAAGCTTAAAAAACCTTTAAAAACATGTTTAAAGTGGTTGTAAAGCCTTAAGGTTTCTCACCTTAATGTATTCTATGCAATAAGGTGAAAAGCCTTCTGTGCCGCAGCTGCCCCCCTGACCTTTTTTCTTTCTTGAGCCCGATCTGATCCAGCAAAGTGCAGTGGCTCAGGCCGCTGTTGTTCTCCCCATTGGCTCCTGCTGCTGTAAATAAAAACATGTGACACACTAGGAGGGGGTGTGGCCAAGTCATTGGATGCAGCAGGGGGACTCAGGAGCGAGCCCACATGGAAAGGACCTTTCCCTGGGGGAACCTGATGAAGAGTAGGGGCTTGGAGCACCAGCACAGAGCAGGCAAGTATAGGCATATTTTGTTATTTTTATTTAAAAAAGGGAGGGTTTACAATCACTTGCAAACACATTTTACCCTTAGTAAATCAGGCTAATTGTTTAAAAAAATATAACATCACTTTTTAGAAGGACATGAAACCAATTCTTTGATCTGTTTCTATAAACATAATTTAAAAGACTTGCTACTGTACAAGTATTACTGTTAGTATACAGTTTTGCTATCTGAACTACATTTACAAATGCAGCCTTTTGCTATAATGTTGTGTGTGTGTGCATCATTATAAAATACCTAAATTATAAAATTTTCGTTCTTTTTTGCAGATGTCTGAAAATCACACATACACTTGGGTAACAGTATTCTGTTTAAAAAGGCCAATCATTCTGGAATTTTCTTGTCTAAGAGTCAGGGATCTTGTCAATAGCAGCAGAATGTGGTGAACCAACATTTGGTACAATGTGTACTTTACTTCTGCATACCTGTGGCACTATATCTTTAGCTGACCTCTTGCCACCAATATGTGGGTATGTTGTCAATGCATCCTGACAGCTGGAACTCTCCCAAGTCCCAGCAACACGTAGCAATTAACATCTGTGTTCTGCTGAAGAGTTTTTTTCTTTTGCAGACTTTGCCAGACCCTAATTCTGTTTTTTAGAATTTGTTATGGAATTTATAATGTATGGTTTATTTTCCCACAACATTTTTGTGCTTAAAAGTTTTGGTGAGCTTAATTTAAAGGGATGTCATCTTAAAAAAAAAAAAATAATACATTTTCTGTTTTATGGTTTGTTTATTTTAATATGCACATCAATATATATTATGATTTGTATGTAAGAAGTACAGCAATCCTTTTTTATACATTTGAAAATTCATGTTGTTCTTAACCACAGACTACAAAAGACAACTAACTACCGGAGAGAGTAAGAGGGTCAACGAGGCATCGTTGGTTCTTTGGAACATCTGTGGGAGATGGAGGGTTGAAGAATCAATGTGAGCCAGTGCTGAAGACCCTGTTTATTTTGGTAAAGTACAAAGTGATCTCACTGCTGAGCTCTTGGGTGCATTTAGCTCAAACACCATTTAACCACTTGCCGCCCGCCCACTGTCAAATGACGGCTGGGCGGTGTAACTCATGTTCTGGGTGGATGTCATATGATATACACCAAAAAACCGCGCTATCACAACACCGTAAATTCAGGCAGCAGCTAGCGTGTGATGACAAGAAAATAAAACAATATAAAAAGCCGCGCCAGATATCAAAAACAAATGAATATAGTAGTTAAACAGTCCACAGATGGTATAAGTAGTAGTGGATTTTAGATTGGTTCTCCAGCAAAGACAGAATCACTGTATTGATCAGAGGCTGATTTGCATGTAGAGATGTTAGCTTTTCAATGCACCAGGTGACATGCATACAGTGTGTGAGATCCCACCACCGGAATTGTATATCAGCTTACCAGATAGCAAGCCTTTAGTGCAGTTGGCTATAGCCCAGCCACGGCCTTTGAATCCCCTGGGCTAGGATGTTTCAAAATTCCCAATCGAATGGCAGCCTTGATGTTAAAGGTGGTGCGTGTTTGCGGTTTGGGACGCAACGCAACTCATCAATAACCACAGTAAAACGACAAGCGTAACCCAATCCGGCTCACATGCAGGCAGGAAGATAGAAAGGGACGCAATAGCGTGATATCGTAGGTATAACAGATTTATTAAAAAAGTAATGTACTTACACTTAGGCAGTATAAACACAGCATGTACGAATAAGTAAAAAAGCCGGCCGGCTTACAGAGCCCTCCTCCTAGGCGTGGTGACGTCACTGACGCTGCCTCCAGACGCGTTTCGTCCTATTGGACATTCTCAATAGCCCATTGAGAATGTCCAATAGGACGAAACGCGTCTGGAGGCAGCGTCAGTGACGTCACTACGCCTAGGAGGAGGGCTCTGTAAGCCGGCCGGCTTTTTTACTTATTCGTACATGCTGTGTTTATACTGCCTAAGTGTAAGTACATTACTTTTTTAATAAATCTGTTATACCTACGATATCACGCTATTGCGTCCCTTTCTATCTTCCTGCCTGCATGTGAGCCGGATTGGGTTACGCTTGTCGTTTTACTGTGGTTATTGATGAGTTGCGTTGCGTCCCAAACCGCAAACACGCACCACCTTTAACATCAAGGCTGCCATTCGATTGGGAATTTTGAAACATCCTAGCCCAGGGGATTCAAAGGCCGTTGGCTGGGCTATAGCCAACTGCACTAAAGGCTTGCTATCTGGTAAGCTGATATACAATTCCGGTGGTGGGATCTCACACACTGTATGCATGTCACCTGGTGCATTGAAAAGCTAACATCTCTACATGCAAATCAGCCTCTGATCAATACAGTGATTCTGTCTTTGCTGGAGAACCAATCTAAAATCCACTACTACTTATACCATCTGTGGACTGTTTAACTACTATATTCATTTGTTTTTGATATCTGGCGCGGCTTTTTATATTGTTTTATTTGGATGTCATATGATGTCTTGAGCTCCTGCGGGGGCGTGCAGCACAGCAATCGTGGCCATGCCATGTTGCTAGCACATGGCGTGACCCCGATCTCTGTAAAGAGCCACAGCTCTTTAACCATGTGATGTGTCCAATCACAGCCGGTCACATGTAAACATGGAGAGGCCGGTAATCTTCTCTCCTCGCCTCACACTGATGGAGTGTGAGGAGAGCCAATCAGTGCCATTTCCTCACAGGGGGGACAGCTAGATATGTAATCAGGGCCTGGATTACAATTAAGTGCCCACAATCACCAGCAATCTGTGCCCACAATCGCCAGCAATTGGTGGCCATTAGTGATGCCAGTCAGTGCTGGCCATCACTGCTGCCCATCAATGCCAACCATCAATGCCCATCTGTGCTCACCAGTGCTGCCCACCAGTGCCGCCTATCAGTGCTCATCAGATCTACCTATCAGTACCCATAAGTGTGGCATATTCGTGCCTCCTCATCAGTGCTGCCCCATCAGTGCCTATAAGTGCCGCCTCATCCATGTCCATCAGTGCAGCCTATCAGTGCCGCCTCAGCAGTGCCCATCAGTGAAGGAGAAAAATTACTTATTTACAAAATTCACTGACAGAACATTTTTGGTCAAAATTTTTTCCCAAAAAACACAGAAGTGATTAAATACCACCAAAAGAAAGCTCTATTTGTGTGAAGAAAATTATAAAAAAATTCACATGGTTACAGTGTAGCATGACCGCGCAATTGTTATTCAAAGTGTCACAGCTCTGAAAGCTAAAAAATGGCCTGGGCAGGAAGGGGGGTGTAAGTGTCTGGTATTGAGGTGGTTAAATACAATGGATGAAGCACAAGTTTCAAACTCGGCTAATAAAGGTAACCTATAAGTAAAGGTTAATCCCTATCTCTGCACTGCACTAACAGAGAACAGTACACCACCATATACTGTATATATCCATGCTATATCAACTCTAGCCACTTGCCAACCAGGTCAATTCTGACATTTCTCTCCTACATGTAAAAATCATATTTTTAAAATTGCATAGAACCCCCAAACATTATATATGATTTTTTAGCAGAGACCCTAGAGAATACAATGGTGGTCATTGCAACTTTTTATATCACACGGTATTTCCACAGCAATTTTTCAAACGAGTTTAAAAAAATAAATAAGTTTTCATGCTTAAAAAAAAAAAAAAAAAAAAACGTAAAGTTAGCCCAATTTTTTTGCATAATGTGAAAGATGAAATTATGCAGAGTAAATAGATGTCACGCTTCGAAATTGCATACGTGGAATGGCACCAAACATTTTTTTTTACTGGTTACATGTTACAGAGGAGGTTTAGGGCTAGAATTATTGCTTTCGCTCTAACGTTCGCGGCGACACCTCACATGTGTAGTTTGAACACCGTTTTTATATGTGGGTGGGACTTGCGTATGCGTTCGCTTCTGCGTACGAGCACACGGGGACAGTGGCACTTTAAAAAAAAATATTATTAATTTTTCGTTTGACATTTTTTTAAATAATAATTTTTTTTTTGATCACTTTTATTCCTATTACAAGGCATGTAAACATTGTATTAGGAATATGGCATGGCAGGACCTCTTTACAGTGAGATATGGGGTCAATAACCCCACATCTCACCTCTAGGCTGGGAAGCCTGAAAAAAACAAAAAAAACTACCTCAGCTTCCCAGCCGAGGGGGCGCAGTTTTTTTTTAATGCAGAGGCCGGGCATGACGTCATAACATCGCGCCCGGCCTCTCTATGGTCTACCTCCGGGGCCGGTGGATCTGTTCTCCGTCTCACCGATCGCAGAAGTGAGTCGGTAGAAGCACTGAGGGCGGCGGGAGGGGGGTTTGTATACATAATGTTTGTTCCCATTCACCAATATGTATTCACGGAAGGTGGTATAATGAATATTTGTGGAAATAATCAAATATTAAGTACATAGGATTTATATGTGTGTGTGTGTGTGTGTGTATGTGTAATATATATATATATATATATATATATATATATATATATATATATATATATATATATATATATATATATATGTATATATGTATATGTGTGTATATATATATTAGAGCTGCATAATTAATCGTTAAGAATCATTACAATCACAATTTTTTCCCCCTTTTGATCTTGACAAAGCATTTTCACGATTCTTTCTATGCAGAGAATTCTCTGCTGAAGCCGACGACTGAAAAGAAACAAAAAAAACAGGCAGTCTTCCAAGTATCACAACATTCATCAGCTGCAAACTAACTATAAACATTGTAACAATTTGTCCTTTAGATCAAAGGAATGAACTTGAGTGTGTACACGTGGGAAGTTTAACTAAACAGTAGTTAGCCCATTTTTTTGGATATAATGTGAAAGATGATGTTACACCACACGAATTGTCAGAGAATCGTGATCTTTATTCTAAGCAAAAAAAAATTGTGATTCTCATTTTGGCCAGTATCGTGCAGCTCTAATATATATAATAAATACACACACACGGTTTTGAGGCTGTGCAATATTATCCAATACTATCCATAAGGTACTTGTGTACAACCATTAAAGCATATCTAAAGTATGTCAAAGGTAAAATCATTTGTTCATTTCCACATTGTATTTCAATTATTTCTAGCCTATTCCAATCTCTGACGAGCTCCTGTATTGAATTGTATTGTAACTGTACTGTCTGCCCTCATGTTGTAAAGTGTTGTGCAAACTGTTGGCACTATATAAATCCTGTATAATAATAATATTCCAGTTAATCTGAACAATCGTGAAGCCTGTAAACTTTATAAAAATGCCCACATATTTACTTCCTTAAATTCTTTGACACTTATTTACTATGCCATATTCACTGTGAGTAGGCGCTGCTGTGTCGTAGAATTCAGAGCCTGCCTTCTGAACTACAGAAGTGCTGAGAGGTGGAATATCAGGAGGTGCAATCAGTACAGGAAAGCATGTAAGGGAATCCAGGTCGTTGTGAAAAGACATGGTCAGCAGTCAGGCAGCACTCACAACATGAAGGCGATTTTTCAAGCAAATTTATATTGGATTGTCAAATTTACCTATTGTTTATATTGCTATTACAGTGCAGTTATAACGTGAAAGTGTATAATGTGACTATTGATCTCCTTTAACACGGGGGCAGCAGGTGGTACTCATATTACCTGGACAAAAGTTGGTTTAAAGTGACTCTGCAGATTGAAAAAATCCCTGTAAAAGTAAACTCCTAATATATACGGTACCTCTTTGGTGGTTGGGAAGTCCAAACTTTATTGTCTCTAATGCCCCGTACACACGATCGGGCTTTTGCCCGGCCAAACTCGCATCGGAATTCCATTGGAGTAAAAGAGTTCATGTAAACTCCGACAGAATTCCTCTGAATATCCGATGGAAAAACTCTGATGGGCATACACAAGGTTGGAATTTCCGATTGTGTGTACGAGGCATTAGAGTTTTGGAGGCTAAAGTGTCCTGTACTGACCTAGAGGTCAGAGAATGAAACATGCATGGCAGGGGGGCTCAGGGAGGTTTTTAGGATTTTTTATTTTAAATTTGAGTTGCTTTAAGATATATACTGTAATTGAGTATTTGAAGAATGTTGTCTCATACCCTTTTACCTATTTATTTTTATTTCCACTGCAGAGATAAGCTAGTGATATGCACACTCATAATATATATGACTGAATGTGTATTAGTAAACTGGCACAAGAAAACATCCTTGACTAGTTTGATTGTCATGTAATTTTAGACAACTAGCCGATTATTATCCATCAATATAGGTTTTGCTGTAAAAAGGTGTTACTTGTTCACATTTATACAGTACAAGTAAAACCTTGGATTGCGAGCATAATTAGTTTCGGAAACGTGCTTGTAATCCAAAATGATTGTATATCAAAGCGAATATCCCCATAAGAAATAATGGAAACTCAGATGATTAGTTCCACAACCATTTATTTATAGGTCTTTCAGTTTGTAGTCGACATAAAAAGATTATAGCAATGTGATTGGTTGTGTAACCATAAAATGTCCATCCAAAAATGGCAGCCACCACATGGGGATTAGAAGAAAAATCCAGCAGGAGCTACAGAGCATAAAAGAGAAGAGAAGCGCCTCTAAGTGTAGCATTATGGTTGCATTTAATGACCATCCTCCACACTGCCGGCTCTCACCACTGTCAGTCTGCAATCATGACTGGGCAGACTACCCTGCATTAGAGCAGTGTTGCCAACCTACCAGATTGAAATTTACTGACGCAACACCCAAAATTTACTGGCACAGCCAAGTTTTTACTGGCATTTCCAAAAGTTACAAAATTACAGTATTTAAGCTACAAACAAATACAATATGCCATTTGCAATATTATTTTAAGGTAGATAATAAGGCAAAAAACATATTTTTTATTTTATTTTTGATATAGTAAGTATCTTAGGGACAGGACTCAGGAGGACAAGAAATTAGAATGGGCAGCACACACATCAAATTAACTCTCACAGTGACACTAACAGCAATGTGCAGCAGCACAGATGATGATGAGAACTCACCGACACAACATGTTCCCTCTCAAGTCACAGAGAACAGTCTCTCTCCAAGCCAAGTGGTTCCTCTAGTCCACTCTAGTGTAAACAGCACTGAGGGGCCTGGGACCAGCCTGCCTTGCTCCCATACTGCAGACCCGCACAGGAGCCTCTGGCTTCTCTGCTTGGCTCCATTGCACCATGACATCTCACGACACGCTAAGGCACTGCCCCTGCCAGAGGAGTCCGATCACACTGTAGCAGGCACTTGGAGGGTCTCAACTGGCTCTGGACCAAGCTGAGAGTCCCAGACATATGTTTTACTGACAACATTTTACTTTGACTTGCAAAACGCTCCCAAACCAAGTACCGTATTTATTGGCATATACCGCGCACTTTTTTCCCCTTAAAATCAGGAGGAAATCGTGGGTGCGCGATATACGCCGATCCCCGCTTCCCGCGCTGTGTTTGAATGCCGCCGCCGACATATACCGAGCGCAGTACACTTGGGTACACGTGGCCATGCTCGGCTCCCCTCGCGGTCACGCTCTGTGCCGCCTCCTAGCCTTTATGTGAGAGGAGCCGAGCGTGCCCGAGTGTACTGCACTCGGTATATGTCGGCAGCGGCATTCAAACACAGAGCGGGAAGCGGGGATCGACTCAGAAACAGCACGGGAGAAGCGGGGAGGACACCACCAGGGCCGCAGACGGACACCGGACCGGACAAGGCCGCTGCTGGACGGCGGGCAAAACAACGACGAGGGGCATTCAAACTGTAAGTATTTTCTTTTTTTCCTGAAATTTCCCTTCCAGGTTGGGGGTGCGCGCTATACGCCGGGGCGCGCTATATGAAGATAAATACGGTAATTCTCAAAACGAGGTTTTACTGTACATTATCAGACAATTAGGGAGAGTAACTAAAACTTGAGCACTCACAATCTGGTGCAGATGTGCATGGTAGTCGGCTTCAAACTTCAGCTTGTTCAATTAAGCTTTGACATTAAAACCTAGAAGCTTATTGGTTTCTATGCAGAGCTGCACCAAATTTTTAATACTCCAGTTTTAATAACATCCCCCCCCCCCATGTAAATTTTTAGACATTGAAAAGGTGTTGTTAACTAACAAAATGCTATTTAAGACTGCACAGATAAAACCCAAATTTGTGACTTTAGTTACCAAATGTTTGATCTTTAACTTTTTTCTTAGGAGTTTTTTTTATGTTGCAAACTGTTAGCTTGTTAAAATCTTAGCAATGTTATGCTTTGAAAAGGGCATTTGTTGTACATTGTATTCAAAAATTCATATGTAACATTTTTCAGTTATTGGCTTGGTTTGTTGTGTGGCGAAACATATTTTGGGCATTACTCTACTAACTTTACCCTTTTCCTTTGTAGCAAAACCACAAACCGCCAACTTTAAACTAATTCTACATAGCTGCATATCGCAGGGAAAATGAGGGACTTTTGGGGGCAGATGTGTTTCCATTACACTACCATAATGCCCCTAAAAATCCTTATTGCTCTTGCAGTGTTCATCAGATTCTTTGGATTCATCTAAGCAACATCAGGATATAGCGAGGATGTTTTGGAAAGTTCTTAAACAACCACATTCACTTCCTTGCTTTATTTTTGGACGCACTTAAAATATAGAAGAGGTAATATGCCAACATAGACAAACTCTTCTTTGCCAGCGAGGTTGAAGGACAAGATGAGCGTGGGCAGTCTTAACTCCCACACTTCCACATCAGCATACAATGCATTTATATGTTTTTGTTGAAAGGTTGTCTGTGAAAAGTTATTATAATTAAAATAGAATCTGCCCTTTAGTTTTCTTTTAACATGTTTTTGGAAGATTGCATTATGTTTTATATATGTATTAAAAGTGCTAAGACGTGCAATAATAAAAATGTTATTTATAGGAAAATCTACCACACAGTACAAAAGTGTACATAGGGTCATATATTCTGTTGCAGTGTTTATTTTTATGAGAGGCATTTTAATTATGTCACCTTGTGCATAACAGTGTCACCTTGGGAGCCACATACTGTATAACACGCGGTATTGAGCATTGAGAAAAGCATTGGTGATTGCTGACTTTTGTATGTTACAGGGACATCTGTTTTCTTTCTGGTAGATACATTCATTCCCTGCGCCACCCTGCCTTAACAGCATAGTCACTTGCAATGGGGCCTGGGATGGCCTAAGTGACTATGCTGCAAGGCAGGGTGGCATAGGGAATGAATGTATCTATCTACTTTAAAAGCATGTACAGAAAAGTTTTTTTTAATTTTTTTCATTTTTGGATAAAGGTTTCATATGAATAAATAAAGGCTGATCATTTTAAGCACCCCTGCCAGCGTTAAATGGTTTGTCTCATCCATGTAAACTGAAACATTCTGAAGCTTGCGCTTTTGAATAAAACTGACTTACCCACTGGATCACCAGATGAAAATAGAAGAAAGAAAGCCTAAAAAAGAAAATGAATGCAGCCATCTCATCTAAGAATTGATAAGCTACAATATAATAAATGTTTGCTTTATGCTTCCTAGTCAGCTTGAAGCGCACCTGTGCCCAAAGTATGTACATCAACATATTTACTACTTCTGGACAAGCAATAAAAAGCACAAAAAAATATTGCCCTGACTGATCTTGTAGCTGAAGGAATTGTGGAGAAAGTTGTCTTTAAAATTCACAACACTTTAAGAATTTTCAATCTGATTATATCAACACTGGTGCATTTCAAGAGCTATTTAATGGCCAATTAATGTTTCTAAAAGATGCAAGCTTTTGAGGGAAGCTTGGGTTGCTTTTTTAAGCATTATACAATACAGGACATAAAAACACATTTATACAATGATATATAACCGTCTTTTCCTAAAATGTGTTACTTGTAAACACTTTTATAGTTCTGGCCCCATTCATCCCTACAGTATGGGGCTGATTTACTAAAACTAGAGAGTGCAAAATACAATTGATGTGAACTTGTAGGTTAGAGGCTTGCAGAGCTTGTTGAGAAATATTCAAACCTGACTGCAGTTATATGCAAGAGAGGTAGAGACTTCTAGTACCAAGAGGGGATGAGTAAGATGCCGTCTGTCCTGGACTGTGTGGAATCATGAATTGATTCTCAGGCATCCAGTTTTTTATATGCCTGTAGGCAGGGCAAAAGGGGCTACCCGTGCGCAGGCACCAGCCTTCCCCTGAACCATGTTCGATATGCGACTAACATGCAAAAAAAAAGCCGATCTGTCATCCGAATTTCAAATTGTGTGTGTACGGGACTTCAGACTGGAAGTTTTTCTGCTATAGTGTTGTTTAATGCATGATAGGGGAGCCAACACATTCTGAAAACTTGCATCTTTAAAAAGCTTTAAGTTATCCAGTAAGGGTAACTTTTAAAATGTTTTGCTTTTATTGACTGCTAACATGGTACAACACTGCATATATTTTTGGTTCCTTGGGCCCCGGATAATCCGCTGAAAACGCTCCGCCGGACCGTTTTCAGCCGACATGTCCGCCCGGAGATTTCTGTCTGATGGTTGTACACACCATCAGACAGAAATCCGCGCGTAAACAATACGCGGGGCATGGTCGCGACGATGACGCGGCGACATGGGCGGCCCTGGAAGTTCAAAGCTTCCACGCATGCGTCGAATCAGTACGACGCATGCGAGGGATGGCGGACGGTCGGACGTGTCCGGTGAGTCTGTACAGACGACCGAACACGTCCGACGGACAGGTTTCCAGCGGATAGATTTCTTGGCATGCTAAGAAATTTTTATCCGCTTGAAAACCGGTCGGCTGGACAAATGTCCGCCGAAAAATGTCCGCTAGGCCGTACACACGACCGGATTTGTCTGCTGGAACTGATCCGCGGATACATCCCAGCGGACAGATCCGGTCGTGTGTAGGGGGCCTTAAAGGTTCCTTCTGATTGCAACGAAGGGCACAGTTCCTTATTGTATGCAGATCCTCCAATGCAACATTCCAAAAGTTACATTATACTCCAAAGTTCTTCCTACCTTTCTGATTATTCATCTGACACAAACAGAAATATAATCGTATGCCCCGTACACACGACCGGTTTTCCTGTCGGGAAAAAAAAAAAATCAATGATTTTCCCGACAGAATTCCTCTCAAGCCTGCCTTGCATACACATGGTCACACAAAAGTCCGGTGAACTTTTGATTGTCAAGAACGTAGTGACGTAAAAGACTATGACGAGCAGACAAAATTAAGTTCTGTGCTTCCGAGCGTGCGTCGAGCGGTTTTCCCGCTAGGATTTTTCCTGCTCTATTTTTTCCCGTCAGTTTTCCCGTCGGAAAAACTGCGATGGAGCATACTCATGGTCGGAATTCCTGTCCAAAAGCTCTCATCGCAGTTTTTCCGGCGGGAAAACCGGTCGTGTGTATGGGGCATAAGGTCATGTTTGCTGATGAAACAAATCTGTGCAGCAGCACTAAAACTAAGTAGGACAGTGACATATTGCAAATGGCTCTTGAGAAAATGGCCAGTTAAATTCAATTTAATGTTTGTGAATGTATGGTTATGCACCTAGGTTGGGCTAATATCATTACTTAAATCGAATGCAGCTGGGTAAAACAAAGCTGGAAAAGGACTTTGAAATGCAGGCTAACTATAGGCTTTGTTAAACCACACAATGCCATGCAACAGGTAAGTTACAAAACTAAATTTTGATATTTATATGTAAAAATGTGGCTTCTAGGGCCTGATTCCCAAAAATCTGTGTAAATTTAGGATTATCTAACTTATGTCATTTAAGTTACGGCGCCCTAAGTTGGTGTCGTAAGTACCGTATTCTCAGCGCATTTGCGGTCAAAATTGCGCCATCCTTAACCTAAGTTCCAATGCGTAACGCGTGGTTATGGCAAGTGGGAATGAAGTGGGCGTGCCTCATTGTAATGAGCCGTGACCCCATGCAAATGAAGTGCCGGCCGTACTGCGCATGCGCGCACGAATCTGGACCTCACTGCGCATGTGCAGAACTTTGGTCATCGCAATCAGTGAGATAGGTAAAAGGCCAAGCGTACTTAGTTTGAGGATCGCCCTGTGTCTAAATAGCCCCAGTCAAACACACTTCTATTGCAAAAGTATTTCCCTGTATTCCCTTCCTAAAGCAAGTTGCTTCTGCTTTGAACGTTTGTCAGTGTTTGTTGGTAAGATTTGTTTGTGAGAAAAGTGTTTGTGGAGTTGGAGGGTATAGTTGGTGTTTGTTTTTGCTAATTTGTTCTTTGTTTTGATTGTTTGCCTGTTTGTTTTTGATAAGTGTTTCTTTTTTGGTGTGTGATTGTTTTTTGTTTTCCTTTTTTGCCTGTTTGTTTTTGAATTTATAGTAGCTGTCTGTATTTTTTTTTTTTGCTTGTTTTTATTTTCTTTGTTGTGTGTGTGTATTGTTGTTTGTTTTTTGGGTGAGTTCCCTGTTGCTGGGTGTTGTCTGTCATGGCTCCCAAGCGCAGGAAGCTTAATTTTACACTGGCAGAGAAGCATATACTTGCTCAGGGCGTCATTAAATATGGGCGATTTCTCCATGGCCCTGAGAGCCACAACACCACCCCGGGCCAGGAGGAAGGAGATCCTTAAAAATATTACCGATCGGATCAATGCGGCGGGGGGGGGGGGAGACCAGGACCATCGCTGGAGTTCAAAAAAAAAAAAATGACTTGAGGAGCGTGTCCCGGAACAAGCTGGCAACGCTGCATGCCCATACCAGGGGCACTGGAGGAGGGGGACCCTGCCCAGTCAGGATGAGTGAGGAGGAATGGGCAGTGGCCCAGTGTTTCCACCCACAGCAGGTGGTGGGCCTGCCTGGCTTTGACAATGATCCTCTTATGAGGACAGGTAATTTTTTGGAATTTCTATCTGGTGATTAGCATGTGTGGGTGGGGGAAGGGAAGATGTGCCAAGTGTGTGAATCCAACAACCTGTGATTGTTTTGTGTCCTCCCCAGATGGCCAGGAGGTTGCAGCCCCATCAGCCCAGGAGTTTGCTAGGTCATCAGCCCAGGAGGTGGCAGCCCCATCAGCCCAGGAGGTGGCAGCCCCATCAGGTCAGGAGGTGGCAGCCCCATCAGGGCAGGAGGTGGCAGCCGCATCAGGGCAGGAGGTGGCAGCCCCATCAGGTCAGGAGGTGGCAGCCCCATCAGGTCAGGAGGTTGCTGGCCCATCAGGGCAGGAGGTTGCTGGCCCATCAGGGCAGGCTGCTGCACCACCCCCAAGACAGGGCAGGATTCGCCATGGGAGGGGAGTGCCTACAACTCCCCTAATTTGGATGTTGAGTGGGAGGAGGATGAGGGGGAGGAAGATGACAATATTGAGATTGGGCAGCAAATCATGATGGGCCAAGATATGACCTTTGAGTCATCCCCTGAGGGAACCCCACAGGCGCCCAGCAGTCAGGCCACCATCATGGGTCGCCCCTTCCAACCCTCCTCCAACATGCAGCAGCACCCATGGCTCACTCCAACTCCTCCTCCAAGGCCACAAGCCTCAGGGGCAAGTAGGAGGCCGACCCTGGAAAACAGGGGGGGGGGGGGTTGGTGCGTCTGCCGGTCAGTCTGTTGAGGGACAATGTCCGGCAGACCCGCAGTCTGTCTGCAATCCAAAAAACTATGACCAACGTGGAGCACAGCCTGGGTGCAATGAGGGAGTCACTGGGTGAGGTGGCCACCAACTCAGTGGGGGTCATCACGTGTTTGTGGGACCTGAAAAACGCAACAACAGGCGTGGCCCAGGAGGTGACTGCCCTCACCCAGGCTGTGCAGGCCAATACCCGGGCTGTGCAGGCCAATACCCGGGCTGGCCAGGCTAATACGGCTGACATTACTTCCTGTCTGACAAGGATAGCCGTTGCCTTGGAGGGAAGGCCAGCAGGAGGACAGACACCAGGGGAGGCTCCTTCTTCCCCTGCACAGACCCCCCCCCCATGAAAATACTCCCTCCCCTGCACAGACCCCCCCCATGAAAATACTCCCTCCCCTGCACAGACCCCCCCCGTGAAGATCCCCCAGTCGGCCGTGCCCATGCCCATGCCCGTGGCCGTGGGCAGCCCAGAAGGAGCACTCGGCAACATCCTTAAGTTGCAGGGGTACTTTTGATTTTTTTTTTTTTTTTTGCTACTGTACTTATGATTTGGTTTATGTGTGTGAATGTGGGGGGGGGGGGGTGGACGATAAACTCTCGCCTGTGCCCTCATCCTCCTCCTCTGTGCCCTCCTCCTCCTTTGTGCCTGTAAGGCAGCAAGTGCCGTCAGAATCAAAGCTGGCCCTGGCATTTTTACACAAAGATCCTTCTCAACTATAGCTCTAAGCTCTAGTCACTACCTACAGCAAACCCTTCCACAGCATGTGTAAAATTAGGGCTGGTTTTATAATGTGGAAATTTAGTCAGAAAAACTAACAGGTGCGCACAGGGCGGAAAATACGGCGCACACACTTAATTTTGAGAATCGCCCTAACTCCCTCATTTGCATCTTTGCCTATCAAAAACAGCGGCGAGCCTAGCGTAATTTGCGCCCGGGGATGCGCAGGTGTAACTAATTTAAGTACGGCTGAAAATACGGAAATCTTTGCTTAACTCGTTTTGAAGATCGTGCGCAAATATATGCGCCGTGTAAATTTAGAAAACTTGAGTTAAGTCTGCGTATCTCTTTTGGGAATCAGGCCCCTAATGTATTGTCCATGTATTAAAGTGATATTAACCACTTAAGCCCCGGACCAAAATGCAGCTAAAGGACCAGGCCCCTTTTTGCAAATCGGCACTGCGTCGCTTTAACTGACAATTGCACGTGGCTCCCAAACAAAATTGGCGTCCTTTTTTTCCCACAAATAGAGCTTTCTTTTGGTGGTATTTGATCACCTCTGCGTTTTTTATTATTTTTTGCGCTATAAACAAAAATAGAGCGACAATTTTGAAAAAAATGCAATGTTTTTTACTTTTTGCTATAATAAATATCCCCCAAATATATATAAAAAAAATTTCCTCAGTTTAGGCCGATACGTATTCTTCTACCTATTTTTTGGTAAAAAAAAATCGCAATAAACGTTTATCGGTTGGTTTGCGCAAAATTTATAGCGTTTACAAAATAGGGGATAGTTTTATTGCATTTTTATTATTATTTTTTTTTTTTTACTACTAATGGCGGCGATCAGCGATTTTTTTTTATTTTTTTTCGTGACTGCAACATTATGGCAGACACTTCGGACAATTTTGACACCATTGTCATTTTCACAGCAAAAAATGCATTTAAAATGCATTGTTTACTGTGGAAATGACAGTTGCAGTTTGGGAGTTAACCACAGAAGGGGTTATGTGTGACCTAATATGTGTTTACAACTGTAGGGGGGTGTGGCTGTAGGTGTGACGTCATCGATTGTGTCCCCCTATAAAAGGGATCACACGATCGATGACGCCGCCACAGTGAAGAACGAGAAAGCTGTTTACATACAGCTCTCCCCGTTCTTCAGCTCCGGGGACCGATTGCGGGACTCCAGTGGCGATCGGGTCTGCTGGTCGCGCGGTCACGGAGCTTCGGACCGGGTCGCGGGAGCGCACCTGCGACCCCACGGTTGGGCTTAAAGGGCAACGTACATATACATTGATGTGCCCAGCCGTTCCATTCTGCCGACGTATATCGTCGCGCAGCGGTCCTTAAGTGGTTAAATGCAAGTTTTTTTTTTTATTGCAAACAATGTTATACTTACCTGCTCTGTGCAGTGGTTTTGCACAGAACCCCCCCCCCCCGATCCTCCTCTTCTCAGGTCCCTAGCTGGCACTCCTGGCCCTTCCCTCCTGCCAAGTGCTCCCAGAGCAAACAACTTACTGTGGGGGCACCCAAGCAGGCTTACTCCCGAGGCACTACTCTGTGTGTCCATTCAGACACGGAACTGTGGCTTGGCTCTGCTCCCTCCCTCTTCTCAATGGCTGTGAATGACAGCCAATGCCTCCCCCTGCTGTCTCAGCCAATGAGGAGGGAGAGTCCCCAGAGAGCCGAGGTTCTCATGCACATTGCTGGAGCGCGATGGAGCTCGGGTAAGATTTTGGGGGGTGCTTGTCAGGCCACATCTATAAGATACTAAAATGGGCATGGGGTTTGGGAGAAAACTAGATGTGTTCAATTTGAAAAAATCCTAATCGTATCTTAATTTTTTGGTTTTATTTAAAACCACATCTTCAACCAAGGAGCAATATGTGGGTCTTCAGAAGCCAATTTCAAGATTGGTCTGCACTGTCAGTAACAGGTTTTGTTGGGTCCATGGAATAGCCTCCAGAAGCAAATACTGACCCCACACCCCTGGGGCTGGATTCAGATAGAATGGTCTATCTTTTTGCCGGCGTAACGTATATCAGATACGTTACGCCGCCGTAAATTTGGGCGCAAGTTCCGTATGCAAAAAGAACTTGCGCCCTTAGTTACGGTGGCGTAACGTATGTGTGGCGGCGTAAGCCCGCCTAATTCAAATGTGGATGTTGTGGGCGTGTTTTATTTAAATTTCACTTGACCCCGCGTATTTGACGTTTTTTGTGAACGGCGCATGTGCCGTTCGTGTAAAAATCCCAGTGCAAATGCTCGAAATGATGCCGCAAAGCCTCATTGGTATCGACATGAACGTAACTTACGCAAAGCCCTATTCACGAACGACTTACGCAAACGACGTAAAATTTTCAAAACTCGGCGCGGGAATATTTAACATTAGCTACGCCTCATATACAGGGGTAACTTTACGCCGGAAAAAGCCTAATGTAAACTACGTAAAAAAATGCACCGGCGGGACGTACGTTTCTGAATCGGCTAAAAAACATAATTAGCATATTCCTCGCGTAACTATACGGAAGCGCCACCTAGCGGCCAGTGTAAATATGCAGCCTAAGATACGACGGTGTAAGGCACTTACACCAGTCGGATCTTAGGGAAATCTATGCGTAACTGATTCTCTGAATCAGGCGCATAGATACGACGGCCCGCACTCAGAGATACGACGGCGTATCAGGAGATACGCTGTCATATCTCCTATCTGAATCCAGGCCCTGATCGTTATCATTTGCCAATTTCTGCTTGTTGTGCATTATATTACATTGTTCTTATCATAATTCACTGCATAGCTAGATTTATTTTTAGTAACTTAAAAAAAAAAATGGGTGTCGAAAACCTTTTATTTATCATTTGGGGGTTTCAAATTCCTTTGTCACAAACTGATTGCTAAATTTAAAAACTGCTTCTGTTGAATAGGTGGGTGAATATCTTTCATTCAGCATCAGGGTAACCAAAAATCAGCACGCTCATGTAACTCATTTTTGAGCGGTTGCTATTCTGAGCAGATGTGTTAAAAGCAGCAGTTAAACTATATCTAGGTTTATAACTATTTATTACCATTATGTGTTACTTTCTATTTTTTTATCATGTATTTTTAAGCTGCTAGTGTTGGGGGAAATTCCATTTCACACCCTGAGTACATTCTCTATGATGCCACAGCTTTTATAATCTAAAATGTAAGTCTTGTATTACCTATAATTTGATTTGCCTTTCATGTACTGGATTATATAAAACATATTGTGTATCACATTTATTTAATCAACATCAGCTTCAGTGTAGTGATCATAGTTGAGAGGTATTTAATTTTATATGGAACTTGATAACATAGTCACACTACCATATTAATTATGTATTCATTATCCACCTCCATTATTATAACCATTATGTTATAGGTGTCATCATTTTTAAAACAGACTACAAATATATTACACCAGCAGATATAAATATTGCCCCACCATATAGAACATCAGCAGATGCCCAAAAATGTTTTGGGCAAAAGTTCTGTGTCTCGAGATGCCACTGTTCAAGGAACACACTATCGGTCTCCTCTCCTCTGACAGAACGTTGATCTTTGTGTTTACACACACAGATCCATGGTCCTGCTCTCTTACTGGGCAATCACGGGTGCCCAGCAGACACATGCATCGGAGTCCGAGTAACGCGGTGAGCGGGCGCGCGCCCCCTAGAGGGCTGGAAAGCCAAAGACGTCATAGACGTCATATGACGCCCTGCCAGAACGAGAGCCGCACTGCCCAGCCGTCATTTGGCCGTCATTTGGCGAGCCGCAAGCGGTTAAAGAACCTGTACAGTATTTACCGCCCATACATATGCTACAGTCTTTTTATTTACAGTATATACAGTGCAGCTGGAAAGTATTCACAGCGCTTCCCTTTTTCCACATTTTTGTTATTCCAAAATTTGATTAAATTCATAAATGTCCTCAAAATTCTATAAACAATACCCCATAATGACAACTGATTTGTTTGAAATCTTTGCAGATTTCAAAAACAAAACACGTACATAAGTATTTACAGCCTTTGCTCAACACTTTGTTGAAGCACCTTTTGGCAGCAATTAGAGCAGGGGTCTCAGACTGGCGGCCCTCTAGATGTTTCAGAACTACAATTCCCATTGGGCAGTAAGGCTGGCAGAGGCATTATGGGACTTGTAGTTCCCCAACAGCTGGAGGGCCGCCAGTTTGAGACCCCTGAATTGCAGCCTCAAGTCTTTTTGAGTATGATGCTACAAGCTATGGCAATCTATTTTTGGGCAGTTTCATCCATTCTTTTTTGCAGGACCTCTCAAGCTCCATCAGGTTGGATGGGGAGCGTTGGTGCACAGCCATTTTCCGATCTCTCTAGGGATGTTCAATCGGGTTTAAATGTGGCTGGGCCACTCACAGAGCTGTCCCGTAGCTACTCCTTTGTTATCTTGGCTATGTGTTTAGGGTCCTTGTCCTTTTGGAAGATGAACCTTTGCCCTAGTCTGAGGTCCAAAGCGCTCTGGAGCAGATTTTGTCTCTGTACATTGCTGTATTAATCTTTCCCTCGATCCTGGCTAGTCTCCCAGTTCCTGTCCCTGCCTGATTTTTAGCTATCCGGATGTGTTTGTTGTGCTATTTTCATGACAGCCTTGCATCGCCCATGCCCCCCTGATTAGCCCTATCGCCACTAGTGTATATTCTCCTCCACCAGAAGGGGTGGGTCAGCCTGAAGATGGAGGCTGGGCCTCGAACATGCGTTATGGTCTGGCCCCTCCCCAGCTTGTGTGTCTTATTTTGCTGGAGTTCGCAGAGGCGTGTGAGAGCCTGTGATGCCGCTGTTCCCCTGTCCATCCACAGGGTGGGTCCTGATTTGTGTGAGAGGTTGCTTTTTGCCTGACGTTTTCATCTTTGGTCTTTTGGTGGTGGTATCTCAGAGTTTTTGCTGATGCCATCAGTACCTCTATACGCAGCTTGCAAGTTTTTGAGGTGTAAGTGGATATTTAATAAAGTGTTGTTTTTACCTTAACTGATCTGGTGCCCTTCTCTCTCCTTACAATCCTGTCTCGGAGGTCTACAGACAATTCCTTGGACTTTGTGGCTTGGTTTGTGCTCTGACATGCAACTGTGGAACCTTACATAGACAGGTGTGTGCCTTTTCCATATCATGTCCAAACTGAATTTACCACTGGTGGACTCCAAGTTGTAGAAACATCTCAAGGATGCTGTGTGAAAACGGGATGCACCTGAGATCAATTTTGAGTGTCATGGCAAAGGCTGCGCATACTAGTAACCATTCAGCTTGCTCAATTATGCTTTAATAATTGGGGCTCGTGCGCATGGACATTTTTACAGCTGCCGTTTTTGGCTTTATACACAAGAAAACAAATTGTCCATGGGATTTTATATGAGGCGCAACACACTCAAATGTAAAATCAACAAGGTAAAAATGTATTGGTAAATGCAATTTCAACCGTAACATAATGGCATATAGTCGAGCAGATTGGTCAATATATACATATTTCGTAGGCAGGTACAGTTTTACAAAGATCAGTCAATAATAGGTGTGAACATACATCTACGTAAACCAACGCATTTCGTGACATTACGTCACTTCCTTAAGGGGTTGACACACACAATTGTCTAAAATTTTTTGGAATATATGACATACATAATCAAATGTGTTCTGTTAATGCAAACATTGGGTATCAACCAGAGTGGGACCCATACTTACAAATCTTTAAGACATCACATGCTCATGACCTGATGGTGGTCGCTTGGAAATGTCTGACTCTGCACTGCTGGGCCCTTCAAATCCCACACCCACAGTTCCAAACAGGACTAGATGGAACCGGCTGGCATGGAGAGCAATCCAACAAATCCTCTGCTGCGATGGCTGTAAAAGGTGTGTCTATGTGTTAGCATACATGACAAAAAAGTGTTGGCAATAAGGAAATGGTATGTGTGAAGGATGTATGTATGTGTACATACATTAAAATGTGCACAAAAAATGATTAATGCCAAAATAAAAGGGGGGGAGGGGAATGTATTAAAAAAAATGGAAAATAAAAAAAACAACCAGGAACTAAACCCTTATGGCTCCATGGGAAGATAGTAAGTGTGAATGACATGCTGGATTGGGTACAAAACCACATGACGTATGTTAATAAGTAAAAAAATTATATATATTCACATACATACATATATGCACACAGTATCTCACAAAAGTGAGTACACCCCTGACACTTTTGTGAATATTTTATTATTTATTATAATATTTTATTATATCTTTTCATTTGACAATACTGAAGAAATTGTGAGTGTACAGCTTGTATAACAATGTAATTTTGCTGTCCCCTCAAAATAACTCAACACACGCCATTAATGTCTGGCAACAAAAGTGAGTACTCCCCTAAGTAAAAATTTCCAAATTGGTCCCAATTAGCCATTTTTCCTCCCCGGGGGTCATGGAAATCGTAAGGGCTCTTTCACACGGAGCGGACCGTTTCTGGGTCCGCTCCGTGGGCCAGATTCATAAAGCACTTACACCGTTTTTTTGGTAGATGCACGGCGTAAGTGCAGATTTGCACCGGCGGATCGCTGCGCCTTACCCAGAGAACCAGATTACGCCTCCAAATAGACTTCATCGCCTCGGTGTAACCTTTCCACGCCGGCGCGGCGTTGGCGCAGATTTACGCTGCTCGGATCTGGCGCGGCCATGGTTTTTGTGTTTTAAATATGCAAATGAGGTTTTTGGGCCGATTCATCAACTTAAGCTTGACCGGCGCAGGCTACTCCCGGTGAGCGGAGCTGAAATTTCCGGTGCAAAGTTACCCCTCATAAAAGCAGGGGTAACTTTGCACCAGACTTGCAGAGGTCAGCTGGAGAGCAGCTAAAGCAGCAGCGTTACAAACGAACTGAGCAACAACACTTGCTGGACAACACATAGAGGCGGTCCCCATGTTGGGAGAGGCCCTCAATAATTACAGCCCTCTCCTCTGGGCTGAAATTGGTCATCCGCCCACCTGAGGATTCCTCATCAGCCATAACTGCCCCACCACAATGCAAAAGACCTAGCTTAGAAAAAAAAAGCTTCAGTACATTTGCACCTGCAGGGCGGAAGTCTGGGCTGATTCATGGACTGGGCTTTGGTAGTGGGTCGGCGTAGCTCAGGGATCACGCCGGGGCGCAGTTCTGAGCATGTGCAGATAGGGGCATTTACCCCTGGATGTCACTGAGCATGTGCGGTCTAAGATGCGCCCCGGCGTGACCCCTGTGCCACGGTCGGCACTTCATTAGCATAGGGTGACTCCCAGTTGGCCTTACCCCGCCTTACGCCGTCTAAAATCCACCCCGCTGGGGCATCGTAGACAAAAAAAGTTTCTTGAATCACCTAACTGCCTCTCCGCGCTGGACCGGTGTAGTCTAAAAATGATGCACCACGCCGGTGCAAATCTGCACCATTGTATATGAATCTGGCCCCGTGTGTCCGCCAAAGCTCAGCGGGGATCCCCGCTGAGCTGTCGGCGGATATGGCGGTCCCCGCACACAGTGCAGAGACCGCCCTGTCTCTGCTCCGCTCTCCCCTATGGGGGATCGGATGCAGATGGACCGTCTGTCCGTCTGCATCCGATCCGTTCCGCCGAACGGAAGAAAAATAGGGTTTCTTCCGTTCGGAAAACCGGATGCTCCATCCGCTAACGGACGCGATCCCATAGGGATTCATTACAAGTCCGTTAACGGACTTGTAATGAGCGGACGAACGGTCCGCTAGTGTGAAAGGACCCTTAATGTTACAAGGTCTCAGGTGTGAATGGGGAGCAGGTGTGCTAAATTTGGTGTTATCGCTCTCACTCTCTCATACTGGTCACTGGAAGTTCAACATGGCACCTCATGTAAACAGTGAAAAAATGCGCATACCCAATAACAAAATCAAAAAGAAGCAGCAAACTCAAAATGTTATACAACATATAAACGAATAGTAAAAAATGGGAGTTGCGCTAAAAAACTTGGTATATAAGTGACCATAAAATAAAATAAAAAGGAGTTGTGCTAGAAACACCTCATAATGATGACCAAAAAGGTCAACTGTGTAAATAGTCCCAATAAAAGTACATATATACAATAGATGAGAAATAGTGCAAATGTCCAAGCAATAGAAAATGAATCCAATTCCGTAGCTAAAGCTGGATCAATATCAGGGTAAAAACGTTCAAGCTGACCCTTACCGGAAAAATAGATCCCTAAGGATCAAAATAAGCAATCCGTGATGTGACCAATTGAAGATCCAGACTAGGACGGTTAAGAAGCTCCCGCATCAATGGACTCAGCCCAGTGGAGAAGAGAAAAAACAAAACAAAAACAATAGTGCAAAAACGTATGGCAAACAAGGCACTCTGATTAACTCCCGGTGATTGATATTGACAGACACTGTGAAGTAAAGTTGAAGCACCACCACCATGAAGACACACTGACCCTTACCGGAACTAAACGACCCTCAAGGGATCAATAATGCACGGTAGTGTGTTGCAACTGTCAGCAGAGAAGCGTTTTCAAACTGGTCCTTTCACTCCAGAGGTCAGGTGGCCAGGTCCCATGAAAAATATGTACAGACTCACATAGTGAAATACCATCGGGATTTATTAAAAATAGGTAAGTAGAACACTTACAATTAAGACGATTAAAACAGCGAGGAAAATGGGCAGCCGGCTGGCAAACAAACAAGGTACGTCCTCAATACGCGGTGGCGTCAGCACGTCAGCCTCCCAATGTTTCGTCTTCAGGAAGACTTGATCACAGGGATGAGGATGCGTACCGCGTCACCGCGTTAAATACACAAGAGGAACACAAGGGGGCGTGTCGAATCTGTGTCCTGAACAAATGCAAGCCCGCCATCTTACATCAGGGAAGCCGTAAGGGCAAAAAAACGATCGAACATTATAGTAAATGCTGCCACAGGGTACAGGCTAATAGTGGACACACTATAGACGCGATCGATACAGGCTAATAAAGGACACGCTAAAAGCGCGATCGACACAAAAATTAAAAAAAAAATTAAAAAACGAGAAAAAAGAGAAGGGGATAAAAACTCTAATCAAATTCCTCTGAGACATGGATAACTTTAACCACTTAAGGACCCCCCACTGTATATGTACGTCCTCTTTTTAAACATGGATATCTCAGTAACGGCAGCAGCTGCTGCCACAACTGAGATATCCATGTTTTCAGCTGGCGGGCGTGTAAACGATAACGGCGGTCTCCGCGGCGGATTCGCCGCGAGATCGCCGTTATCGGTGGCGGGAGAGGGGCCCCCCCCCTCCCGCCGCTTTTCCGCGCCCTCCGCCGCTTACCGGAGCCGTCGGTAGCGGCGGCGGAGATCCGATGCTGCCGCCAGGAGAGTGAGGACTTGAGTGAGAGCATAGCTCTGCTGGGCGGAAGTGACGTCAAAACGTCAGTCCCGCCCAGCCTCTTAAAGAGACAATTTTTTTTCTGTCATTTTTTTAAATGACAAATTTTCCTTTTTTTTTTTTTTTTTTGCATTTAAGCCTAAATATGAGATCTGAGGTCTTTTTGACCCCAGATCTCATATTTAAGAGGACCTGTCATGCTTTTTTCTATTACAAGGGATGTTTACATTCCTTGTAATAGGAATAAAAGTGATCATTTTTTTTTTTTTATATTTTAGTGTAAAAAAATAATAAAATCAATAAAATTAAATAAGAAAACAAACAAAAAAATTTTTTAAAGCGCCCCGTCCTGACGAGCTCGCGCGCAGAAGCGAACGCATACGTGAGTATGAAAACGGTGTTCAAATCACACAAGTGAGGTATCGCCGCGATCGTTAGAGCGAGAGCAATAATTATAGCCCTAGAGCTACTCTGTAGCTCAAAAAATGCAACTTATAGAATTTTTTAAACGTCGCCTATCTAGATTTTTAAGGGTAAAAGTTTGACGCCATGCCACGAGCGGGCGCAATTTTAAAGCGTGACATGTTGGGTATCATTTTACTCGGCGTAACATTATCTTTCACAATATATAAAAAAATTGGGCCAAATTTATTGTTGTCTTATTTTTTAATTCAAAAAAGTGAATTTTTTCCAAAAAAAGTGCGCTTGTAAGACTGCTGCGCAAATACGGTGTGACAAAAAGTATTGCAATGACCGCCATTTTATTCTCTAGGGTGTTAGAAAAAAAAAATATATAATGTTTGGGGGTTTTAAGTAATTTTCTAGCAGAAAAAAATGTTTTAGTCTTGCAAACACCAAATCTGAAAAACACCTGAGGTCTTTAAGTGGTTAAGCACATAGTGGGCCATAAATTTATGCAGAAATACCGTCAGAGTATCCGTACATAGGGCCGGACAAGCACAAATAAGAAAAAATTAAACTAGACCATAGATTACAGCAGGCTTGCAGTCGTCAGATAACAGCGTCAACACTGTAAATATAGAAAGGCACCCAAATGGTTGAATATAATGGGTGACAAATTATAAAAGACTATGGTGGATAACAAATGAGTGACATATGATAAACATAATTTTAGCTCTAATAAAAGAGGTCTTACTCAGATTTCACATAACAGTGAACAAAGTGCTGTGTATATTCATATAGTCAGACTGCCATAAATCAAATTTGGCACCAGACTATATTCTAAATAGTAAACCAAATGTGCTAAATTTCAACCACAATATTAAAAAGGTGTATATATAAAAAATATACAAAAATGCAGTAAATTGCATTAAGTTAAATGACACCACTGTCAATAGAGAATAGAGGTGTCAATACAGATAAACCAAAACCTGGTGAAAAATATAGGACTTAGTGATAAACTGTTAATAAAAAATGTGGAATAGAAAATAAAAGCAAAAAAAAGATTTAAAGGGGAAAAGTAGTTCAAGAATTTTCTATAAAACAGTTGACGTCAACTTCAATGTTGAGTCCATGGGGTTCATAGCTTCTCAGCGTATGGATCCACATCATTTCTGACCTTGAAATGCTCCTGACCAGATCATTACCTCTCCAGTGAGCCCGGAATTTGTCAATCCCTACAAAAGTGGTACCTGCAGGATTTTTATTATGTACCAGCAGGTAATGTTTTGAGACCGAATGATTCGGAAAACCACTCAAAATGTTTGTCAGATGCTCATTCAAACGTATGTGTAGGGCCCGTTTGGTCCTCCCTACATACTGTAGCCCACAGGGGCATTGGAGAAGATATATAACCCCCATCGTTGAGCATGTGATGAAGGTGTCAATGGGGTAACTAATGGACGTAAGGCTAGAGCAAAAGTTTGTGGTCCTCTTAGGGATACCTTTATTCACTGCACAAGTGTTGCAACGCCCACATTTGAAAAAGCCCACCAAACCTGATAGAAACATGGACTGGATCTCGGGTGGATCAAGGACATTCGGTGCCAGTTTATTTCTAAGTGGTTGTGTCCCCCTAAAGACCACCTGTGGTTTATCTGGTAGAATTTTATTCAAAAATGTGTCACTTTTTAGAACATGCCAGTGTTTGGCTACTATGTGCTTCACACTGGCATGCTGACAGGAATAGTCAGTCACAAAAGGGGTCTTGAAATCTCCCGAGGTGTTCTTTTTAGGTTTAACCCTAAGTAACTCCTCTCGGTCGGTGTGAATGACCATTTGGCTACTATGTGCTTCACACTGGCATGCTGACAGGAATAGTCAGTCACAAAAGGGGTCTTGAAATCTCCCGAGGTGTTCTTTTTAGGTTTAACCCTAAGTAACTCCTCTCGGTCGGTGTGAATGACCATTTCCAGAGTATCATGAAGGGATTCAGGGGAATAGCCTTTTTCTATAAAACGCTGAGTCAAAACTCCAGTTTGTTCAAGAAAAGTGTCGTGATTGGTGCAGTTTCGCTTCAACCTAAGAAACTGCCCCTTAGGTACTGCTCCTAACCAGGACTTATAGTGGCAACTGTCACTCGGAATGAATGAGTTTCGATCAGAACTTTTAAAATAAGTTGAAGTGACAAATTTGTCTTTATCTATTGAGATAACCAGATCTAAAAAATTGATACTTGCCTGGCTGGCTTCATGTTTAAGTACAATACCCCTATCGTTCCTATTTAAAAAAGACATGAAGCAAGACAACTCAGCCTCAGACCCTTTCCATAGGAGGAGGACGTCGTCGATGTATCTGGCCCACAGCATCTTGAGAGGGACTCGGGCCTGCCTATGGTCCAGATTTCCTTTATTATGGAATTGCTGCAATATGCAGCCTCCCATAATTTCTTCTGGCACAATGGCCAATACTATAGGCAGGACCGAGGAGTGGCGATGGGGGCTAAATATGCCCCCAGCCTGGCCAATTTGTTTATGGCCAAATGGGAGGAGGACGTCGTTGACGTGGTCTCTAGGCCCCAGGTAATGCTGTGGGCCAGATACATCGACGACGTCCTCCTCCTATGGAAAGGGTCTGAGGCTGAGTTGTCTTGCTTCATGTCTTTTTTAAATAGGAACGATAGGGGTATTGTACTTAAACATGAAGCCAGCCAGGCAAGTATCAATTTTTTAGATCTGGTTATCTCAATAGATAAAGACAAATTTGTCACTTCAACTTATTTTAAAAGTTCTGATCGAAACTAATTCATTCCGAGTGACAGTTGCCACTATAAGTCCTGGTTAGGAGCAGTACCTAAGGGGCAGTTTCTTAGGTTGAAGCGAAACTGCACCAATCACGACACTTTTCTTGAACAAGCTGGAGTTTTGACTCAGCGTTTTATAGAAAAAAGCTATTCCCCTGAATCCCTTCATGATACTCTGGAAATGGTCATTCACACCGACCGAGAGGAGTTACTTAGGGTTAAACCTAAAAAGAACACCTCGGGAGATTTCAAGACCCCTTTTGTTAGACATGTGCACAGCAAAAATTTTCGTTTATTTCTGTTTCGTTTCTGTTCGTTTATCGTGATTCGTAAAGAGTCTTAATTTCGTAAGACGTTAGTTATCGTATTCGTACTCTTTAGTATTTTCGTAACACTCTTTTTTCCGTTTCCGTTTTTTTCTGTTAGTTTATTTTTCGTTGAATCGAGATTCGAATTTTCGTTATATTTTGTATTCTGCCGCGTTCTTTTTTTTAAAATGATTTTATTCGTTCCTTCGTTTTTACGTTAGTTTAATTTTTGTTGTTTTGCTTTTCGTATTTACATTTTATTTTCCATCATGCTGCATTCGTATTTTCGTAAGAAATATATCTATGTTGCTTTATGATCATTCGTATTTTCGTGTCTAATTTCCTTTGATTGTAAAAACGTACTTTTGTAGATTTTATTGCATTCGTAATTCTGTTAGAATACATTTTACGTTTATTCGACACACTACTCGTCGTAATTTTGTAATTCGTACTTTACTGTGATTGACTTGACTGTCTTAGTTAGCACACACACCCTGTCTAGAATGAAGTCTGACGTAGAAGAAAACTAAAATATGTCAGATATTACAAATACAAATCTAGAAATTAGATGCACTGCAGTCTAACACAGAAAAAGACACAAGGAGCCAGGAGGAAATGAGAAAGAAGCTCATTGGGGGAAGGAACAAACCTCTTCAGAGGAAAGGGACAGCACTCAGTGGCTATTGGTCAATGTCCAGAAATATTTCAGTACTAACGAAAGCTAATTTACATTATTTCGTATTTTCGTTGTTTTCATTTCCGTTTATTTTTCGTTAGTTTTGATTTTCGTTTTTTATTCTTTGTTCGGCATTTCGGTTGTTTTCTTTTCGGTCTTCGAATATTAGTAAGTTTGCATTTTCGTTCATTTTGTTTTTCGTAATTATTATTTTTTTTGGGTTTGGTATTTTCGTTGTTTCTATGTTTTCGTTTCTTTCATCTTTCGTATCTTCGTTGTTTTTCATATTCGTTATTTTGAAAATATCGTTATTCGTTATTAATTGCGCTAAACCGTTCGTTCATTCGTATGTTAACGAATCAACTAAAATAACGAAAATTGACGGAAAACGTATTCGTAACTTAAAAAATTGCACATGCCTATTTGTGACTGACTATTCCTGTCAGCATGCCAGTGTGAAGCACATAGTAGCCAAACACTGGCATGTTCTAAAAAGTGACACATTTTTGAATACAATTCTACCAGATAAACCACCTGTGGTCTTTAGGGGGACACAACCACTTAGAAATAAACTGGCACCGAATGTCCTTGATCCACCCGAGATCCAGTCCATGTTTCTATCAGGTTTGGTGGGCTTTTTCAAATGTGGGCGTTGCAATACTTGTGCAGTGAATAAAGGTATCCCTAAGGCCGGGTACACACGGACAAACATGTATGGTGAAAGCGGTCCGTCGGACCGTTTCCACCATACATGTCTGCCAGAGGGCTTCTGTACGATGGTTGTACACACCATCGTACAGAAGTCCGCGCGTAAACAATACGCGGGGCGTGTCCGCGGTGTCGCCGCGTCGATGACGCGGTGTCGCCGCGACAATGACGCGGCGACGTGGGCGGCCCGCCTTTAAAATGCTTCCACGCATGCGTCGAAGTCATTCGACGCATGCGAGGGACGGCGGGCGCCTGGACATGTACGGTAGGTCTGTACTGACGACCGTACATGTCCGAGCGGGCTGAATTCCAGCGGACTGTTTTAAAACAAGTCCAGGAATATTTGTCTGCTGGGAAAAGGCCCGGCGGGCAAATGTTTGCTGGAATTCGGCCCGCTCGCGCCCACACACGACCAAACATGTCTGCTGAAACTGGCCTGCGGGCCAGTTTCAGCAGACATGTTTGCTCGTGAGTATGGGGCCTAAGAGGACCACAAACTTTTGCTCTAGCCTTACGTCCATTAGTTACCCCATTGACACCTTCATCACATGCTCAACGATGGGGGTTATATATCTTCTCCAATGCCCCTGTGGGCTACAGTATGTAGGGAGGACCAAACGGGCCCTACACATACATTTGAATGAGCATCTGACGAACATTTTGAGTGGTTTTCCGAATCATTCGGTCTCAAAACATTACCTGCTGGTACATAATAAAAATCCTGCAGGTACCACTTTTGTAGGGATTGACAAATTCCGGGCTCACTGGAGAGGTAATGATCTGGTCAGGAGCATTTCAAGGTCAGAAATGATGTGGATCCATACGCTGAGAAGCTATGAACCCCATGGACTCAACATTGAAGTTGACGTCAACTGTTTTATAGAAAATTCTTGAACTACTTTTCCCCTTTAAATCTTTTTTTTGCTTTTATTTTCTATTCCACATTTTTTATTAACAGTTTATCACTAAGTCCTATATTTTTCACCAGGTTTTGGTTTATCTGTATTGACACCTCTATTCTCTATTGACAGTGGTGTCATTTAACTTAATGCAATTTACTGCATTTTTGTATATTTTTTATATATACACCTTTTTAATATTGTGGTTGAAATTTAGCACATTTGGTTTACTATTTAGAGTATAGTCTGGTGCCAAATTTGATTTATGGCAGTCTGACTATATGAATATACACAGCACTTTGTTCACTGTTATGTGAAATCTGAGTGAGACCTCTTTTATTAGAGCTAAAATTATGTTTATCATATGTCACTCATTTGTTATCCACCATAGTCTTTTATAATTTGTCACCCATTATATTCAACCATTTGGGTGCCTTTCTATATTTACAGTGTTGACGCTGTTATCTGACGACTGCAAGCCTGCTGTAATCTATGGTCTAGTTTAATTTTTTCTTATTTGTGCTTGTCCGGCCCTATGTACGGATACTCTGACGGTATTTCTGCATAAATTTATGGCCCACTATGTGCTTAAAGTTATCCATGTCTCAGAGGAATTGGATTAGAGTTTTTATCCCCTTCTCTTTTTTCTCGGTTTTTAATTTTTTTTTAAATTTTTGTGTCGATCGCGCTTTTAGCGTGTCCTTTATTAGCCTGTATCGATCGCGTCTATAGTGTGTCCACTATTAGCCTGTACCCTGTGGCAGCATTTACTATAATGTTCGATCGTTTTTTTGCCCTTACGGCTTCCCTGATGTAAGATGGCGGGCTTGCATTTGTTCAGGACACAGATTCGACACGCCCCCTTGTGTTCCTCTTGTGTATTTAACGCGGTGACGCGGTACGCATCCTCATCCCCGTGATCAAGTCTTCCTGAAGACGAAACGTTGGGAGGCTGACGTGCTGACGCCACAGCGTATTGAGGACGTACCTTGTTTGTTTGCCGGCCGGCTGCCCATTTTCCTCGCTGTTTTAATCGTCTTAATTGTAAGTGTTCTACTTACCTATTTTTAATAAATCCCGATGGTATTTCACTATGTGAGTCTGTACATATTTTTCATGGGACCTGGCCACCTGACCTCTGGAGTGAAAGGACCAGTTTGAAAACGCTTCTCTGCTGACAGTTGCAACACACTACCGTGCATTATTGATCCCTTGATGGTCGTTTAGTTCCGGTAAGGGTCAGTGTGTCTTCATGGTGGTGGTGCTTCAACTTTACTTCACAGTGTCTGTCAATATCAATCACCGGGAGTTAATCAGAGTGCCTTGTTTGCCATACGTTTTTGCACTATTGTTTTTGTTTTGTTTTTTCTCTTCTCCACTGGGCTGAGTCCATTGATGCGGGAGCTTCTTAACCGTCCTAGTCTGGATCTTCAATTGGTCACATCACGGATTGCTTATTTTGATCCTTAGGGATCTATTTTTCCGGTAAGGGTCAGCTTGAACGTTTTTACCCTGATATTGATCCAGCTTTAGCTACGGAATTGGATTCATTTTCTATTGCTTGGACATTTGCACTATTTCTCATCTATTGTATATATGTACTTTTATTGGGACTATTTACACAGTTGACCTTTTTGGTCATCATTATGAGGTGTTTCTAGCACAACTCCTTTTTATTGTATTTTATGGTCACTTATATACCAAGTTTTTTAGCGCAACTCCCATTTTTTACTATTCGTTTATATGTTGTATAACATTTTGAGTTTGCTGCTTCTTTTTGATTTTGTTATTGGGTATGCGCATTTTTTCACTGTTTACATTTACGTTCTTATACTAACTAATTGCAGCTACCACTGTGCTTTATCATTAAGCATCATCACCTATCACTAGATATGGACATTTTTGAATTCAGGGCCCAGCGAGTGGTCAATTCAGAGGGTGTTTTCGAAACGTTCAGGAATGGAGATGGTGACTTGGGCGGCCTCTTTATGAGGCTTAAAAATCTCACCATCGCCGAACTCCATACTCAATGGGACATAATCTTTTTAGATACCTATATCAAACACCAGATGGTTCCCAGAAGCCTAAGATGGGAGATTGCCCCCCAGAAAGGTGACACCGATCTGGAGGGCTGGTACAAACATTTCAACGAATCGGGCCTGAGTCTCCTTAAATTTTTGGGGGATCGCAAGACCGCTAAACTCAAAAGGCTGGATGATGAGATAAAAAGTATTAAAGATAAATTATCTCCTTTCATGCCAAGTGAGGAATACACTGACAGGTCCACCAATCTCCTAAAAATTCTTGAAAAAGAAGAAAAGGAGCAAAAAATCAAAAAGAAAAAGAAATTTAACAGAGATTTTGGGGACTATCAAGGTAATTTAGTTTTTGAATGGCAAAAAAAGATCTTAGCTGAGGCTGCTGCTGCTGCTACTCCTGCAATGGAGGTTATTTCAGCTAATACAGGCGGTCACACAGCTGCCCCACCCATTAGTACTTCTGTTAAAGCCGGTCAGAACCGTACCCCTAGGGGACAGTCCAGAGGAAAAAAAACTATAGCCCCCCACTCTTATAATCAGGGGAAAGGGGGTGGCAGTCAAAGAGGACCCCCTATCCCTCCTCCTGGTTATTACAACTTAACCTGGGGCCAGAATGCCCAAACTAGATCGGGTAATGCCTCTTCATGGGGTTCAGGCCACTATGATGGCCCTCCCCCAGGCTATCCTTTAAATTATGGGGTGGGACAATCAGGTACACAGGGTCCCACGCAAGGGGGTATGTACGCTCAGGATCCCCACCCAAATGTTACACAAAGATTTAGAACTAATGATGTAACACATTATACGGGTAATTATGAACCTGATTATAATATTCTCACGCACAATAATTTTTTGCCTCTAGGAAAATTTGACAACTCAGATGGTGATGACCATTATCCTTTGTCCACTAACAGCCAGGTGGCTACATCAGGCCCCTATGAGTTTGGTTATCCTGTTGGGCAGAGTCAGAATACCGGCCACTCTTATCCCAATTGGGGTTTTCCCAGGGCCACTCAGGGGACCAAAAGATTAGCAGAGTTAAAAGAGGGACAAGAGGGGGGAAATCCAGAAAGTCCAAAAAGGCCAAAAACTTAGTAGGAACAGGGATTTTTAACTTAAGTTCACACATTCTCTCCAGTCCTGAACTAGATGTTCTTGACAAGGGGCTGAAATATGCTCCTCCGAGAAACATTAATAAGTTCAGAACATACATGGACATCCATAAATTTGTACGAAAGATAAATATACAACGCTATTTTTCTTCAAACCCCTTTAACCCGTCCAGGACCTTAGCCCTTAATTACACCCATTCAGGTTTGGCTAACGCCTCTACTTTTAATCCACCAGGCCATTTACCGGCTGCCCTCAGGGTGTTCAGGGATTTGACACTCAAGGATCTGGATGAGTTGAATGTTAAAAAAGTGAGGTCTAAGCAAGTCATTGAAGAGGGTATTAAGTCATTGTGTGACAATAAGGATCTGGTTATCCGCCCCGCCGATAAGGGGGGCGGGATTGTAGTTCTCAACAAAGTCGATTATTTGGCTGAGATGCAACGGATTTTGAGTGATAGTGACACCTATACCCGCCTCCCCCTCAATCCTGGGGATAAGTATAAAAAGTCATTGCTAAAAATAGTCAATAAGGGCGCCCGTCTTGGTATCCTTAATACCAAAGAGAAGGAGTTCCTTGTTCCTAAAGCCCCTAGGGTACCGGTAATGTATTACCTCCCTAAAGTGCGCAAGGACCCTGTTTGCCCCCCGGGTCGTCCGATTATTAGCGGTATAGACTCCGTTACGTCCCGGGTGGGCAAATATGTTGACTTTTTCCTCCAGCCACTGGTGGGTAAGATGCCTTCCTTTTTAAAGGACACGAGACAAGTTATCAATACTTTGTCTAGCCTGAAACCAACTCCCGATATGTGGTTGGTCACCGCTGGCGTTATGTCACTTTATACGGTGATCCCACATAATCTAGGATTGGAGGCAGTTTCTTATTTTCTTGAGAGGGACTCGGGCCTGCCTATGGTCCAGATTTCCTTTATTATGGAATTGCTGCAATATGCAGCCTCCCATAATTTCTTCTGGCACAATGGCCAATACTATAGGCAGGACCGAGGAGTGGCGATGGGGGCTAAATATGCCCCCAGCCTGGCCAATTTGTTTATGGCCAAATGGGAGGAGGACGTCGTTGACATGGTCTCTAGGCCCCAGGTAATGCTGTGGGCCAGATACATCGACGACGTCCTCCTCCTATGGAAAGGGTCTGAGGCTGAGTTGTCTTGCTTCATGTCTTTTTTAAATAGGAACGATAGGGGTATTGTACTTAAACATGAAGCCAGTCAGGCAAGTATCAATTTTTTAGATCTGGTTATCTCAATAGATAAAGACAAATTTGTCACTTCAACTTATTTTAAAAGTTCTGATCGAAACTCATTCATTCCGAGTGACAGTTGCCACTATAAGTCCTGGTTAGGAGCAGTACCTAAGGGGCAGTTTCTTAGGTTGAAGCGAAACTGCACCAATCACGACACTTTTCTTGAACAAGCTGGAGTTTTGACTCAGCGTTTTATAGAAAAAGGCTATTCCCCTGAATCCCTTCATGATACTCTGGAAATGGTCATTCACACCGACCGAGAGGAGTTACTTAGGGTTAAACCTAAAAAGAACACCTCGGGAGATTTCTAGACCCCTTTTGTGACTGACTATTCCTGTCAGCATGCCAGTGTGAAGCACATAGTAGCCAAACACTGGCATGTTCTAAAAAGTGACACATTTTTGAATAAAATTCTACCAGATAAACCACAGGTGGTCTTTAGGGGGACACAACCACTTAGAAATAAACTGGCACCGAATGTCCTTGATCCACCCGAGATCCAGTCCATGTTTCTATCAGGTTTGGTGGGCTTTTTCAAATGTGGGCGTTGCAATACTTGTGCAGTGAATAAAGGTATCCCTAAGAGGACCACAAACTTTTGCTCTAGCCTTACGTCCATTAGTTACCCCATTGACACCTTCATCACATGCTCAACGATGGGGGTTATATATCTTCTCCAATGCCCCTGTGGGCTACAGTATGTAGGGAGGACCAAACAGGCCCTACACATACGTTTGAATGAGCATCTGACAAACATTTTGAGTGGTTTTCCGAATCATTCGGTCTCAAAACATTACCTGCTGGTACATAATAAAAATCCTGCAGGTACCACTTTTGTAGGGATTGACAAATTCCGGGCTCACTGGAGAGGTAATGATCTGGTCAGGAGCATTTCAAGGTCAGAAATGATGTGGATCCATACGCTGAGAAGCTATGAACCCCATGGACTCAACATTGAAGTTGACGTCAACTGTTTTATAGAAAATTCTTGAACTACTTTTCCCCTTTAAATCTTTTTTTTGCTTTTATTTTCTATTCCACATTTTTTATTAACAGTTTTCACCAGGTTTTGGTTTATCTGTATTGACACCTCTATTCTCTATTGACAGTGGTGTCATTTAACTTAATGCAATTTACTGCATTTTTGTATATTTTTTATATATACACCTTTTTAATATTGTGGTTGAAATTTAGCACATTTGGTTTACTATTTAGAGTATAGTCTGGTGCCAAATTTGATTTATGGCAGTCTGACTATATGAATATACACAGCACTTTGTTCACTGTTATGTGAAATCTGAGTGAGACCTCTTTTATTAGAGCTAAAATTATGTTTATCATATGTCACTCATTTGTTATCCACCATAGTCTTTTATAATTTGTCACCCATTATATTCAACCATTTGGGTGCCTTTCTATATTTACAGTGTTGACGCTGTTATCTGACGACTGCAAGCCTGCTGTAATCTATGGTCTAGTTTAATTTTTTCTTATTTGTGCTTGTCCGGCCCTATGTACGGATACTCTGACGGTATTTCTGCATAAATTTATGGCCCACTATGTGCTTAAAGTTATCCATGTCTCAGAGGAATTTGATTAGAGTTTTTATCCCCTTCTCTTTTTTCTCGGTTTTTAAAAAAAAAAAAAATTTTTGTGTCGATCGCGCTTTTAGCGTGTCCTTTATTAGCCTGTATCGATCGCGTCTATAGTGTGTCCACTATTAGCCTGTACCCTGTGGCAGCATTTACTATAACGTTCAATCGTTTTTTTGCCCTTACGGCTTCCCTGATGTAAGATGGCGGGCTTGCATTTGTTCAGGACACAGATTCGACACGCCCCCTTGTGTTCCTCTTGTGTATTTAACGCGGTGACGCGGTACGCATCCTCATCCCCGTGATCAAGTCTTCCTGAAGACGAAACGTTGGGAGGCTGACGTGCTGACGCCACCGCGTATTGAGGACGTACCTTGTTTGTTTGCCGGCCGGCTGCCCATTTTCCTCGCTGTTTTAATCGTCTTAATTGTAAGTGTTCTACTTACCTATTTTTAATAAATCCCGATGGTATTTCACTATGTGAGTCTGTACATATTTTTCATGGGACCTGGCCACCTGACCTCTGGAGTGAAAGGACCAGTTTGAAAACGCTTCTCTGCTGACAGTTGCAACACACTACCGTGCATTATTGATCCCTTGAGGGTCGTTTAGTTCCGGTAAGGGTCAGTGTGTCTTCATGGTGGTGGTGCTTCAACTTTACTTCACAGTGTCTGTCAATATCAATGACCGGGAGTTAATCAGAGTGCCTTGTTTGCCATACGTTTTTGCACTATTGTTTTTGTTTTGTTTTTTCTCTTCTCCACTGGGCTGAGTCCATTGATGCGGGAGCTTCTTAACCATCCTAGTCTGGATCTTCAATTGGTCACATCACGGATTGCTTATTTTGATCCTTAGGGACCTATTTTTCCGGTAAGGGTCAGCTTGAACGTTTTTACCCTGATATTGATCCAGCTTTAGCTACGGAATTGGATTCATTTTCTATTGCTTGGACATTTGCACTATTTCTCATCTATTGTATATATGTACTTTTATTGGGACTATTTACACAGTTGACCTTTTTGGTCATCATTATGAGGTGTTTCTAGCACAACTCCTTTTTATGGCACCTCATGGCCAACAACATTCTGAGGATCTAAAAAAAGGACTGTTGCTCTACATAAGATGGCTCAGGCTATAAGAAGATTGCCAAGACCATGAAACTTAGCTGCAGCACAGTGGCCAAGACCATACAGCTGTTTAATAGGACAGGTTTCACTGCGAAAAGGCCTCTCTCTATGGTCAACCAAAGAAGTTGAGTGAACATGCTCCGTGTCATATCCAGAGGTTCCCTTTAGGAAATAGATGTATGACTGCTGTCAGCATTGCTGCAGAGGATTAATGGGTGGGGGGTCAGCCTGTCAGTACTCAGACCATACGCCCCACACTGCATCAAATTGGTCTGCATGGCTGTTGTCCCTGAAGGAAGCCTCTTGTAAAGATGATGCACAAGAAAGCCCGCAAACAGTTTGCTGAAGACAAGCAGACTAAGGACATGGATTACTGGAACCATGTCCTGTGGTCTGATGAGACCAAGATACATTTATTTGTATGTGTGTGTGCAACCAGGTGAGGAGTCCAAAGACAAGTGTGTCTTGCCTACAGTCAAGTATGGTGTCGGGAGTGTCATGGTCTGGGGCTGCATGAGTGCTTATGGCACTGGGGAGCTACAGTTCATTGAGGGAATCATGAATGGCAATATGTACTGTGACATACTGAAGCAGAGCATGATCCCCTCCCCTCAGAGACTGGGCAGCAGGGCAGTATTTTAACATGATAACGACCCCAAACACTACTCCAAGATGACCACTGCCTTGCTAAAGAAGCTGAGGGTAAAGGTGATGGACTGGCCAAGCATGTCTCCAGACCTAAACCCTATTGAGCATCTGTAGGGCATCCTCAAATGGAAGGTGGAGAAGCGCAAGGTCTCTAACATCCACCAGCTCCATGATGTCGTCATGGGGGAATGGAAGAGGACTCCAATGGCAACCTGTGAAGCTCTGGTGAACTCCATACCAAAGAGGGTTAAGGCAGTGCTGGAAAGTAATGGTGGTCACACAAAATATTGACACTTTGGGCCCAACTTGGACATTTTCACTTAGGAGTGTACTCCTAAGCAGTTTAGACATTAATGGCTGTGTGTTGAGTTATTTTGAGGGAACAGCAAATTTACACAGTTATACAAGCTGTACACAAACAAATTTTACATTGTAGCAAAAGTGTCATTTCGTAAGTGTTGTCACATGAAAAGATAGAATAAAATATTTATAAAAATGTGAGATACTGTAGATATTAAAAGGTGGACATATTGCATAATAACAGATTAATATCCAATGCTAGATGAGTAAAAGGGGTACAACCAACCACTGGAGGGCAAAGGTGTCTTCTACCTATATGTTGAAACTATCTAACAAAATATGGTTGGATATTCCCGGTGAGGCGCCTCCATCCCCATTAAATATACACAAGAAAACATAAATTGCCCATGGGTCTTTATATGAGGCGCAACACACACAATTGTAAAATCAACAAGGTAAAAATGTATTGATAAATACAATTTCAACAGATCAACAGTAATATTATAGTCAAGCAGTATCAATATATGTCAATATATACATATTAGTTCCGTAGCCAGGTACAGTTTTACAAAGATCAATCAATAATAGATGTGAACATACATCTACACTGAGCAAAATTATAAACTCAACACTTTAGTGTTTGCCCTTCTTTATCATGAGCTGAACTCAAAGATCTATGACTTTTTACATGTACACAAAAGGCCTATTTCTCTCAAATATTCAAAAATTTGTCTAAATCTGTGTTAGCGAGCACTTCTCCTTTGCCTAATCCATCCACCTCACAGGTGTGGCATATCAATATGCTGATTAGACAGCATGATTATTGCATAGGCTGGCCGCAATAAAATGCCACTCTAAAATATCACACAACACAATGCCACGGATGTCGCAAGTTTTGAGGAAGCATGCAATTGGCATGCTGACTGTAGGAATGTCCACCAGAGCTGTTGCCCTTGAATTAAATGTTAATTTCTCTACCATAAACCGTCTCCAGAGGCGTTTCAGAGAATTTGGCAGTACATCCAACAGGCCTCACAACCGCAGACCACATGTAACCACACCAGCCCAGGACCTCCACATCTAGCATCTTCACCTCCAAGATCGTCTGATACCAGCCACCCGTACAGCTGCTACAACAATCGGTTTGCATAACCAAAGAATTTCTGTCCAAACTGTCAGAAACCGTCTCAGGGAAGCTCATCTGTATGCTCGTCGTCCTCAACGGGGACCTGACTGCAGTTTGTCATTGTAACTGACTTGAGTGGGCAAATGCTCACATTCGATGGCGTCTGGCACTTTGAAGAGGTGTTCTCTTCACAGATGAATCCCGGTTTTCACTGTACAGGGCAAATGGCAGACAGCATGTATGGCGTTGTGTGGCTGAGCAGTTTGCTGACGTCAACGTTGTGAATCGAGCAGCCCATGGTGGCGGTGGGGTTATGGTATGGGCAGGTGTGTTTTATTGATGGCATTTTGAATACACAGAGATACTGTTATGAGATCCTGAGGCCCATTGTTGTGCCATTCATCCACGACCATCACCTCATGTTCAGCACGATGATGCACGGCACCATGTTGCAAGGATCTGTACACAATTGCTGGAAGCTGAAAACATCCCAGTTCTTGCATGGCCAGCATACTCACCGGACATGTCACCCATTGAGCATGTTTGGCATGCTCTGGATCGGCGTATACGACAGCGTGTTCCTGTTCCTTCCAATATACAGCAACTTCGCACAGCCATTGAAGAGGAATGGACCAACATTCCACAGGCCACAATCAACAACCTGAACAACTCTTTGCAAAGGAGATGTGCTGCACTGCATGAGGCAAATGGTGGTCACAACAGATGCTGACTGGTTTTTGAAAACCCCCCCCGACCCCAATACAGTAAAACTGCACATTTTAGAGTGGCCTTTTATTGTGGCCAGTCTAAGGCACACACAATAATCATGCTGTCCAATCAGCATCTTGATATGCCACACCTGTAGGGTAGGTGGATAAAGAGAAGTGCTCACTAACACAGATTTGTGAACAATATTTGAGAGAAATAGGCCTTTTGTGTACATAGGAAAAGTCAGATATTTGAGTTCAGATCATAATAAATGGGGGCAAAAACAAAAGTGTTGCGTTTTTATAATTTTGTTCAGTGTATCCAGCCAGCGCTTTTCGTGGCATGACATCACTTCCTCCGGGTTTGATGCACACACAATTGTCTAAAAAGTTTAGGAATATGACATCCATAATAAGATGTATTCTGTTAATGCAAACATTGGGAGGCAGGGCTGTCTTAATGAGAGGGCACACCTGGGCACTGGTCCATAGTCTTTCCATAGTCCTTGAATGAACCAAAGCCTGATAAAAAAAAAGTTATTTAAAGCAACTATTCTCAAATCCACGTATAAAGTTCTCTTCAGGTGGTATTGGATCCTGGCCTGTATAGCCTGTCAGGTCACCTGTGGCCAGGTGACAAGTGCACCCCGTTGGGGTCAGGGATGCACCACAGGGTAGTGAACCCTATAGCCGACTGCTGCAATCAGGGAGGAAGCGTGAGCCCAAGATTCCCCAGGTCGCGGAGTCTAAGACCCAGCTTTGTGTTCACCAGTGTTGAGGATGGCCTTCGCTGCAGCTGGATCCAGGTCGCGACCCCTGGGATCCCCTAGGTCACGCTCCGCAGGGAGAGAGGGGAAGCAGCAACCAGGACAAGCGATAGTGATGGGTAAGCCGAGGTCGGGGGAACAGGCAGACTAGGGTAACCAAGGGACAGGCCAAAAGGTCAGGGTCACAGGCAAACAAGAGTAGTCAGGGATGAGCCAAATCGGTACACAGAAAGGTTAACGTATCACACGGCAGACAGGAACTCAAGCCACAAACAAAGTTGAACCTGCAGTGCAACAGTTAATATAGGCTTCCTGTGATGGCCTGGGGTGGAGCCATACAGGGAGGAAGGTGATAAAAGACAGCCAGAAAGAGAGTCAGGCCTCTAATCAACACATGGAGACAGGTAAGATGCCAGACTTTATTGCATATCCATGACAGTACCCTCCCTCTTATGGCCCCTCCCCCATATGGGTGCAGGCTTAAAGGGAAATCTCAGACGAAACCTCCTCAACAGTCGAGGTGCAAGGACCTCAGATGCAGTGATCCAAGATGCCTCATCGGGACCAAACGCTCTCCAATGTACAAGATACTGAAGAATGCCTCTGCAGAGACGAAAATCCAGGACTTGAGTAACCTCATACTTTAGATTATCCTCATTGACCAGAACCGAAGTAGGGAGAGGACGAGAGGATTTATTGAGGACCAAAGACTTTTTGGGAATAAGCAAGGGCATGAGAGGATCAGCAGGAATCTGAGGAGAGTTCCCCAAACCCTTAAAGATGAACTGGGCATCTAGCACAGGAACATCAGACTGGGCAGAGGTCAGAGGAATCCTGAGGTCAGGTTGGTTAGAAGGTGACATGACACAGGAGTCAAGCTGGATAGCAGGAAAACCAGCAGAATGCAGAGAGCCCTGAAAACAAGGTTGAAAACCCCACCTGGCCGAATGAGGCAGTCTATCCCAAGGATGAATTGACAGGTTTGAATGGATGTAATAGTAATAAGGTGGGACGAGGTTACCGAAGGTCCTGAATAAGAAAAAGTAGGAGGCTCACTGGGCATGGGATGGACTGGCATAACTGATGCAGAGGACGAGTGAATAGCATAGTCAGGTGTAGCGACTACCCGAATCGCATCACAAGGCGTAGCGAGTGCAGAACTTGCAGACCAGTTAGCCTGGCTGTGTGTTTTTGGGACAGACAAAAGGTAACCAGTTATGCAAACTGGAGTGAATGATTGGCTCAGGTTCACAGGTAGGCTCCTCATCCAGAGTGCCACATGAGCTAGAGAGTGCATCAACCCGACTATTGCAGGACACATCCTGGAAATCACTACATACAGTAGGAAGAGCAAAAGATACTGGGATGGTGGCAACAAGAAGTTTCTCTTTAGGGGCACCCTTAGGTAGGCAGGACGAGGAACAGGAGGAACCCCAAGCCAGGATCTGTCCAGTAGTCCAGGCAACATGTGGAGAATGGAGCCGTAACCAAGGGAGTCCCAGAACAATAGGGGTTGAGGCCTTAGGTAAGACAAGGAAGGATATCCACTCCTGGTGAAGTGTCCCTACCGACATCTTAACAGGGAGTGTCTGGAAGTGAATAGGACCCCCCGGAAGAACAGTGCCATCAATCGCCAAGACCACCAAGGGCGTGGTGAGGGGCAAAAGGGTAAGTCTCATGGACGATGCGATTTCCCAGTCCATGAAATTGCCAGCGGCTCCGGAATCCAGATATGCCGAGACCGAATGAGAAGAAGCACCAAGATGAAGGGACACAGCAAGAAGAAGACGAGAAGGTGAAGGTGATATTTCTGGGTCCAATACTCCACTTTCCAGATGTATTGGACCAGAACGTTTTTCTGGACAAAGAGAGCAAGTGTCACGAAAATGACCTTTGCCCCCACAGTAGAGACACAGGCCTAGAGTTCTGCACCTAGCACATTCCTCAGGGGATAGCCTGGTCCGACCCAGCTGCATGGGTTCCTCAGCTGGCAGGGGATGCTCCACGGGTCGAAGAAAGGGGAGCTCAGGCTGACTAAGGACCAAACAATGCTGGCGTCGCTTTTCTAGGGTCCTTTCTAGTGTTGAGCGGAATACACCATATTCGATTTCGCGATATATCACGAATATATAGACGAATATTCGTGAAATATTCGCTAAAATCGAATATTCGTGATATTTTATCAAAAATTTTTTTTTGCAAAATTTCGCTAAAATGCAAATGCGAAATTGATTGCGAAATTCTGAAACATTCAATTTCACCTGCCCTTTGGAAAAAGTGTGGTTTTACGTAATGGACCCTGCAACTAACAACAAGGTATTAATAAAATAAATACATTATTATATAGATTTGAGGGTTTACTTTGACAAATTTGTATATTGATTAGTTTAATAAATATTGAATAACCATAGATTTGGAAAATACAGATCTCTCCTCTAGACTGACCTGTATTGAGTTAGGTAAAAATCAACCGCACACTGGGGCCCCTGATTCTGTTGAGTTAAAAAAAAGCCAAGTAAACCGTTTACGTTGACATCTCTTAAATGTCTTTATGTTAAACAGTTATTATTCTCATTAAAGAGGTGAAATGCAAATGATGACACGGGACAAAAGATGGAAAATTCTTTGAAGATGTGATACACTGGAAAAACGCACAGAAACACTCCACTCTCTCTAGCCACCTTGTGAATCTGCACTGAAATACTACTGGGAGTGATCTTATATACTGGTCGTGCAGGCAGGTCCTTTTTGGTTGCTATAGAGGTTGCTAACCTCTGACAACTGTGGTAGGAGAACTCTGATTGGCTCTGATGCAAAAGAAGGGCGGAGAAAGTATTCGCAAATAATCGTAATACGAATATTCGCGATAGCGAATATTCGTCAACATAAAAGGATCGCCTCAGCTTAGCTACTCGGCCCAGGGTCTCTAATCATACCAGCAATGCTTTTAGATGTCGATGGAGATCACTAGGATGTGATCTGTTTTAAAAATAAATTTGAAAAAATGCGAATATTCGTAATAGCGAATTTTGGCCGCGATATTCAAGTTATTCGCGAATAATCGAATATGCAATATTCGTAACGAATATTCGCAATACGAATATTCGTGAGCAACACTAGTCCTTTCCTGAAAGCGAATATCGATCTGGTTACACAAGGAGATCACTCCATCCAGATCAGTGGGAATGGTTCTTCCTGCTAATTCATCCTTCACTCTATCAGAAAGGCCATGCAAAAAGGTTGCGTCTAAGGCCTCATTGTTCCAGCTCAATTCAGCTGAGAGGATATTGTCCCACTGAACGGGATTCTTGGCGGAGACGTAAAAGGGCGCTGGCTGCTGAAGAGACACGAGCCGGTTCTTCGAAGATATTTCAATAAAACAGGCAGGGTAGAAACCACTGGATCATTCGATTCCCACAGAGGGGCTGCCCAGGCTAAAGCTTCACCGGAGAGGAGGGAAATGATATAGGCTATCTTAGCCCGATCAGACAGAAAGTGTTGGGGCAGGAGCTCAAAATGAATAGTGCATTGGCTAAGGAATCCCCTGCAGGACTTAGAGTCCCCAGAGAAACGGGATGGAGCTGGCAGTTGTAGTGAATGCGACTCTGCGACTGGTGCGATAGGCGCAGCCGCTGGTTGTACTTGGGGTTGCTGATCCAGGGGTTCCCAAAGAGGTCTGAAGCTGATCAAAGCAGGAAGCCAGATCCTGTAGGAAACGCATCATCTGAGTCTGATTAGCTTCATGCGTCTCGAGTCTGCGAACAATGCCCTGTAATGGATCGTCTGCGGGGCACGGCACGTCGGCCCGGTTCATGGCTATTCAAACTGTCAGGTTACCTGTGGCCAGGTGACAAGTGCACCCCGTTGGGGTCAGGGATGCACCACAGGGTAGTGAACCCTATAGCCGACTGGTGCAATCGGAGAGGAAGCGTGAGCCCAAGATTCCCCAGGGAGCGGAGTCTAAGACCCAGCTTTGTGTTCACCAGAGCCTCTAGTGGTGAGGATGGCCTTCGCTGCAGCTGGATCCAGGTCGCAACCCCTGAGATCCCCTAGGTCACGCTCTGCAGGGAGAGAGGGGAAGCAGCAACCAGGACAAGCGATAGTGATGGGTAAGCCGAAGTCGGGGCAACAGGCAGACTAGGGTAACCAAGGGACAGGCCAAAAGGTCAGGGTCACAGGCAAACGAGTAGTCAGGGACGAGCCAAATCGGTACACAGAAAGGTTAACGTATCACACGGCAGACAGGAACTCAAGCTACAAACAAAGTTGAACAGCACTGCAGACCTGCAGTGCAACAGTTAATATAGGCTTCCTGTGATGGCCTGGGATGGAGCCATACAGGGAGGAAGGTGATAAAAGACAGCCAGGAAGAGAGTCAGGCCTCTGATCAACACATGGAGACAGGTAAGCTGCCAGACTTTATTGCATATCCATAACATAACCTATGCAAACCGCAGCTGCAGCGACAGATGCTTCAGGGGCTCTGGACAGCGCAGGACGTCCTTCATATCTAGTGGCCATGCCCACAATTGATTGCATTTTGGTCTAGGGTCTTTGGGTTACCCCAAATGTTGTTTTCACTTAATGATGCCTAAAGTCGTTAAGTTATCCCAATTGCACTGCCCAATTCCAGACCTTTTCCCATTTCAACAATAACTGGCAACCTACCTATTCTTGGCTGCCAAACAGACCATGCCCAAAACATTGAAGAAACCCTCTGTCCGCTTTCAATAATTGAAAGATAGTATGATCATAATAATCATTAATTATGTCTAGCATCTTAAATTAATCCCACTTTAAATTCCTCAAAACATAGGAACAGTGGCTTAACTATGCTTTACCATACTTGCATCCCTTTAGTTTAGGATATAATTCACTACCTAACCTGTCTCCAGGTCTGTAACGAACACCTCCTTTGCCCATCTTTCTTTATTCTTCCTTTCTCATTCCTACGATTCCTATTTCTATGAGGGGGTGCTGATAAGTATTGAGCCTTACCCAGAAAAAAGGAAGATGTAATTGCCACACTATTCGACATATTCCCCCAGGAAGTCAATGCACTTGCAACATCCGTCCTCCAGCTTCCTAAGTCCCTGTAAATAAAATTCTTCCAGCTGCTGGTGTAACCACAAATTTTCAGCTTAAGTTGCCTCCGGAACACTCCAAAATCGTTGTACGTTTAGGTGTTTTTGTGATTGAGGAACAGATGATAGTCTGGATGGGGCATCACATGAAAGCCTAGGGAGGTTTTGCCATTGTTTCACCTGCAGTGTGTGACAAGGCGTTGTCATGCAACAGGATGACACCTTTGGAGAGCTTTCCTTGACCTTTTTCCTTGATATTTTGCATTGACGGTTGAACCATTTTGGAGGTAGTCCACCAGCAGAACTCCCTTCTTATCCCAAAAAACTGTTGCCATTTGCTTCTGTACTGACCTTTGCACACTAAACTTTTTTGGCCTAGGGCAGTGGTCATCAACCCTGTCCTCAGGGCCCACTAACAGGCCAGGTTTGCAAGATAACTGAAATACATCACAGGTGATATCATTTGCTGCTCAGTGATTGCAGTATTCTAGTCTGCATCTCCCTAATGTAATGCATAGAACCTGGTCTGTTAGTGGGCTCTGAGGACAGGGTTGATGACCACTGGCCTAGGGGAACCACTGTTCATTTTGTCTCAGGATCATAACAGTAGATCCATGTCTCATCACCAGTTACCAGTTTGTCCAGGAAATCTGACAAATTTCTTGCAAAATGTTCCAAAACAGCTACCCATGTCTCTACACGTTTCCTCTTTTATTCAGTTGTCAAAAGTTTTGGGATCCACTTTGCTGCAAGCTTTCTCATTTCCAAGTCGTTGTAGATAATGTCACCAACTTTCTCGCGTGATATTCCCAGATATGTAGCAATACTTTTGTCTGATATTCGGCAGTCCTCCATAATCATGTCATGGATGGCTTTCACATTTGCATGCACAGTGACAGAAAAAGTCCTTCTATTGGGTTAATCACTTTCAACACTGAAATGACCAGTTTTAAAATTGACAACCCAACATTTAACTGTTGCATATGAATGGCCACTGTCACCAAAAGTTTGTGACATTTCATCATGGATCTGCTTAGCACCTTTCACTTGGAGAAAAAGGAACTTGTTTATGATCCTATGCTCTTCCACATTCAATTTTTCTGGTGGTGCTGCCATGTTCACTTTGGACCTCTAGCACACTTTGCCATAGGTAGGTGCTAGATGTGAGTTTTTTTCTGCCAGTGCAGGTACATTTAAGCAGGTCTATGCTACGAGCTAGGCCTGTTTGTTTTTGATCTGGGGATGAGTTGTCCACCAGGTGAACTGAAGGATGGAGTGCTAGACTGCGTGCTAGAGAGACACTCCCATCTGGAGATCTGGCGGAGGAGCTCAGGAACTGGGAGGGTACCTCTCCTTAAACGGTCATGGAGAGGTGTCCTGGTACAGGAGCTGTAGAGCAGTTGGTCCGCATGGTCCAGGTAAATTCTTTAGGAAGGACTTGGGGCAGGCACAGTGGAGATCTGGAAGAGACATGCCAAGGAGATCTGGGAGGGAGATTTTCCTGACACGGTCATGGAAAAGTGTCCTGGAACAGAGGAGAGACTGTGGAATTTGTTTCAAATTGATGCAGCCCGAGGGTGCAGGATTTGCAAGTCGGGACCGCTGGGATCAGTAGTTCATCATCAAATATTTTCCTCACGTAATATCCACGGCCACAAAAAGGGGTAGTGCAGGCCCATGGCCTATTCAGGATTATCAATTGAAACTACTAGGCTTATTCAGAGTGAGGCCTAGTGGGCTGAAGATGGCAGGACAGGAGTACTAATCTGTGACAGGAAAGTGATGTCCAGGAGGGGAAGTGTCCTGAGGTAAAGATCTGCTGGAAGAGTGCAGAGGCGGGAAAGTTCTGAGATGAAAAGTCTGTCAGGATTAGGGTCTGCCATTTTATCCCATCCGAGGAGTGCAACCTGTAAACCTTTATATTGTTTGTAAAGATAATGAGTAAACCATTTGTCCATGTAAAATTGGATCCGCTCTAACATGGCAAATACCAATTCTTTCTATGGGCATCCCATATCCCTTTCCCCAACCAAGTTCAATCCCCCAAACAAAACAACAAAACAAAGAAAAAGACTTACTTTCTTCATTGTCTACAAGTGTGACGTATGGATGTCTGTCAGCAGGTTGAATATGCGTGGATGTTAATAACTCATAGCAACACAGCTACATTAAAGTCATAGGTAGTTGATTTTTGCACCATTGGATATAGACAAATTGGCCAGTATATCCTGCAATTTACAGCTTCCTAGCTCGATTCTTTCTGGGTAAGGCTCAATACTTATTAGCACCCCCTTGTAAAGTGGAACTTTTGGCTTCACAAGAAAAATGGGTGGAAAGGCAGGATTTCTAATGCCTTTTTTGATTAAAGCTATTTAAATGCCCCATTACAGTCACAGCTCGCTGCACAAATTCAGCAATGTCGATTCTAACAGAACTCCCGCGCATCTCAGCCTGGTCAATGACAGCGACCGGCAATGGAACTTGGGAAGTCGGCTGCCTGAAGATGTCATTGGCTGGCGGGGATGGCACAATGCTGGACTATAGGTGACTATAGTTATGCATTCATTTCTCTTGATTTACTCTGCTTCCCTCTCTATGTACTCCTTGTGTTTTCTTGGTATAAGTGTTGCTCAGAGATATTCTGACCCAGCCGAGCCTAAAGATTGCGCAAGCTCTACAGTTGGACTCTCAAAATGTTACATTTGGCAGATTTTTTTATAACCTTATCTCTGACTGAACATTCCATGCAATTGTGTTGTTCCCCTGCGTGGGAGAATTGGATGTTGTTTTACTTCTTTGGAAACAATAAAATTATTGCACAGAAAAACATACTTTTTGAAGAATCCCTTATGTTTACTTCCTTGAGTTATGTGACACATTCATTATGCACTGCTGTGTCACAGAATTCAGAGTCTGCTATCTAAACTACAGAGGTTTAATCTTAGAGAGATAGCAGCAAAGTCACTGGGATGCCAAGCAAAGGTAGGATTTTATATTTCAAAACTGGGCTTGACAATTTAATTATAGAAGGCAGTGCTGATCTGGCCTGTCATATTATTTAAAAACAAAGCAGTCTGAGATCTGCAAGAAAATTGGGTGAGATTGCTGAAATATATAGTTTCTCCCAACAAAACCAGAGTTTTACTTTAACCAAAGCTCACAGCATCAATCTAACATACGAGATTATGTAAACTGTCAAGGCTACCTTTAAAAAAGTTCATTCAATACAGAAACAACAAACTAAGAATTTGCAGGATTAAAAGTATGTCTGGCATGTATCTGAGCTGAGTTCTTTTTAATGAGAAGAGTTGAATTAGTGTGTGGAAGTACAGGCAGGCGATGTCTGGGACATAAAAAAATAAAAGCTGACAAGAAACGAGGATAATTTGATGATGGCTGGATGGTTCACAGAGATAATGAAGCAACAACACTGATTTGGCAAACACACTCACACATACGCAAACATCATTTATTTGCTCCATTAATCTGTTAATATTTGAAGGCAGAGTCTTTATTTTTTATAATTAAGCTAAACAGGGGCAGACTGATAACTCATGGGGCCCCTAAACAATAGGAGATTATGGGGCCCCCGGGCAATAGGAGAATATTGGGCCCCAGGTAATAGATTATGGGGCCCACAGTATACACACACACATACAGTATACACACACACATACAGTATACACACACACAAAATATACATACACACAGAATACATATGCACACACACTGAAAAGGTACTGGAGAGGCAGGGCAGCTATAATCTTGGGATTTTTTTAAAAGCACAGGTTTCTTGATCATACATCACGGGACACAGAGCCTTAAATACTTAATGGGTTATGTAGTCACCACAGGTGATTGGACACTGGCAAGCCCAATTAAAATGGAGTTCCTCCCCTATATAACCCCTCCCAAATGGAGAGTACCTCTGTTTTTTCGCCAGTGTTTAAGGTGGTTGGTCACGTTAAACATGTGCTAAGAAGAAAAATGCTCTTTTGATGGTCTGGCTGATGAGACCTAGGAGCTATAACCGGATCCATACCTTGGGTCAATTTCAAAAGCCTAAGATGGTTGGTACCCGGGCCTAGTGTAAAAAAGAAACAAGGTTTGCCTGTAATGTCTCTCTGCGGAGGTCTGGGTTCTGGGATCCAGACTTTGGTGTACTAATACATCTGTGGCACGAAAAGTTTCTGGCAGAGTCTTCTACAGGTCCAGATATGAGGTTTTCTCTAATGGAATCCTTGACAAACCTGAAGGTTGGCACAACTTTCCCGCTGTGATGGGTGAAACCTGGAACTACTTTTAGTAGCTTTCCTGCGGCATGGATAAGGAAAGAAGGGGATCATTTTATTTGAATATTATCTTCTATGAGTAGGCTGTCTTTCCTGGTTCTCACCACTGGAGGGAGTAAGTACAAACCTGGTGTTTTCTTACATAGCCATCCAGGATACAAGCTCAGTGAAGTCGGTAAAATTTAAACACCACTCACCTCCTCTTGCTGCAGGCTCTGCCACAATAACGCATACAGGGGTTCATAATGATGCCCCCAGTAATCTCTCAACCCTTTTCCTCGTCTCCTGGGTGCCACCATGACAGTAGCGTGTGCCAGGAGCCAGTCCTATCCACTCTGGCTAATGCTAGGAAGCCGGCCTCCAGGCTCCTCTACTACAGAATCTATAAGGCATATGTTTCCTGGTGTGAACCCAGAAAGTGGCATCCTAGGAAGTTTGCCATTAATAGGATTCTTGCCTTTCTTCAGTTGGGCTTAAAGCACTATCAAGGGCCAAATCTCGGTTCTTGTCGGTATTTTTTCAAAAACTCTCTCATTCCCTAGTCAGGGCCTTTGTTCAGGGTGCACTGCATTTAAATTCGCCGGTTAAGTCTCCCGTGTGGCCATTGGATTTAAATTTGGTATTATCCGTTTTACAGAAGCTACCTTTTGAACATTTACACCAGGTTTCTCTAAGTCTGTTGACACAGAAACAGTTTTTTCTTGTAGCCATATCCTCAGCAAGGAGGGTATCGGAATTGGCGGCTCTTTCGTGTAAAGAATCGTATATGATTATTCATGAAGACAGGGTGGTGCTGCGTCCTCACCCAACTTTCTTACCTAAGGTGGTGTAAGGTTTTCATCTGAATCAAGATATAGTCCTACCGTCTTTTTTTCCAGATCCGCAGTCTGCAGAGGAAGAAAGTCTACACTCTCTAGATGTTGTTAGAGCGGTAAAGGTTTATCTGCAAGCTACGGCTCAGATAAGGAAGACTGATTGTCTATTCATTCTGCCACAAGGCCCAAAGAAGGGCCAGGCAGCGTCAAAATCCACTATTGCAAGATGGATTTGACAAGTCATTATTCAGGCCTATGGTTTAGAAAACAAAATCCTTCCTTTTCAGGTGAAAGCGCACTCGACTAGAGCAGTTGGTGCTTCATGGGCAGTGCATCACCAGGCCTCCATGGCTCAGATCTGTAAGGCTGCTACTTGGTCTTCGGTCCATACATTTACTAAATTCTACCAGGTAGATGTGAGAGGTTAGGAGGATGCCGCCTTCGGGCATAGTGTGCTGCAGGCAGCAGTATAGATCCTCTGGCTCGATGGCCGTCTTATTCTGATCTGTGTCTCCCTCCCCTCAAATTTAAGCATTGCTATGGGACATCCCATTAAGTAATTAAGGCTCTGTGTCCCGTGATGTATAATCAAGAAAATATGATTTTTTAATACAGCTTACCTGTAAAATCCTTTTTTTGGGAATACATCACGGGACACAGAGCTCCCACCCCTCTTCAGAGTTAAACACTTATTGCTTTGCTACAAAACTGAGGTACTCTCCATTTGGGAGGGGTTATATAGCGGAGGAACTCAATTGTTATTGGGTTTGCCAGTGTCCAATCACCTGTGGTGACTACATAACCCATTAAGTAATTAAGGCTTTGTGTCCCGTGATGTATTCCCAAGAAAAGTATTTTACAGATAAGCTGTATTAAAAAATCTTATTTTTGACATACTGTCCCTGGTTTTACTGAGGCTGGCAACCCTGATGAGGCCCCCTAGTGGCATGGGGCCCTCGGGCAGTGCCCAAATGGTCAGTCCGCCCCTGAAGCTAAAACATCTGTAAGAAATCTTTTTTTTTTCTGTAATTTTATTTTTTAATCAGAAAGTGGCTATTTCTGTACAGCAAACTGTTAAATAAAGTGGTAATGAACCAATCTTTTGTTGCATAAAATCATCATATAAAATGCTATATTTACATGGAACTTAATTTTTTTTATATGTTTTGTATGTGAATAAATCACAATATTATGCATTCCTGTGTTAAAAGTTCACTTTTTTTTCTTCTAAAATCCAGCTACCCTATGTACCAATATACCATTAATTTACCTCTGTTGCACAAAAAGGCCCAGATTCACAAAGCACTTACGCCGATGTATAACAAGTTACGCCGACGTAAGTGCAAATGTGCGCCGTCGTATCTGTGCGCCAGACCCACAAACTAAGATGTGCCTAAAAACAGGCTTCACCCCGCCGACGTAACTTGCCTACGCCGGCGTAGGGTGGGCGCACATTTAGGCTGGACGCATGATGGCGCTCCCATTGATCAGCCATTCAAATATGCAAATGAGGGAAATACGGCGAATCACAAACCTGCGTGTGCCCGACGCAGGCTACGCGAGGTGCGCGTAAGTTGTACGTCCGGCGTAAAGTTATTCCCCATAAAGGAGGTGCAACCCATCAGCAGACATGCAAAGGTCTGCACCAGGGAACACAAGCCGGCGTATTTTACATTGGACGTGTGTCTGGCTGGGCGTAGGTTATGTTCACGCCGTACGCAGTGATCCAGCGTAGTTTAGGCAGTTGTTCCGACGTGGTTGTGAGCAGGCGCAGGGGGATGCGTCCACGTCACGGTGCATGCGCAGTTCGTGATACGTATCTGTCTGGCGCTCGGCCCATCATTTGCATGGGGTCACGCCTCATTTGCAGGGGTCACGCCCACTTCCACCTATGCCAGCGTACGCCTTCGAAAACCCACGCCACGCTGGCACAGCATTGGGAGCACTGGCTTGCTGAATTCCATGCTTGCCTCTCCGTGCTGCGTTGGCGTAGCATAGATTGGTTATTCTACGGCGGCGTAATGTGCGCTGTGCTCTCTGTGAATCTGGGCCAAAGTTTTCTCTGCCTTTTTAGAAAAAGTTTTTTTTGATTTTGAAAACAAGGCCTACCTCATCCATGGCTAAATTTTGCAAATTTTTACATCCAGCCCCATTCACGGACGACTTACGCAAACGACGTAACTTTTTAAAATTTCGCTGCGGGAACGACAGCCATACTTAACATTGGCTGCGCCTCATATAGCAGGGGCAACTTTACGCCGGGAAAAGCCTAACGTAAACGTCGTAACTTTACTGCGTCGGCCGCTTGTACGTTCGGGAATTCGCGTATCTAGCTAATTTGCATACTCGACGCGGAATTCGACGGAAGCGCCACCTAGCGGTCAAAAAAAAGAAATGCAGTTTAGATCCTGTCGGATCTAATGGATATCTATGCGTAACTGATTCTAAGAATCAGTCGCATAGATACGACGGCGCAACGCAGAGATACGACGGTGTATCTGGAGATACGCCGTCGTATCTCGGTTGTGAATCTGGGCCTGAGTGTCCCCATCCACTCCCTCCTATATAGTTGTATAAAGATGGCCATACACTATCCAATCTGATTGTACAATCTCTATACAATTTCCTTTAGATTTACCAGAACTATGGAATAGAAAGACACACCTGAACAATCCATTAAATTTGTATCAAATCAGACAGGCCCTTGTTCTACATAGCTGTTGGGAGATCTAAAGGAGATTGTATAGGAAGCGGGTAGATAGTAGTATTATAATGAGGGAGATGTGGTCCAGAGTGGGGAACACACCCCATCACACCCTCTTCTGTGATGCAACAAAGAACTGAAGGCTTCTGGGAGATGACCTAACAGGAAGTGAATGCTGATACAAGCTACAGGAAGTGATGGAATCAGAAAATCTGTTCAAAGATCCAATAACAACTGACAAGATTCTAAACCTCCTATGAATAAGGAAAGTGAGAGAAAAGCACATTGGGATAGCTGTCCGAGAAATGGCATTGGAAAACACATCTATTTATTATGAAAAGTGAAATTCTGCCCAAAAAGGTGAACTTATCCTTTAATGATATTAAATGTTTTCTGTTTTAAAGTGGTATATTTTTTTTCATTTGGAGAAGTTATTTCAATGCTGTGCTTGCTATACACAATAGTTGTGCTTGGGTTTTTGTATCTCAGTGCAAAGTCTCCTCACTGTTCTGACACCATAAATTAACTAAAAGCTGTAGAATTGTTACTTAAAGTAGAGGTTTACCCAAAATATACATTTTTAACATTAGATTTAGGCTAATTAAGGGGAGCAGAAACGGGTATTTTTTTTTAAATCAATGCCGTACTTACCGTTGTAGAGATAGATGTTCTCCCGCCGCTTCCGGGTATGGGCTGCGGGACTGGGCGTTCCTATTTGATTGACAGGCTTCCGACGGTCGCATACAGCGCGTCACGAGTTTCCGAAAGTAGCCGAACGTTGGTGCGCAGGTGCAGTATAGAGCCACACCGACGTTCGGCTTCTTTCGGCACCTGGTGACGCACTGTATGCGACCGTCGGAGGGCTGTCAATCAAATAGGAACGCCCAGTCCCGAAGATCATACCCGGAAGCGGTGGGAGAACATCGATCTCTAAAACGGTAAGTACGGCATTGATTTAAAAACAAATACCCGTTTCTGCTCCCTTTAATTAGCCTAAATCTAATGTTAAAGCGGGAGTTCACACAAATTTTTTTTTTTAACAAAATTGTTCCTTTTTTATCTCTGGTTGTATGCAGTTTGTCTTGCCTGCTGTTTTATAGCAGCTGTATCACAACTTAGTGAAATTATTGTGCACTCAAAGCCATTTTTTGGGGATTGTATACCAACCCTTATACCTTGCATAAAATGTATTTTGTACCTTCCTAATTTTAATCTGGTCGTTCACGTGATCCTGCATCCCTGGCTCCCCTGTGTCAGTAAGTAGCTGCTGTAGGGGACAGGAAGCACAGATAACAGCTGAGCCATGGATTCCTATGGCTCTGGGAATTCACAGCTGCTGTTGAGCATTATTATTCACAAGGGAGCCAGAGCTGCATGAGCATGTGACTGCACTGAAGCAGAACAAAAATATGTAAGTACTAGAGCTGCACGATTGATTGTTAAGAATCAAAATTGTGATCTCCCCCCCCCTTTGCGATCTTAACAAAGCATTTTCTGGATTCTATGCAGAGTTCTCTGCTCAAACCAACAGCTGTGAAAAAAAAAACAGGCAGTCACAACATTCCTCAGCGCTGAGCCAACTATAAACGTTGTAACGATTTGTTCTTTAGATCAAAGAAATGAACTTCGGTCTGTAAATGAGGAAAGTTTAACCACTTAAAGAGTAAACCTTTCTGACACTTGTTGGTTTCAAGTTAAAATATTTTTTTTTTGCTAGAAAATCACTTAGAACCCCCAAACATATATGTATATATATATATATATATATATATATATATATATAATTTTTTTTAGCAGAGACCCTAGAGCAGGGGTACGCAACCTCGGCCCTCCAGCTGTTTTAAAACTACGATTCCCATGAGGTAGCTCTAGTAAGAACACAGATCTTTTCCATACAGGGTATTCAGGATAGGTAGGAGGAGGAAGGTGGATTTTTTAAGAATAGTTAGCATCAGTCCTTACTATAACTTTAAGTTGGAACAGGTAAGTGGGCAAGTCTTCCAATGGGAATATTTGTTGCAGTGACAACTTGTTCAAGAAAAGATTGCCCTCATTTAGGGGAAACTTTCTCTTACCTGCTGTTGAGTCTATGGAACAGAAAGTGGAGGGTAAACTCCACACTAGGACAAATATGGTGAAAACCCTATTTTTAATCTAAAACTAAAAAAAAGTGTACTTAAAAGTAAATATTTTATACTTTAAAGTATTTTATCGTATAAATATACTTTAATATTTTATACTTTAAAGTAAACATGTAAATGCCAAAAAAACAGAACTGGTGGTAAATTTTGGAAGAACAACAACATGTAATGTAAAGTCGCTTATTATCCAGCAGGTGGCACTGCAGTGTTATAGTGTGTTATTCTATGGTAAAGTAATAACAGGATGTTTTGTCTATGTTAAGTGCATGTACTTGTATATTCCTCTTCCTGTGTCATTTTTCTTAATGCTGTAAGAAATGCATTGCTAATCCTCCATGAAAGTGCTTGATTCAATAACCTGCTAATGTAAAAGACTGGGGAAATGCTTGTTTACATCAGCATTTCCCCGTTCTTCCTCACCGTGACACGATCTTGGGTATGCCCAAAATAATGCTTTATTCATGTAGCGCTACCCCCGAAGGAGCCGCTGATTGATTTGGGATCGGCGTATTAACCACTTAACGCCCGCCGCACGACTATTTACGTCCGCAAAATGGCACGGACAGGCAGATGGGCGTATATATACGTCCTTGCCTTTCCTCGGGTCGGGGGTCCGAACGGGACCCCCTCCGTTGCGTGCAGCGGGCGGCTTACCTCGGGGAGCGATCCGGGATGATGACGCGGCTATTCGTTTATAGCCGCTCTGTCGCGATCGCTCCCCGGAGCTGAAGAACGGGGAGAGCCGTATGTAAACACGGCTTCCCCGTGCTTCACTGTGGCGGCGCATCGATCGTGTCATCCCCTTTATAGGGGAGACACAATCGATGACATCAGACCTACAGCCACACCCCCTACTGTTGTAAACACACACTAGGTGAAGCCTAACACGTTCAGCACCCCCTGTGGTTAACTCCCAAACTGCAACTGTAATTTTCACAATAAAGAATGCAATTTAAATGCATTTTTTGCTGTGAAAATGACAATGGTCCCAAAAATGTGTAAAAATTGTCCGAAGTGTCTGCCATAATGTCGCAGTCACGAAAAAAATCGCTGATCGCCGCCATTAGTAGTAAAAAAAAAAATAATAAAAATGCAATAAAAATATCCCCTATTTTATAAACGCTATAAATTTTGCGCAAACCAATCGATAAACGCTTATTGCGATTTTTTTTACCAAAAATAGGTAGAAGAATACGTATCGGCCTAAACTGAGGAAAAAAAAATGTTATATATGTTTTTGGGGGATATTTATTACAGCAAAAAGTAAAAAATATTGAATTTTTTTCAAAATTGTCGCTCTATTTTTGTTTATAGCGCAAAAAATAAAAACCGCAGAGGTGATCAAATACCACCAAAAGAAAGCTCTATTTGTGGGGAAAAAAGGACGCCAATTTTGTTTGGGAGCCACGTCGCACGACCGCGCAATTGTCTGTTGAAGCGACGCAGTGCCGAATCGCAAAACCTGGCCTAGGCATTTAGCTGCCTAAAGGTCCGGGCTTAAGTGGTTAAGTTACCAAATTCTTCTGGCTAGGGGTGATGCTTGTGAGTGTGGATAAAAGAACAAGTGTTCAGCTGGTAGCGTGAATTTTCAATTGCTTTATTCCAAGGCCAACAAGGCCAACATCAACATGACATACAGTAGAGGAAAAGGTTGATGAGTAGGAAGAACATGTAGCATCAGGCCTTGGATATCGAAAGCATAGAGAGCAAGCCTGCTCTCGGCACAGACAATTCAATACATTGCCACCCTCGCCAGGGTGGGTAAGTGCCCTTTGGACAGGCAATTAACCTGGACCTGGCAGCCAAAGGGTCGCTCGCAATAATTAGATCACTGGGAGGAAACAATGCCTCTGCCACAGGCGTAGTAAATTTTATTAGTATAATTGAAGTGTAAGGATAGCGAATCCTTCCAGTAAGTCCTGTTCTATAGGATCACCTACTGACAGCAAAAAGAAAAGTACCTGTCATGTAGCGCGGTGATCGGATCCCCGGTGGTTCGTCCAGGCCTCATAGACAACCTCTGCACTCAGGTTCTCCTGAGCCAATCCCCTGTTCAGCCTCCAGCCTAGGATCTGGAACCCAGCAAGCCGCTGGGGTCCCTCTCTTCATCAAAAGAAGGCTCTGCGAGGTGCACAGCCTCAACCAGGCCGGCCATGAGGATGGGGCCCGTGGATGCGCGCACCCTGAAGGTGGATGCCGCACCTGGATCTCGGGCCCCACAGACTACCTGTAAAAAATGGCCGGTGCTCCACATATACCCCCCCCCCCCGCCAGCACGCCCAAAGAGGGAAACTCCTCTGATTGGCTGCTGGGGAAGGATGGTTCCGTCAGAACCCCTATAGCGCCAACTGTCGCCCAGGGGTGGCAGCGCACCCCTGGACACACAGACCGACCCAAGAGGCAGTTCTGAACTGGCAACAGCACAAACTAACAATTAGTGAATGGGAGCAACTGAAATCTCCCATTCCCCACTAACTTTAGCGTAACGCCCCACTAACTTTAAAGTGGGGGCGCTACATTCAATTTAGCCATTATTTTGTTAGATGAACAAATTATGAAAAAAATAACAGAGGTTTAAAAACATAGTAGCAGGTTGAAATATTTTTAGTTGAAATAATTAACTGCATAAGCTAAATACTGAAATAGATTCTTTTAATGAGCTTGTTCACACCTGTTTCTTTGAATGCAACGGTTGCTGTCACAGAGAACCATTTTTGCTTTACACTGGCACCACAGGTGATAATGAAGATGTTAATGCCTAGTCCTAGAGAAACTAGCAATGTTTTGAAGTCACAACAATCTTGAATATGAGGTCGCTTACAGTTTCAAAAGAAAATCGCGTTTGAGGCTTCATACAAACATGTCTAAATTTAGGATTTTGTCTGGGGTAGGCCTCAGGCCTTGTACACACGACTCTTTTCCTCGTCAGAATCCATCAAGAAACTTGGTGGCAGAGCTTTTTTTGCCGAGGAAAACAGCTGTGTGTATGTTTTTCATCGAGAAAACTGTTGTGGAACTCGATGAGAAAAAAAGAGAATTTTTCCTCGTCGGGAGTCTCAATTTCCTCGTCGTGTTCCTCGTCGGGCTGGTTTTCGACGAGAAACACATTCGTGTGTATGCTTAGAAACCCGCGCATGCTCAGAATAAAGTATGAGACGGGAGCGCACCTTCGGTAAAAGTAGCGTTCGGAATGGAGATAGCACATTCGTCACGCTGTAACAGACTGAAAAGCGCGAATCGTCTCTTACCAAACTTTTACTTAACACGCAGTAACATGAGATTAGCAAAAGCAGCCCCAAGGGTTGTGCCAGTGGAATCGAACTTCCCCTTTATAGTGCCGTCGTACATGTTGTACGTCACCGCGTTTGAGAACGACGAGATTTTGTCTTGACAGTGTGTACGCAAAGAAAGCTTGACAAGATTCTCGACAAGCCTGAGAAGGAACTCGTCGAGGAAAACTATGTTTCTTTTATGACGAGTTTCTCGGTCGTGTGTACGAGGCCTCACGGTTTTGAAATTTTTTTCTTACAAGGTTTTGTAGCAGAATTCTAGACAGATTAGATGCACAAATTAATACAAAATTGAAATTATTAATACATCATTAAATGTATTTTTTAATGCAGTGTAAGTATCTATATGACTTGCTATCAGTCTCTTGCATTCGCTGCACAGCAGGGATGGGTTGTGAGGACAAAGCAGTACAATCAATTGTGACAAGAAGCATGCTTATAGGAAGAGAAAGCAGTGACAGAGAGGTAAGCTAATCACTGTGTAATCAGTGCATATTTATAGCACTGTTCGCTGTATAAATGTGAATGGTCCCAAAAATGTGTCAAAAGTGTCCGATGTGTCCGCCATAATGTCACAGTCCCAATAAAAATCACAGATCATGGCCATTACTAGTAAATAAAAAATTATATCATTAATTCTATCCCCTATTTTGTAGGCGCTATAACTTTTGCCCAAATCAATCACTATACGCTTATTGCAATTTTTTATTTCTTTTTTACCAAAAATATGTAGAAGAATACATATCGGCCTAAACTGAGAAAAAAATTGTTTTGAAAAAAAATAATTGTGATATTTATTATAGTAAAAAATATTGTGCTTTTTTTTCAAAATTGTCGTTCTTTTTTTGTTTATAGCGCTAAAAAAAATAAAAAAACGCATAGGGGATAAAATACCACCAAAAGAAAGCTCTAATTGTGGGAAAAAAATGATAAAAATGTCATCTGGGTACAGTGTTGTATGACCGCGCAATTGTCATTCAAAGTGCGTCAGCCCAGAAAGCTGAAAATTGGTCGGGGCAGGAGGGGGGTTTAAGTGCCCAGTAAGGAAGTGGTTAAGAAGAATGTTTGATCTGTTTTTGGGCTATTCATTTTTATCTTGTTATTTGTGGCTTTAGTTCTGCTTTTAGGCCTGGTTCACACCTATGCAGGCTGCAGTTTGCATATTCCAGGTGTATTTTGCATTTTTCAATACACATTTTTGATCCATTGAAGTCTATGAAACCAAAAACCAGGACAAAGTCCCTGGTCCTTTCCATAAAATGCATAGATGTGAACGTTACCCATAGGAAACCATGTTAAATGGACTGTAGTATGTTTCTGCAAAACTAAAAACGCACTAAAAAATGCATAGGTGTGAACCAAGCCTTAAAAAGGGAAAACATGTGCACCAAGTCTGGATTGGCTGGCAGATCAGGTGATATTTGTCAATATCTCTCAGTTACAAATATACCCAATCTGGGTGACATGTCGAACTTCGATGACAACTACAGCCATTTAATTAAAATAGTCCAGGAAACAGGGAAGCTAGGTTCTATAAAGATTATGCTTTTGCAAATGACCGTAAGCCAAAATATTACAGTAATAAACTGCATGTAACATAACAATATCAGCTATACTGTACTAAAGTCTTTTAGTACTGAATTTCGTGATAACATTTGCTAACCTTTGGTTATTGTTCACATGTCAGAACAACTTATTAATCTTGTAACATTTGTTGTCAGCAATACACACACGAGGTGTCAGCAGCACCTGCATCTTTCCTTTATTTCAGACAGACTGTTTCTAAATTATTCTAGGAAACGTGATCAACAGACAGAAAAGGGATTTAAAGGGCGGCAGTGTTTCTTTTGTTTCCTCAATATAACGCTAGATTAAAGTATTGCATGACTGAATAATGATTGAAAGGAGCTTTGCAACACACACATTTTGTACTCCTTTGATCCCAGAGTGGCCAATATTAGTTTCTGCCTACAACAGTTAAAAGTCGCAGTATGTGCAGCTGGAGACCTAGTTCCAGGTTTGTGAATGAGATGTTTCGGTATAGCTCATGGAATCGCATAACTGCGGACTTCAAAAGCCAAGATGACAGATACAATTCTCCATAAAGAGATCTATAAAGTCCAATTGGTAAATATTAGGAAGCCAAATCTCTGTTTTGTTTCTGGCTAATCTTGCTTTGTAGAAACGTCATGAAGACAGATCTCACACACTGCAAATTCTTTTTCATTCAACCCAGCGGGTTGAATGAAAAAAAAAAAACCTGACATCGCCATATCAACACAAGTGATTATTGGTGCAGCGATCTCCCTTGCTGTGCTATCGTACTCTGACAAGGGGATCACCCCTGCCGTAATACACTGATCAGTGCTCGCAGCCATTGGTTGCAAGTGTTAATTGGATGCTAGTTTTCCAGCATGTTCCTTTCACTGCCGGGCACACTGCTGTACACACTAACTTTCTGTTGTACTGGCCAATTATCAGACAGTGTATACCAAGTGTAACGGCTACCCATGTAGTGAGAGGGTCTCAGCCGTTGGAGACGTCCTTTTCCCTGGCAAGCTGCGATATGCAGGTACCGCCGGTATATCCCATCGAACGCCCTTTCAAGAAACGAGACGGGCTACGTTTGCAGAGTCAAGCAGGACTGACCTTTAATGCCATATTTTTCCTCCTTATATATGGTTACAAACTGTACAGAAACAAATGACACCCCCCCCCCCAGGGGGGACTTCAATACACATACTTTGAAATAATGACATTCCCTTGAGCCAATCAGCCGCTAGACGTTTTGGCTCCTAAACTTAGCTCGGACAATAGAATTCAATTAACCTTTAAAACAATTATCACTCACACATAATCCCCATCAGCATACACCTCACAGGGGGCTGTTACCTACACAAAAGAGAGTTCATTAGCTATGCGAAGGGAACATTAGCATTCAGCAGTGAAAGAGACCATTGTCCAATTAACCCTTTGAGCTCAGAATACAATGTGGTACATCCAATTGTGACAAGCCATGCAGTTCCTTGTAGTCCTCTCTGCATGAAGATTATCGATGTCCAGGCAGCATGCATATGTCCGTTACACCAAGCTTACAATAGAAAAATTCCTGCACTAAAGCAAAATGCATTTAAATGAAAAGTCACATCAAAATGTTTACTTTTTTTTTTTTTTTTATGTAATCTTTATTTATGACAACAAAAGAAAGACAGAACATGCGGATACACATAATAACCAATAATGTTTCAAACATTCTGTAAGGAAAGATTCAGATGCAGAAAACAATTCAAACAGTAATTAGTCATGAACATCCTTCCATTTCATTCCTATACTAACTGTCCCCGGGGGGGGGCATGCAACTTCCCTAGTATAGGGGCCACCTATATAGGCGCTTGTGGCAGTATGGGTAGCCAAGTACATATTGCTTCCCAAAATGGATAGTCATTCAAGCTTTCTGGGTCCACAAAAAAGCCTGCTCCTGCACATCCCCAGTGGGCACGGGGGTTCAAAGGACCTCCATCTGACCCTCTCCGGCCGGAATCTGGCCTGGGGGCAAGCAAGAGAAAGGCAACACACCAGTTTGTGGCCCATCTCCCCTATGGCAAGGAGAGGAGGCAGCATGCACCATAGAAAGTGAACCCAGTCCCAGTACTGTGCCTAATATCCACTAGGAAACATGGTCCAAGCAGCCTTATGTGAATCCAAAACAGAACACAAAAACAAAACGAAGCGCACGGCACGCACCCATGCTCCTACTTAGAGAATATCTGTGTTTTATCCCAACCGACGATCTGCCGCTTAACTAGGACAAAGGGATCTTGGGAGTGGCAGGCCTGTCAGCACCAAAGTCTTCTAGGGGATTGAACTGTGCTGACCCACGCGTCCCCTAAGGGAGGGTTCAGCAAGCTCCAACAAGGCGATATCTAGGCTGGAGGTCATATACCCCACACCGGATGTGTATTGTAACCAGGGTGCCCAAATAGTGTCAAAACGCTCCTTAGTGCCCTTTTAGGTTGCTACCCAATCTCCCACTTACCTGATCTCCTTCACCTTCCAGGTCCATTCCTTCCTATCGGGTATATGCGTCTGCTTCCAATAAATAGGGAGCAGTCGCATTCAAGAAGTGTGGCAATGCACTCTTCCTATAATAGCTGAACAGCATGGTAGGAATATGGAAAAGGAAGTGCAAAGGGGAGAAAGTGATGTCGATATCCAGTATATCTTGTATCTGATTTTTAATTTCCCCCCGGAATGGCCTAATTCTCGGGCACTCCCACCATATGTGAAATAAGGTGCCATGGAGACCACAGCCTCTCCAGCAATGGTCAGACATGGTGGGGTAGAATCCGGATAGGGCCGCCGGCACCCTGTACCAGCGTGTCAGTAGCTTGTAATTGGTTTCTTGCATTCCGGACTCCATAGAGCTAGAGTGTGTTAGCTGGTACAGGTGAGTCGGCTGCGGCCGAGCCCAGTAGGCGGTACAATTCGGAAATCATACATGGAGTGGGCTCCTCCGCGACAAAGAGAAGCTTGTATGGTGTAAGCTGAGAGGTAGTTCTGATGGGTTGACCTAGCATGACAAAGAAGTGATTGAGTTGTTTGTCGCCAGAAGTCCATTGGGAACCTACCATGGCGGGCCCTAAGGGTCTCAAGAGTGAGTAATCTACCGTTCTCCATGAATTTGCCATAACAGGCATTGGAGTCATCTGACCACTTCTTAAAGAACACTATTTGTTCTCCCGGGGGGAACCAGCAGAAACCTCCAAGCAGGGCCAGCGGGGACACAGGTGGTGCCAGAGAAAATGTGCTATTGATCCTATCCCAGACCCTAAGAGCCTGGGTTGTTAAGGAAGAGGTAGTATCTGACAGCCCCCTGTGCTCTCTAGCTAGCCACAGGGGCGTAGGCTAGGTCTCTTCCTGCCAGGCATTTTTCCAAGGAAACACAGATCCTTCTCATGGAGAATGATAGCTCTATAATACCTCCTAATATCCGGTATGCCTAAACCTCTTTGAGCGCTTCAGCACTCTCATTGCAATGCGGGGTCTCTTTCCATTCCACACAAATTCAGAGAACATGCTAGAGATTGCTGAAAAAAAGGAGATTGGCAAAGGCACCAGTACCATCTGCAAATAGAAAAGCAACCTTGAGAGAACATTCTTTTTGAGGATATTCACTCGCCCTAGCCAGGTAAAAGCAGTGTGTTAGTCCAGTGTTCGAGATCTCTTTTGACCGCTGCCATTAGAGCAGGGTAGTTGCTTTGATAGAGAGTCTCAAAGTGGTCAGTTGGATACCCAGGTACTTTATGGAGGATTTAGCCCATGTAAAGGGAAACGCCGCCTGTAGGCTGTCTGTAAGGGCAGGGGAAAGCACTATTGGTAAGATTTCCGACTTAGAATAATTAATTTTAAAATTATAGATAGCCCCCAAACTGATGGAGCACCTTCATGAGGTTTGGCAGAGAGATCAGGGGCTCCGATACATGGAACAGAACATCATTGGTGTAAGTCGATAATTTGTGCTCCATATTGCTGACCGTCAGCCCCCTAATATCCTGGTTAGCCCGTACTTTTGCATAGCAGCAGTTCCAATGTGAGGGCAAAAGGGGGCACCCCTGTCTCATACAATTCCTGATTGGGACTCTATGGGAGTGTAGACCATTCACCTTGACCTGGGCAACTGGGGGGTAGAGTAAAAGGCCATAATCCATGTAAGCATAGAAGTCCCACAGTCTCCAAGAACGCTCTTAGGAAAGACCAGTCAACCCGGTCAAAGGCCTTTTCTGCATCTGACAAGACAAGGTATGAGCCCTGTGCTGAGTTGGTGCATGCCCAATGGACAAGGTGAATAGCTCTAAGGGAATTATCCCGTGCCTCACGGCCTGCAACAAACCCCGTTTGATCCGGATGCACAATGTGGGGGACAAGGTGTTTCAGGCGATTAGCAAGTATTTTTGCTAGGATTTTTACGTCCACGTTCAATAGCGAAATTGGACGGTAATTCTGAACTAGAGTAGGGTCCTTGCCATTCTTAAGGAGCACCGTGATGTGGGCTAAAAAAGCCTGAGGGGATCGGTTTACCTTAGGCTATTGAGTTGATGTATCTGCACATTGGGCCTATCAATAGAGGAAGGAACGTACTGTAGTATGCCTTTGTGTAACCTTTGGGGCCCGGGTTCTTTCCATTGTCAGTAACTAGGGTTGAGCGAACCCGAACTGTAAAGTTCGGGTTCGGTACGGACTTTGTTTTTTTTTGACCCGGACCCGGACATTTTGCATCTGTCCCTGTGAGATACTCTGCATTAGACAGTTTAGGGCAAGGTTCCTGCTTGTTGCTATATGGAGAGAATTATATAGGAGATACTCTGCATATTACAGCAGCACTGCATCTGTCCCTGTGAGATACTCTGCATTAGACAGTTTAGGGCAAGGTTCTTGTTTGTTGCTATAGAGAGAGAATTATATAGGAGATACTCTGCATATTACAGCAGCACTGCATCTGTCCCTGTGAGATACTCTGCATTAGACAGTTTAAGGCACGGTTCCTGCTTGTTGCTATAGGGAGAGAATTATATAGGAGATACTCTGCATATTACACCAGCACTGCATCTGTCCCCTGTGAGATACACCCTTTTATATACTTTTCCTCTATTGTGCTATTCAAAAAACATCCATTTAGGGAAAAAATACAAAATTTGCAGTGTTTCCTCCAGTGTTTGCAGTGTTTCCTCCATATCTGTAGGTGTGAGATACAGTGCCTTGCGAAAGTATTCGGCCCCCTTGAACTTTGCGACCTTTTGCCACATTTCAGGCTTCAAACATAAAGATATAAAACTGTAATTTTTTTTGAAGAATCAACAAGTGGGACACAATCATGAAGTGGAACAAAATTTATTGGATATTTCAAACTTTTTTAACAAATAAAAAACTGAAAAAATGGGCGTGCAAAATTATTCAGCCCCCTTAAGTTAATACTTTGTAGCGCCACCTTTTGCTGTGATTACAGCTGTAAGTCGCTTGGGGTATGTCTCTATCAGTTTTGCACATTGAGAGACCATTCCTCCTTGCAAAACCGCTCGAGCTCAGTGAGGTTGGATGGAGAGCGTTTGTGAACAGCATTTTTCAGTTCTTTCCACAGATTCTCGATTGGATTCAGGTCTGGACTTTGACTTGGCCATTCTAACACCTGGATATGTTTATTTGTGAACCATTCCATTGTAGATTTTGCTTTATGTTTTGGATCATTGTCTTGTTGGAAGACAAATCTCCGTCCCAGTTTCAGGTCTTTTGCAGACTCCATCAGGTTTTCTTCCAGAATGGTCCTGTATTTGGCTCCATCCATCTTCCCATCAATTTTAACCATCTTCCCTGTCCCTGTTGAAGAAAAGCAGGCCCAAACCATGATGCTGCCACCACCATGTTTGACAGTGGGGATGGTGTGTTCAGGGTGATGAGCTGTGTTGCTTTTACGCCAAACATAACGTTTTGCATTGTTGCCAAAAAGTTAGATTTTGGTTTTATCTGACCAGAGCACCTTCTTCCACATGTTTGGTGTGTCTCCCAGGTGGCTTGTGGCAAACTTTAAACGACACTTTTTATGGATATCTTTAAGAAATGGCTTTCTTCTTGCCACTCTTCCATAAAGGCCAGATTTGTGCAGTATACGACTGATTGTTGTCCTATGGACAGAGTCTCCCACCTCAGCTGTAGATCTCTGCAGTTCATCCAGAGTGATCATGGGCCTCTTGGCTGCATCTCTGATCAGTCTTCTCCTTGTATGAGCTGAAAGTTTAGAGGGACGGCCAGGTCTTCGTAGATTTGCAGTGGTCTGATTCTCCTTCCATTTCAATATTATCGCTTGCACAGTGCTCCTTGGGATGTTTAAAGCTTGAGAAATATTTTTGTATCCAAATCCGGCTTTAAACTTCTCCACAACAGTATCTCGGACCTGCCTGGTGTGTTCCTTGTTCTTCATGATGCTCTCTGCGCTTTAAACGGACCTCTGAGACTATCACAGTGGAGGTGCATTTATATGGAGACTTGATTACACACAGGTGGATTCTATTTATCATCATTAGTCATTTAGGTCAACATTGGATCATTCAGAGATCCTCACTGAACTTCTGGAGAGAGTTTGCTGCACTGAAAGTAAAGGGGCTGAATAATTTTGCACGCCCAATTTTTCAGTTTTTTATTTGTTAAAAAAGTTTGAAAAATCCAATAAATTTCGTTCCACTTCATGATTGTGTCCCACTTGTTGTTGATTCTTCAAAAAAAATTAGTTATCTTTATGTTTGAAGCCTGAAATGTGGCAAAAGGTCGCAAATTTCAAGGGGGCCGAATACTTTCGCAAGGCACTGTAAACACTTTAGCTAGTGTTCTTCTATTGTTCTAATGAAAAAACACCCATTTAGGGCAAAAAAATATATTTTACAGTTTTTCCTCCAGTGTTTGCAGTCTTGCCTGCATATCTGTACGTGTGAGATACACACTTTACATACTGTTTTCTATTGTGCTATTAAAAAAAAATATATTTTGGTCAAATAATTTTTTTTTTGGTGCGTTTCCTGCATATCTGTAGGTGTGAGATAAACACTTAAGCTAGTGTTCTTCTAGTGTTCTATTAAAAAAACACCCATTTAGGGCAAGATCCAAAAATTTTTTAAATATGAGGAGAATGTCAAATAAGGGACGCGGTGCTGCTGGTGGAGCTCCTGTTGCAGGGAAAGGACGTGGTCGATCTGTGCCAGCTACACGTACAAGTGAAACACCTTTCTCAGGTGCAAGTAGGCGACAGAGCCTTCAGCGGTATTTGGTCGGGCCTAATCCGGCTCTACGAATGTTGAGGCCAGGAGCAGAACAGGTGGTAGTAGATTGGGTTGCTGACAGTGCCTCCAGTTCCTTCACATTGTCTCCCAACCAGTCTTGTGCTGAAAGTTCAGAGTTGGCGCCTGCAGCCGATGTCTATCAGTCTTTCACCTCACCCCCTTGCAAATCAGCCAAGCAGTCTGAGCCCCAAATCAGCAGTCTCTTCTGCTTTTTGATGACTCTGTTAGCATGGTTTCCCAGGGCCATCCACCTAGCCCTGCCCCAGAAGTGGAAGAGATTGAGTGCACCGATGCCCAACCACTTATATTTCAAGATGAGTACATGGGGGGACCATCACAGCACGTCTCGGATGATGATGAAACACAGTTGCCAACTGCTGCTGCTTTTGCAATTGTGCAGACCGACAAGGAGGGCAGTGGTGAAGACTGGGTGGAAGATGATGTGCAGGACGATGAGGTCCTCAACCCCACATGGAATCAACCTCATGCAGCTGACCCGTGTAGTTCGGAGGAAGAGGCGGTGGTCGCACAGAGCCACCAGCACAGCAGAAGAGGGAGCCAAAGCAGAATATCCGTCCCCTAGACAGTACGCCTGCTACTGCCCAACGCAGCAAGGGACCAAGCACACCAAAGCCAGGTCCAAGGAGTTCCCTAGTGTGGCAGTTCTTCACACAATGTGCTGATGACAAGACACGAGTGGTTTGCACGCTGTGCAATCAGAGGCTGAAACGAGGCATAAACGTTCTCAACCTGAGCACAACCTGCATGACCAGGCATCTAAGTGCAAGGCACGAGCTGCAGTGGAGTACACACCTCAAAAACCAAGAAAGGTCTCTGGCTCCTCCTGCTTCCTCTTCTGCTTCAGTCTCGGGCCTCTCTGCCTCTTCATCCACCTCTGTAGTGACAGTGCCACCTGCCACCCCGCAATCAGAGGATCGGCAAGCAACACTACCACCTGGGTCACCAAACATCTCCACAATGTCCCATGGAAGCATTCAGCTCTCTAATTGCACAAATGGCAGCAGGTTATTCAGTGCTGCCTTGTATTTATTTTATTTATTTATTTCTTTATATTCTTTACCAAAATAAATGGTCTTTTTTTGGTTTACAGTTCATACTTGTCTATGTGTTTTTCCTACAACCAAAAATGTCGCTTGTGAGAAGGCAGGTTAACTTTACAAAGAATACAAAAGGTCTAATTATAAAGGGACAGATCAGATAAGACCAAACAAGAATGTTACAATGGTGGTAACTTGACTCAAAAAAAACATGGATATGACTATAAATTTTATAAGAATGAAAAAATAATTTTAAATGAAGATCTGGATTTTAAATAAAGCAAACAAAAACGGCCGAGATAAAATATTTCAAAATATTCATGAGATCAGCATGAAAAAGGTTTAAAAAACTTGTCAGAACTCTGTGTGAATATCAGCAGCAAAAGAAGATAATTTCTGTTCATTTTTGTCCCATTCTAAAGATGATTGAAATGTGCAGCATTTAAACGATGCAATAATGTTGGCAGTGTGACGAATGTGCATGACAAACAATACTGCTGAAGGTGCGTTCCCGTCTCATACTTTATTCTGAGCATGCGCGGGTTCCTTAGCATACACACGCTCCAGTTTCTCGTCGGAAACCAGCACGACGAGGAACTCGACAAGCAAATTGAGACTCCCGTCGAGGAAAAAGAGAACTTGCTCTCTTTTTTGCTCGTCGAGTTCCTTGACCGTTTCCTCGATGAAAAATGTACACACGACCGGTTTCCTCGGCAAAAAAGCTCTCCCACCAAGTTTCTTGATGGATTCTGTCGAGGAAACCGGTCGTGTGTACGCGGCCTAAGGGTACCCCAGGGCTTTCACAATACTCACAAAACCCAAGAGTATGTCAAATAAAGCTCAGCGTATAGCGTGCATAGGTTATTTAGTTGAGCTTTGGGTTCATTTGGACAATATTTGAACCCGCACCCAAATTGCTCATGGCTGAAGAAAATTGCCAAGAATGCACTTGCTGACCTCGGCATTTCTTGTCACTTGGTTTTAAAGGGCCAGTCATACAGGTTTTCTTATTTGCTAGCCTTTTCCCAATAAAAGTCAGGGTTCCCAGCAGCCTTTGTTCAGCTTTTGTTGGACTAAACTTGGGGTAGATAAGGAAAGATAACATGTGTTAGTATAGCTATTTATTTGTATCACCACTCCTTTCTGCTTATTAAAAGACAGTACTCTTTGAGGAACCTTCATCCACAGAGCATTGCAAACAAAGACATACTTCAGTGGGATTCACCACAAAATTTGAACTTCGAGCAAGATCGATTTTTGGAATACAGATTTAGCACAATTCTATTTTTCTTTCATTTGTGCTATACTGTGATTTATGTCATACAGGAGAGTTGCTGCTTGTGTTCATTGATTTAGTTTTTTATTCCTTTTAGCCCAGTTTTACCATACTCTTTGCAGGGAAAGATAATACGCTTCAGGTGCTAAGGCTGGTACTGATTTCTGAAAACATCTATGCATTCTTATACTAAGTCCTGTAATTGTCTACATTAACACTATAGGCACACTGATTTGTACACCCCTGTAGATTTGAATATAGTGTTTCTGTGGGGATATTCCTTTTTGCGTGTGTTAAAAAACTTCAGCTGCTGTTTGGCTGCTGTAACATAAATCCAACCCCCCCCCACACGCACGCGAGACAAACGGACACTTTTTTTTTCATGTTTTCATTGTTTTTCCTAAAATGGTTGTACATTTCAGACATGAAATATGAACAAAGCACACCCATCTGTATTAATCCAGGGCACTAAGTGTAATTACTGTCTGCTGCTTCGGTCCTCTGCTATCAACATAATCACTTCTGACAAGTTTTCCTGACACCAAGAGAAAAAAAGGTGACAGGGGAGGGACCTCCAGCTGATTGACAGCCTCATCTCTGTTCCTGCGTGCTGTGTGAAGGGGATGTAGGGGTGTACTTTTCCTTCAATCAGCTCTCAGTGTTCTCCTCACTGAGCTCCTCACAGTGTAACTTCTGCTCTCTGCTGGAGATGCGAAGGCCTGAAAAAAACCCTGAAAGGTGTGAGAAAAAAAAACGTTTTATTTTCTGTTATTTTTTTTTCAAAGACATTTTTTTTTTTTTGTGTGGAAAATTGGAAAAAAAAGTGTGGAATATGTTCTTTTACAATGATAAGTAATATATATATATATATGACATAGTATTCAACATAAAGACCAAGTTCCAAATGATTTGCGACAATACAGAGCAGTGAAACCGTCAGATAATGTGATGGAAGTGACGTTACAGACAATACAAACACTGGGCTATGGGTTCCAAGACTAATACTTCCCTTGTTACCTAGTGTCTCCAGAACTGCCAGCTGTCCCTGTACAACCCAAAGCAACCTGTGGTGTTAGGTTCTGCATTGCTGGTACTTGTAGTGCCTATCCAGAGCAACCTGTGGTGATCGATCCTGCTATGCTAGGACTTGTAGTGCCTCTAAAGATGCCAGCTGACCTTGGACTGCCCTATACCATCCAGGGCAACCAGTGCTGATTATCCTGCTATGCTGGGACTTATAGTGCCTCTAGAGCTGTCGGCTGCCCCAATACAAGGCAGGGCAACCTGTGGTGTTAAGTCCTGCTATGCTGGGACTTGTATTACCCCTAGAGCTCTAAACTGCCCCGCTACAAGCCAGGGCAACCGGCAGTTCTAGAGACACTACAAGTCCCAGCATTGAGTTGTATAGGACAACTGGCAGTTCTGGAGACACTACAAGTCCCAGCATGGCATGATAGTCTCCATTGGTTGCCCTGCCTTGTATAGGACAGTCCAAGGACAGCTGGCATCTTTAGAGGCACTACAAGTCCCAGCATAGCAGGATCTATCACCACAGGTTGCTCTGGATAGGCACTACAAGTACCAGCAATGCAGAACCTAACACCACAGGTTGCTTTGGGTTGTACAGGGACAGCTGGCAGTTCTGGAGACACTAGGTAACAGGGAAGTATTAGTCTTGGAACGCATAGCCCAGTGTTTGTATTGTCAGTGGAGGCACTTCCGTGACATTATCTGACGGTTTCACTGCTCTGTACTGTCGCAAATCATTTGGAACGCACCGCACATGCACAGTGCAAAATTTATCGGCGGAACGTCACTTCCGTAGCAAGATGAGAGGGGTAGCCGAATGTGACGAAACACCGGATCCCTGCCAGCTTACTTCAGCACTCACTCGACGCTCTGCCCTCCACCCTTCGCTCCGGCCGCCACTCCGCCCGCTGACCCATTCCAGGTATCGGGTGAATCATCAGGAGCATTTGTGCGAGTACAAGTATTCGCACAAATGCTCAGTATCGGTCCCAATACCGATACTAGTATCGGTATCGGGACAACACTACTTTAAATGATTACTCTTAGGCTTGGTTCACACCTAAATCGGATGTGGCTCACAGCAGGGGTCTGGTGCGTCGCTGTTCTCCATTTCAGGGATGAATGAGGCCATCATTTTTGCCTGAATTCAGACCTGAAAAGGAGCCAAAGACGCACCAGACCCCTGTGCAATCCACTCCGCAGCCACTACAGAGATGTGAGACCAACATCTAGAGATCTACAGTGCAATTTCTGCTGAGAGCAAACACTCAGGAATAGAGTATTTCTGAGTGTTTCAGAGTATTTCTGAGTGTTTCAGAATATTTACGAACGCTCCAAACAGCTCTGAGTCTCACTGGTGCCCCCGCACCTCTGGCCAAATGTGGTACTGCACATTGAATCCTGCTCGTTTTGCTAGACAACATTTGCAAAAAAATGTTCGTATTGCAAAACGCTCGTTAACCACGTTACCCGCAATCCAAGGTTCCACTGTACATTAAAATACTTTATGGATCTAAATAAAGAGGATCATAATGCAAGTGCAAGTAGCTTTTCCCTCCAGAGTTCTAATTCCAGAAACACTCTTTCTGCTGCTTCTGGATTATCACAAAGTGTTTCTTCACCAGCAGCATCTTTAAAGAGGTTGTAAACCTCTATTTTTAAGTTGTACCTATAGGTAAGCCTATGATAAGGCTTACTTATAGGTACAGTAAATATCTCCTAAATGTGAGATATTTACTTTGAACTGCGCCGGTGATGTCATGAGTGCTGTGACTGGCGGCTCCCGTGCGCAAGTGCAGGAGTGACATCACACGACTTCGGCCAGTCAGAGTCCACGGCCCCGGAAGGAAGAGGGGCGAACATGGATGTGGCCTCCAGTATGTAATGCATACTAGCACATTAAGCTTTTACTTTGCAGGAAACATAAAAAGTAAAACCTATCCGAGTTTACTTCATCTTTAACCACTTAACCCCTGGACCATATTGCTGCCCAAAGACCAGAGCACTTTTTGTGATTCGGTACTGCGTTGCTTTAACTGACAATTGCGCAGTCGTGCGACATGGCTCCCAAACAAAATTGGCGTCCTTTTTTCCCCACAATTAGAGCTTTCTTTTGGTGGTATTTGATCACCTCTGCGGTTTTTAGTTTTTGCGCTATAAACAAAAATAGAGCGACAATTTTGAAAAAAAATTATATTTTTTACTTTTTGCTATAATAAATATCCCCCAAAAATATATATAAAAAAAATGTTTTTCCTCAGTTTAGACCGATACGTATTCTTCTACATATTTTTCGTTAAAAAAATATAGCGTTTACAAAATAGGAGGTATTTTTATGGCATTTTTATTAATATTTTTTCGGCGATCAGCATTTTTTTTCGGTACTGCGACATTATGGCGGACACTTCGGACACTTTTGACACATTTTTGGGACCATTGGCATTTTTATAGCGATCAGTGCTATAAAAATGCATTAGATTACTATAAAAATGCCACTGGCAGTGAAGCGGTTAACACTAGGGGGCGGGGAAGGGGTTAAGTATGTTCCCTGGGTGTGTTCTAACTGTAGGGGGTGGCCTCACTAGGGGAAATGACTGATCTTCTGTTCATACATTGTATGAACAGAGGATCATCATTTCCCCCCTGACAGGACCTGTAACGAGCAATCGCGTGTGCCCGGCGGCGATCGTGCCCACCGGGCACGGGAGTCGGGGGCGAGCGGGGGGCGCACGCCCCTAGTGGCCTGCGCGAGAGCCGACGTTATACTACAGGCTCTCGCGCAGGGAACCCGACTTGCCGCCGTAAAAGGACGGTGGGCGGTCGGCAAGTAGTTATGTAAGAAAGTGTTTCAAACCACTGCCTCACAAAACTACACAATCCCAGGTGGTCACCTGTTCTCACGTATAGCTGAAATGTTTTTAACATGTACGGTCCTTGTTATTCAATGTGTAATAAAAAATAAACATTTTAAAAAGCAAGTTTAGTTTATTTACTGAATGAACTGCACAATACTTTTATATACACTGGCCGGGATTCAGGTAGATTTGCCCCTTTCTTGCAGAGGCGCAGGGCAACGTTCAGCGCCATTCACGAATCACTTACGCAAATTACGATAAATTCGAACGTCGCGATGCGGGAACGACGGGTATACATTAGTATTGGCTGCCCCTGCTATTAGAAGGGGTAGCCTTACGCTAAACACGCCGTACGGAAACTACGTAAATTGCGTACGCAGGGCTCGCGCAACATTGTGAATCGGTGTTAGTATGCAATTTGCATACTATACACTGAGCACAATGGGAGCGCCCCCTAGCGGCCATCGCAAGAATGCAGCCTAAGATATGCGTGGCATAAGAGCCTTATGCCACGCAGATTTTAGGCTGCAGTCGGCATTACGATGTTCCTGAATCAGGAGCATTCGTAACGCCGGAGCAAGTAAGCAATTGCGCTGTGTAACCTATGGTTACACAGGCGCAATTGCTTCTTGAATCTGTGCCACTGCTTTTTACCTTCTCAGTGTAACAAAATGACTTTCAATTTGTAAAATTACCCCACACTAAATAAATAAAAAAAAATCCCCAATTTTCTTTTTTTTTTTGTGAAAAATATGGGGGCAAACTTCAAAATCTCTCCTTGCTTAAAGCTGTATTAATCTCTCCGTTAATGGTGAGCATTCCTCAGAGCCACAAAGAAACACTCCTCTTGACTTCATCAGGGGAGCGTGACTTAAGGACGTAGGGCACGCGAGGCTGACGCAAACCGGAAGTGACCGGAATTTATGTGAGAAGGCGCCTAGCACGCGGTTTTTCATTTTTTGGCTTGCTTTTTTTAATCTTCATGTAAGAGTCCACCTTTTTAGCTCTAATAAATCCCCATTTTCTAATGGTATTGCACTATTGGAGGCCTCTTTTCTCTTTCTCTCCCCCCCCCCATTCTTGTGGCTCTATCTGAGGAATGCTCACCATTAACGGAGAGATTGATACAGCTTTAAGCAAGGAGAGACACATCAGCTAGAGCTATACCTGTACACAGAATTGGAGAAGGAGGAGGAGAGAATGGGAGATAATAGAGTTTGAGGCTGACCTATTAGAGTTCCATCTATGCCCATTACCACTTAATAGAGGTGAGAGTTCTGTGAGACTAGTGGCAGGATTCTGTATCTATTTATTATCAGCACATACCTGATTGTTTATTATCTTCAATGGACTATTTCCAAGGGTACCACCATTGGAATACCTGTCATTCAAGATAGACATCCACCTTACGATTTGCACTTTAAGTGGACTTTTTTCATATTCACGCCGTTTGGTTCACTTTATTTACTGTATTTGTGGATGCACTTTATTTACACCTTTTAGTGTATATTCCTTTTTATTTTATTTTTGAGTTTTTACACCATTTATTCACTGTTACTTGAGTGTTTTCATTTTGTATGTATTCTTTTTGACTATGTGATCACCAATTTTATTTAATTACACTGCGATGTTGATTACCAGTTTAAAATCTGTTTGATGACTAGGGCAAATGATTCAATGTTGAGCACAAAAGCACCATATTATTTTTTTTTTTCAAAATAATTACACTTGAATGTTGACTTTATAGTACATGTGGTCAATCGTGGGTGCATATTGACACTGCATTATGCTGTTTTTGGTTTTTCTGTAAAATAATTACATTCAAGTTGATGTCTAGATTATATCTGACTGATGCGGGTCCTGTTTAAAAGGAAACATAGTACAAGGGATTCAGCACAGACTTAAATCCCATTGAAAATCTATGAAATTACTGCAGTCCAAAAATGATCACCATCAAATTTAACTGAACTTGAGCAGTTCTGCAAAGAAGAGTGGGCAAATATTGCAAAGTCTAGATGTTCAAAGCTAGTAGAGAAATATCCCAACAGACTGAAGGCTGTAATTTAAGCAAAAGATGGTTCAACATAATACTGACACAAGGAGTTACTCCTTTTTCAACTCGGTGATTCTGTTTTTAATTTTGTTAGTGTTATATCTTTCACTTGGATTTTAAAATTTGCACAGAGTAAATATAGCTGGATAAAACAAAAATGATGTCGGTCTTCATTGCAGGATGCAAAGCAACAAAATGTGATTATTTAAAAAAAGGGGGGGGGGGCTGATTCTTTTCTATACCCAGTGTATATAAGACCCAATTATCTTCCTGTCCACATGGGACATCCCTAGTTGATTGGGTGTCCAATTAACATGCAGCAAAGCTGTAACTTGGTAGAAAGTCACATACTTCCCATTCTCTAATAACAATGCTTTGTCTAGCCTCCCTGCTGGCAGAAGGAGCAGTAGGTGAGTGAGGAGAAGGTCAGTATGGGCAGCTAAGAAGAACACAAATTTATTGATCGTGTTGCTTTGTCCTGCATGCACAAAAGACTTGTTCACTTAAATGTCATTTGAACTGATTTCTGATATCAAACATTTGCATTTAACATTTCATCACTTGATTTAACTAGATTTGTCCTCAAAAACAATACGGTCAGCAGCATAATCAAGGTAAGTCTGTTACTGGTGGAGTCTATCAAAGTGGGAGTTTGGGAGAAAAAAGCCAGGAAAAAGAACCGGGTCACTGGACCTGTCAAAGTGACATGACCATCCCTCCACCTATCGCAGAGCTCTTTGCTGCATGCAGTACTATAAGCTGCACACCATGGGTTATATTTTATGAACTTGCTGAGTGTACGTTGCCAAATGGAGTATAACAGAGAAAGGTAGCGATGAGCACTCTCCATTATAAATAAACATTTCTACCAGCAACCAACTGAAATTCCTTCCAGTTCCTTTTTTTGCTAGCAGTGGCTCTTTAAGTAGCACCAACGTGTGGCTACGTTATCACTTCCTCCTACCCATCTTTCACAGACCAATAGGAGAAGTTGAGATTTTCCCTCATGCTGGTTTGGGGCTTGGATATCACTGGAAGTGGTGCTGACTACATTATTAGAACTATTGCTTTGTCAAACATTTACATATGGTCAGAATGAGAGTAGTATTTGTAAGATTGCTTAGCCGCCCCTTTTTTACTTTTGATTTATACTAAATAAACTTTTCTATTTTTATATATATTTTTTGACAATTCCATCCCATTATTACAATCCGTACCATCCCAGGGGCTGTTCTCTCCTATAAATTTCCAAATTTTGCCGGGATGTAATTGTGATTCCTCGGAATTGCATAACAACTGATTTAGCTTCATTCTTTTTTATTTAAACTTTTTTACTTTAAAGGGTTGGGTAGCATAGATTAAAGTGGAGGTTCACCCAAAACCCTTTTTTTTTAACATTAGATTGAGGCTCGTTTTGTCAAAGGGAATCGGATGTTTTTTTTACAATCGAAGCAGTACTTACTGTACCATTTTAGAGATGCATCTTCTCCGCCGCTTCTGGGTATGGGCTGCGGGACTGGGCGTTCCTACTTGATTGACAGGCTTCCGACAGGCTTCCAATGGTCGCATACATCACGTCACAATTTTCCGAAAGTAGCCGAACGTCGGTGCGCAGGCGCCGTATAGAGCCGCACCGACGTTCGGCTTCTTTCGGCTACTCGTGACGCGATGTATGCGACCGTCGGAAGCCTGTCGGAAGCCTGTCAATCAAATAGGAATGCCCAGTCCCGAAGACCATACCCGGAAGCGGCGGAGAAGATCGCTCTCTAAAACGGTAAGTACTGCTTCGATTTTAAAAAAAAACTACCTGATTCCCCTTGACAAAATGAGCATCAATCTAATGTTAAAAATTTTTTTTCGGGTGAACTCCCGCTTTAAGTACCATCAGCATGTGCATACTATAATTGCTTTTGATAGGTCTCTCTTGTGCTCAGGAACTGATTCAATTTTAACTGCTATGACCTACCATGTAGGATCACTGTTTTCTAGATTTTTCCCATTCAATGAAATCTAACCTAGATGTTAACCAATTTTAAAAATGACTCATGCATCCCTTTATCCTTTCTGATACTTTGCCAGGTTAATATGATTTTTTTAAATGCTAGTCCATATGTGAGTTCTTTATTTTTGCTAAAGTAGATTTTAATGCTGCGTGTACAGAGAATAAGAACGACATCTATCTATATGTATAGTGACATGTTTTAGTGCAACTGCTGTTCAGCTTTGTTACTAATTGGAATGTATGATTGTTTCATCTTGTTGTACTCTGTAATAAACATACATTTTTTATTTATATTTTGGAACATTGTCAAGAGTATTGCTTAATAATGTGTTGGTTGCTCCAGCCAGAAAGAATTGTCAGTTATGAAATTTGAAACTTCAGTAGACCTTGTGGTTTTGACTGCTTATCTCCTATGGAAACTTCAAACAAGAGTGTGCTGGTCTTTGAACTTAGAGGTGTGGGTTTCTGATAAGTGATTTTCCCTGAAAACACACACCTACAGTTTATTCCAGATCACTATTTTATGCATATACAGTACATTTCATTACCAAAGTACATATATACAAACCAGAATTTCTTCTAGAGTTTTTACAGTGTACATGCTACTAAATCCTTTTAACACGGAATTGTGAAAAATAAGTTACTGCTATTCAAAGGTATCCAACAGACAATCATTGCTACAGTATGCACTGTGCAGTAGTCAGGTACTCTTCAATTAAATTTGTGGAACACGCTGCTAAAAAACAATTCTAGGAATTAAAAAAACTACCCTTGTAGTGCGGGCTAAATTATAATGGCTTATTCTGTCTAGGGCTAAATTAATAAGATGTGAATACTTAGCTTATTCCTTGTTCTAGCAGGGCCCTTGCAATGCTGTGACCACTACCCACCAGTTCTGTAAGCTGAGACCCACTCCGGTCACAATCCAACCTCCTCAGTGAACAATACAGGGTTACTGTGCCGTATTGTAAACGATGATGCTGAGGCTCTGCCCAGAAGCCAGAGCTCCGGGCAGAAAAGGAGAGTACCATAGCTGGCTTAAATGGGGATGTAAAGTAAGTACTACGTCCTATACTTTAACCCCTACATAGTTAGTCTGGTTAAAAAAAAGACAGAAGTACAAATAGTTCAACCAATAAAAAATAAATAAACACCTAAACATACCAAGCATTTATTCTATTAAAAACCGCAAAAGCTATTTTTACAAATGGTGCCTTCCAAGGACTCTTTTCTGGATACTACCCATGGATCATTTCCTGGCACTAAAAGGAGATAATGGAAGCGTTGAGTTCATCTTGTTTTGCAAGTCCTGTGAGCACAAAAGACAACTGACAATATGGTTTTAATTTTGTCTGACTTTGATTCACATTAGTACAACACCCTCCTATGCTCCTAAACAAGTATTTGCAAAACACGTCAGCAAGCAATGCTGAGAGATCAATGTTATACAATGTCGAGAATATGACATAATTATGTTGTGGGGGCTATAAAGGGGAGCTCACAGAAAGGTGCTGGTTTGAGCGACTCTAATGCCGCGTACACACAACCGTTTTTCGGGTTATAAAAAATTACGTTTTTAAGGGTCTAGAAAAAAATGACGTTTTTTTCAACCCGATCATTAAAACGGCCTTGCCTACACACGATCGTGAAAAAAAATGCTCTAGCAAACCGTGGTGAGGTACAACACGTATGATGGCACTATAAAGGGGAAGTTCCATGCGGATGGGGCCACCCTCTTGGGTGGCTTTATCTGATTTTTGTGTTAGTAAAAGACGATTCGCGCTATTCAGTCTGTTACTGCGTGATGAATGTGCTTACTCCATTACGAACGGTAGTTTTACCAGAACGAGCGCTCCCGTCTCATAACTTGCTTGTTTTTCACGTCTTTAAAGCCCACACACGACCATTTTTTACAACCTTAAAAACGACAATGTTAAAAACGTTGTGAAAAAATAGAGCATGTTCGAAATTTTTAATGGCCATTTTTTAGATCGTGAAAAATGCTCTGGAGCCCACACACGATAGTTTTTAATGACAATAAAAGAAAAACGTAATTTTTTAGACCCCGAAAAACGGTCGTGTGTACGCGGCATAAGCCTATTTTATGTATGAAAAAAAAAAAAAACATGTTTTAAATAAAATATTGTTAAGTATCCACTTCTGACTGCCCTATTGCAGATTCACTACTACAGGCCGGCTGTTCAGTGCAGGATCAGGTACAGTATATATACGTGATTCTGCACTTTCAGATGGGGAGAGAAAGAAAATATATTGAAAGTATATATTAGGCAGTCACTGAAAACTCTTCTATTTAGGGAAGCCTACCCCACCTCCAGCTATAAACTGTACCAGAGCCGTCTCCATTTGTTCACCCCCCGGAGCTATTGCCTCATTATTTGTACCACCTCCCCTCCCTTTAGATTGTAAGTTCCACTAGCATGGCCCTCCTATTCATTCTGTATTGAACTGTATTGTAATTATACTGTTCCCTCCCCCTACATTGTAAAGCGATGTGAAAACTGTTGGGGCTATATAAATCCTGTATAATAATAATAATAATAATAATAATAATAATAAATAATAATATCATTCCACTCTAGCCTCATTTGCCCAGCAAAGAAGTAGCAGATCCAAGGGTCTTGTCATTTGGAATCTATTTGTTATTGAAGAGGTGGAGTCTTATTGCACAGATAGAAAGGACTGCAAGTACTAGGACAATAATTATGGGGGTTTTTAACTACCCCAAAATTTACTGGTGTTATGGCACTGCTGGAATAGTATAACGGCAGAAATCTATAAACCTTTTACAAGACCATTTTATGACAAAGGATATTGAAGCCCTAACTAGTAGTGATGCTATGCTGAACTTGGTAACCTCAAACCACACAGAGTATTATTAATGTTCATATACAGTAACATCTGGGTAACACTGACCGTAACATGAGTTAATTTAATGCAATCTGTAAATAACAAGCACATACAGGAAAAATACAACCCTTAATTTTAAGGCTGAGGGCTGGGAGAGAATATTGTCATCGAAAAACAAAGAACAGAAATGGGAATGCTTCAAATTGACTGTATAAATGCACACTGCAAATGATATTCCCATAGGCATCACGTTTAAAGGTTAAAAATAAAACCAGAGTAACTCATGTCTAACGTTAGAGAGGCTATAGATGGTATGAAAAGGGCACTTAGAAATATAAAAATAAAGGGACACTATCATCATTTAAAAGTTACAAAGAATATAACAGAATTGCAAAAAGGAAATTAAGGCTTTAAAAGTTAAAATAAACAACATGTTGCGAAAAGAGAATACCCCCCCCCCCCCTCAAATCTTTAAATATATCAATCGTAAATAGGTCAGGTCTGAGCATATAGACCATTTACGAGATTTAGATATGGTGACTGAAGACAAAGAGAAAGCACATTTATTAAATACCTTCTTCAGCTCTGTGTATATAGAGGGAATAGGAAAGCTCACGTCCGTAATGGGAATAGTACTGACAGCCCCAAAAGGACCACAATTGCTCAAAATTTATATAGTCTAGAAATATTTAGACAAAATAAAAAGTAAATAAAGCACCTGGACCAGAGGGCTTACATGCTTGTGTCCTCAAAGAGTTGAGATCTGTTATTTCAAGGCCATTGTTTCTAAAAAAAAAAAAAAGGAGTTCCTCAAAGAAAATCCATAGTTGCTAGAGAGAGCCCTTGGAAGGGAATTTGGAATAGCAACAACACAAATTCATCTCTATATGGCCGCACACAGCTGGCCTCTGTAGAAAACACCATGCCTCCATGGCTCAGTGGTGTTGTTGAAATAATTCAAATAGGTGCATTCAGATAGACTTAGGCTAGCGTATCAGTAGATACGCCAGCCTAAGTCTGAATCTGCGCCGACGCTAATTTAAGCGTATTCTGGTAACCAGATACGCTTAAATTAGGCTCAGATACGAGTGGCGTAAGTGTCTTACACCGTCGTATCCTAAAGTGTACTTTTTAGGCTGACCGCTAGGTGGCGCTTCCATTGCGGTCGGCCTAGAATATGTAAATGAGTAGATACGCCGATTCACGAATGTACACATGCCCGACGCAGTAAAGATACGCCGTTTACGTAACGCACTTTCAGGCCTAAAGTTATTCCATCAAATAGCTGGGATAGTAATGTTAAGTATGGCCGTTGTTCCCGCGATGAAATTTGAAAATTTTACATTGTTTGCGTAAGTCGTCCGTGAATAGGGCTGGACGTAATTTACGTCCACGTTGAAACCAATAGGACCGTGCGGCGTACTTTGCTGCAATGCACACTGGGATATGTACACGGACGGCGCATGCGCCGTTCTTAAAATATGTCAATCAAGTCAGGTCACCCTCCATTTGCATAAAACACGCCCCCTCAGCCGAATTTGAATTATGCGCGCTTACGCCCGCCCGATTTACGCTATGCCACCGTAACTTAGCAGGCAAGTACTTTGTGAACCATGTACTTGCCTCGCTAACTTACGGCGGCGTAGTCTAAATGCCATATGCTACGCCGCCGCAACTATGCGCCCGCCTACCTGAATCCACCTAAAAGACTATAACAAGCATCTCCCCCAGACCACATCCTAGCTATATAATTATTGGGGCTTCTGGCTGGCTGATGGAGATTTTATTGGGTATTGGAGATGGTATTGACAAGCTCTCAGCTTGATGTAATTGCTGCTGTGAATGGGGCCGCTGTAGGAATCCGCCAATGTAAAACGCCCGACCAGAAGATCTGAGAACCCACTGTGACAGGGCTGCAGCGTCCAAGCCTCAGAAGCCAGAGATGATGTCACGCTGGATATCGTGCTAAGCCAGGAGTAACCGCTATGGATAGATGGCTGCTGGAATGCACCAGGAACATCCGAGATGGTGCTATGACAATGCATTTCACGCACATGCACCTTTTCAAGTCATGTTTCAAATTTTGGAGACTCTTTAATGGCTGGCTCAGTACCACTTCCAGGTTGTATTGTCAATGCTTAAATAAACGAGCTGAAGTTTAAAGGTGATTGGCTACCATGCACAGCTGCACCAGTTTTAGTAAATCAACCCCAATGTGTTTATAAAAAGTGATCATATCCCCTCATTGGTCACCTCTTCTGAAGAGAGAATAAAGTAATTTCAGCAAATCTTTCCTCATAGTTGAGCTTCTCCATGGCACTTTTCAGTTTGGTTACCCTCCCCTGTACATTCTCTTGTTCTCCAATATCTTTTTTATGAACTGGTGCCCAAAACAGTACTGCAAATTCCAGATGACATAAAATTATGACTCCAACATGGATCGGTAACTCTTCTAATATAAGAAACTGCAGCTTGGCATTGCATTCTACAATGTTGTAATATTAGGTTTCTGATCTAACAGAACACTCAGCTCCTTCTCTACCGCTGACTCCCCCAGCTGTTCTACTCCTAGAATGTATGAGGCCCCGTACACACGTCCGAGGAACTCGACGTGCCAAACACATCGAGTTCCTCGTCGAGTTCAGTGTTGAAGCGGCCGAGGATCTCGGCGGGCCAACTTTCCTCATTAAACAACGAGGAAATAGAGAACATGTTCTCTATTTGGCCCGACGAGTTCCTCGTCGGCTTGCTCGCTGAAAAGTGTACACACGACCGAGTTTCTCGGTAGAATCCAGCTCCGATCGAGTTTCTGGCTGAATTCTGCCGAGAAACTCGGACGTGTGTACGGGGCCTCATACATGCATGTTTTTATCTCCAAAGTACATATCTTTGCATATCTTTGCATTTATCAAAATTAAACTTAACTTTACACTTAGACCGTATTTTAATGGTTCAACCATTAAAATACGGTCTAAGTGTGTTCGTCAGAGCACTAATACACTGTCCAACAAGAATTCTCCTGCCTTTGTGGCTGTGTGTGGTGAAGAGATGAGCTTGGGCGTGATATATGGATATATTGGCCCGGATTCAGAAACAATTTACGTTGGCGTATTCATTGATACGCCGCGTAAATTCTAGCATGCGCCGGCGTATCTTCTTTCTGTATTCAGAAAGCAAGATACGCCGAAATTTGGCTAAGATGGTAGGCCCTCACGCATATTAACTTCATCAAATCTGGCCCTCTTTGAGAAAATTTTGGACACCCCTGTACTAAGCCATTCATTAAAGAATCTCCACAAATTAGAAACAATGGCCTTGAAACAACAGACCTCAGCTCTTTGAGGACAGGAGGATGTAAGCCATCCAAATTAGTTGCTTTATGCCTAGTTCGCACCTATCCTGGTTGCAGTTTATGCATATTCTGGGTACAGTTTGTGTTTTTCAATACACATTTTTGATCCATTGAAGTCTATGGAACCAAAAACACAACCTACTGGTTCCTTGCCCTTTCCATATGTAGCGCCCCCCCTTTTAAAGATAGTGGGGCATTACGCTAAAGTTAGTGAGGAATGGGAGATTTTACTTGCTCCCATTCACTAATTGTTAGTTTGTGCTGGTGCCAGTTCAGAACTGCCTCTTGGGTCAGTCTGTGTGTCCAGGGGTGCGCTTCCACCCCTTGGCGACAGTTGGCGCTATAGGGGTTCTGACGGAACCATCCTTCTCTAGCAGTCAATCAGAGGAGTTTCCCTCTTTGGGCATCCTGGCGGGGGGTATATCTGGAGCACCGGCCATTTTTCGTGTAGTCTGCGGGGCCCGAGTTCCAGGTGCGGCATCCACCTTTAGGGTGCGCGCATCCGCAGGCCCCATCCTCATGGCCGGACGGGTTGAGGCTGTGCACCTCGTGGAACCTTCCGTTGATGAAGAAGGGGACCCCAACAGCTTACTGGGTTCCAGATCCTAATCTGGAGGCTGAACGGTGGGGGATTGGCTCGGGAGAACCTAAGTGTAGAGGTTGTCTGTGAGGCCTGGACGAACCACCGGGGATCCGATCACCGCGCTACGTGACAGGTATTTTTCTTTTGCTGTAAGTGGGTGATCCTGTAGAATAAAACTTACTGGGAGGATTCGCTATCCGTGAACTTCAATTATACCAAGAAAATGTACTACGCCTGTGGCAGAGGCATTGTTTCCTCCCAGTGATCTGATTATTGCGAGCGACCCTTTGGCTGCCAGGTCCAAGTTAATTGCCTGTCCAAAGGGCACCTACCCACCCTGGCGAGGGTGGCGACGTTTGAATTATCTAAACCGAGAGCAGGCTTGCTCTCTGTTTCTTATATCCAAGGCCTGATGCTACAAGTCCTTCCTACTCATCAACCTTTTTCCTATACTGTGTGTCATGTTGATGTTGGCCTTGTTGGCCCTGGAATAGGAGAGGAGAGGAGAGAGAGCTTGTGAGTTCCTACAGGCTGGGAACCACGATCTGTCATCTCCTATAGTCAGTCCCTTCCCACCACAGTTGGAACACAGTTAACACCTTGATCGCCCCCTAGTGTTAACCCCTTCCCTCGCAGTGACATTTACACAGTAATCAGTGCATTTTTATAACACTGATCTCGGTATAATGGTCCCAAAAATGTGTCAAAAAGGTCCGATCTGTCCGCCATAATGTAGCAGTCCTAATAAAAATCCCAGATCACCGCAATTACTAGTAAAAAATAATAAAAATGCCATAAATCTATCCCCTATTTTGTAGACGCTATAACTTTTGCACAAACCAATCAATATACGCTTATTGCGATTTGTATTGCCAAAAATATGTAGAAAAATACATATCGGCCTAAACTGAAGAAAAAATGTACTTAAAATAAATAAATATTAGGGATACTTATTATAGCAAAAAGTTCAAAATATTGTGTTTTTTTCAAAATTGTGGCTTTTTTTTTGTTTATATTGCAAAAAAAATAAACCACAGAGATGATCAAATATCACCAAAAGAAAGCTCCACTTGTGGGGGAAAAAAAGAACGTCAATTTTGTTTGGGTACAGCGTTGCACGTCCCCAGTCACCATATCAACATTATATTGTAAAGGGCCTACATGTTAATTCATTCTGAAAATGTATGGACTTGATTTCCTTTTTACTTGTTGTATTATATTCTTTTGTAATGTTTAAATGATGATAGTGTCCATTCATTTTTATATATTTTAAATGCTTTTTTCTTATTATTGATAGCTTTTTTTAACTATGGACATGAGCCGCTTACATTTTATTTTCACTCTATTAAACATATTTTAATTTTAGTTAAATATTATTTTAATTATCCAGGCATAGACTGGGTGGAGGGAACCACGCATTCATCTAAGGTTTGCCAGTTCCTAAATGTCTTATGCCGCGTACAGACGGTCGTTTTTTGTGATGAAAAAAAACGACGTTTTTGAAAACGTCATTTAAAATGACCGTGTGTGGGGAAAACGTTGTTTTATGTCTTCTGAAAAACGACAACATTTTTTTTCGAACATGTTAGAATTTTTTGTGTCGTTTTTCAAAACGTCGTTTTTTGTATCAATGAAAATGATAGTGTGTGGGCAAAACGACGTTTCAAAACGACTTTTTTAAACCCGCACATGCTCAGAAGTAAGTTATGAAGCTAGCTTCAATGGAAAAGAGTGCTGAACATAACCGCGCTTTGCTAGAGCATTTTGAAAAAACGATGGTGTGTAGGCAACGTCGTTTTTGAAAATGAAGTTTCAAAAACGTTGTTTTATTTCATGATTCAAAACGTCTTTTTTTTTTCATCACAAAAAACGACCGTCTGTACGCGGCATTAGACGCACCAACTAGAAATAAAGCGTTACTGAATCTACTGATTACCAACAATACAGACCTGATCACGGATGAGTAAACACGGGGCAAATTAGGTAACAGCAATCACAGGTCAATTGGCTTCAGTATAATATAACAACACCCATAAAAATGTAGGCAGCGCTAAACTAAACACTAGAGTTGAGCGGACACCTGGATGTTCGGGTTCGAATCCGAACCCGGACTTTGAAAAAAAAGTTTGGGTTTGGGACCGAACCTGACCCGAACCCGAACCCCATTGAAGTCAATGGGGACCCGGACTTTTGACTACAAAAATGTCTCTAAAAAACTAAGGGAAAGGGCTGGAGGGCTGCAAATGGCAGCAAAATGTCGGGAAGAGCATGGCAAGTACTCTGGAAATAAATGTGGATAGGGAAATGACTTAAAATAACATAAAACAAAAAAAAAAAAAAAAATCATTTTGACCTAGTAGGAGGTTCTGGGGCTAATTTAATGTCGATAAGGCACCAAGTGAGTTTAATTAGCAGCGCCTTAATCAGCCAGAGAACCTGTAATTAATATGTTTTTGCTTTTAAAGGGATGAGATGGCAACCCTAGAAAGATCAGAAAAAAAACAATGGCTGGGTAAGGCTGGCCCGGTGTCTATTCTGCCCAAGGTACGGACAAGTCCTCTGGGATCCATGCCTGGTTCATTTTATTGAACGTGAGCTTGTCCACATTGGCTCTGGACAGGCGACTGCGCTTGTCTGTGATAACGCCCCCTGCCGTGCTAAATACACGTTCAGACAATACACTGGCCGCAGGGCAGGCCAGCACCTCCAAGGCGTAAAGGGCATGCTCAGGCCATGTGCCCAATTTGGAGGACCAGAAGTTTAAGGGGGCATAGCCGTTATTCAGTAAGTGTAGGCCTGTGCACACATACTGCTCCACCATGTTGCTGAAATGCTGCCTCCTGCTAAAACGTTCCATATCAGCTGGTGGTGCTGTTTGTTGTGGCGTGCTGACAAAGCTTTTCCACATTTCAGCCATGCTAACCCTGCCTTCTGAGGTGCTGGCGGTGCCCCTGTTGCGTTGGCGACCTCTTCCTCCTCCTCTGCCTTCGCCTTCTGCTTCCACTGTGCCCCCGCTGCCAGGTGGGAATTGCACCAGCAGCGCGTCTACCAGCGTGCGCTTGTACTCGCGCATCTTGCGTTCACGCTCCAGTGAGGGAATTAAGGACGGTGCATTGTCCTTGTAACGGGGATCCAGCAGCGTGGCCACCCAGTAATCAGCACCTGTTATAATGTGCGAAACACGCAGCTTGTTGCGGAGACACTGCAGCATGTAATTGCTCATGTGTGCCAGGCTGCCCAGAGGCAACAAAAAGCTGTCCTCTGTGGGAGGTGTATCATCTGTGTCCTCTGTATCTCCCCAGCCACGCACCAGTGATGGCCATGAGCTGGTCTGGATCAACGGCGGATCCAGGGGGGAAACAGGGCAATTGCCCCCCCCGAGGCAATTATGTCACATTGGCTTTAAAAAAATTTTTTTTTTAAACTGCTTTGTGGCAACGGCGGATCCAGGGGGGGGCAACATGGCAATCGCTCCCCCCCCCCGAGGCAATCATGTCACATTGGCTTTTAAACTGCTTTGCGGTGCCTGCAGCTCCCGCTGCTGAGTCTCTCACTCTCTCTCCCTCTCTCATCACCAGGGCTGGTAGGCTGCCTGTCCTGAGGCTGCTTTGAGCTGTAGCTGACTGCAGCGCTCCCCTCTCTCCTGCGTGTATGACATCGGGCATCTCTGGCTGTGTGTGAGAGCTGGATCTGTGTTCGGCTGTGCTGCCTGTGCTAGACCTGCTCGTGTGATAGTAGATGGAGATGGAACACTGATTGAATCAGTGTTTTGTCTATCACACAAGCCCGTCTAGGGGGGGACTTTGCTAGAGCCGAACACAGACCTACAGCTCCTGTTTGTTCCATGACACACGTCGGGAGAGGAGATACCTGCTGTGTGTGATCGAGGCAATGCCATGGTGAGTGCCATGCACAGTGTGGCTGCATTAATAGACAAAAGTGGGGCTGCATTCATAGACAAAAGTGAGACTGCATTGATATACAAAAGTGGGACTGCATTGATATACAAAAGTGGGGCTGCATTGATATACAAAAGTGGGGCTGCATTGATATACAAAAGTGGGACTGCATTGATATACAAAAGTGGGACTGAATTTATACACAAAGGTGGGGCTGCGTTCATATGCACAGTGAGGCTGCAATGGTGGGCACTGATGAGGCTGCATTGATCTCTTGTACCATGTGTTCAGTCTCTGACCATCCCTTGTACCATGCCTGCAGTCTCTGACCATCTCTTATACCACGTCTGCAGTCTCTGACCATCCCTTGTACCATGCCTGCAGTCTCTGTCCATCTCTTATACCATGTGTTCAGTCTCTGACCATCCCTTGTACCATAACTAAAATAAAAAATGAATAATTGGACTTATGCATTTATTTATTTTTATTTTCATTTGGTTATAGCTCCACCGCATTTATTGCTGTGTCATACACTTATTGGTATTCACCACTACGCTGGTATTTTTTTTATTTCACCTATCGCTGATTGGCGATCATGGCTCAATTTGATACATTTAGTTTGTAGTTCTGTGGCATCACTTAACTTACAGTTCACCTACTGGGTGACCACCTTTGCGGCTTAGAGCCATTTTTTGATTTAATCTATATTTTGCACATTTGTTGTATATTTATATTAGAGTGTATATTATATGCCAATTAGGCTATCACATATTATCACACTCAGGCACTTGTATATATTTTTTTCACTTGTTCTGATCACATACAAGTCACATCTGTACCTTATTGGTACATTCAGCCTCTATTCTAGACAGCGCCACTACCCCTTTCATTTTTTATTTTAGTTCTGTTTGTATCCCCTAGGGGATTACTTATTAGGGGGGCTGCAGTCTCCAGCTACACTCACACTCATTGTCTCTGAGTTATTTATATTACTGACACCACCCTAGTTCATTGCTCCACCCTCACCAATTCTCTCCTAAGCGCGGTACACCTTCCCCTTTATTCCCCTTTATCCCTTGTACCATGCCTGCAGTCTCTGACCATCCCTTGTACCACGTCTGCAGTCTCTGACCATCTCTTGTACCACGTCTGCAGTCTCTGACCATCCCTTGTACCACGTCTGCAGTCTCTGACCATCCCTTGTACCATGTCTGCAGTCTCTGACCATCTCCTGTACCACGTCTGCAGTCTCTGACCATCTCCTGTACCACGTATGCAGTCTCTGACCATCTCTTATACCATGTCTGCAGTCTCTGACCATCTCTTGTACCACGTCTGCAGTCTCTGACCATCCCTTGTACCACGTCTGCAGTCTCTGACCATCTCCTGTACCACGTCTGCAGTCTCTGACCATCTCTTATACCATGTGTTCAGTCTCTGACCATCCCTTGTACCATGCCTGCAGTCTCTGACCATCTCTTATACCACGTCTGCAGTCTCTGACCATCCCTTGTACCATGCCTGCAGTCTCTGACCATCTCTTATACCACGTCTGCAGTCTCTGACCATCCCTTGTACCATGCCTGCAGTCTCTGACCATCTCTTATACCATGTGTTCAGTCTCTGACCATCCCTTGTACCATGCCTGCAGTCTCTGACCATCCCTTGTACCATGCCTGCAGTCTCTGACCATCTCTTGTACCACGTCTGCAGTCTCTGATCATCCCTTGTACCACGTCTGCAGTCTCTGATCATCCCTTGTACCATGTCTGCAGTCTCTGACCATCTCCTGTACCACGTATGCAGTCTCTGACCATCTCTTGTACCATGTCTGCAGTCTCTGACCATCTCTTGTACCATGTCTGCAGTCTCTGACCATCTCGTGTACCATGTCTGCAGTCTCTGACCATCTCTTGTACCATGTCTGCAGTCCCTGACAATCGTCTACAAACTATGGGATAGATTTATAGCATTTATATTTAAATATTTTTTACTAGTAATGGCGGCGATCATTGATTTTTTAGCGGTACTGCAACATTGCAGCGGACAACTAATTGAGTTCTGTAATCAACACCTTATTTTCTGGCAGTGCCCCTCCCGAGACTAGACTCTGGATCCGCCCTTGGTCTGGATGCCATCCTGCTGTGAACATGGTTCCTCCTCCTCCTCCATGTCTTCCTCCTCCTCATACTACACCGCGTCATCCTCCAGAACTGTGCCCTTGCTGGACAATTGTGTACCTGGCCTTTGTTGGTGCACGAACCCACCCTCGGAGCCACTTGTGAATGACTGCCCTTGGAAATTATCCCGATTCCTCCTCCTCCTCCTGTGCCACATCCTCTTCCATCATCGCCCGTAGCGTTTTTTCAAGGAGGCATAGAACTGGGATAGTCACGCTGAGAGCGGCGTCATCAGCACTGGCCATGTTGGTGGAGTACTTGAAACAGCGCAACAAGGCACACAGGTCTCGCATGGAGGCCCAGTTATTGGTGGTGAAGTGGTTCTGTTCCGCAGAGCGACTCACGCGTGCGTGCTGCAGCTGAAACTCCACTATCGCCTGCTGCTGCTCGCACAGTCTGGCCAGCATGTGCATGGTGGAGTTCCACCTTGTGGGCACATCACATATGAGGCGGTGAGCGGGAAGGCCGAAGTTATGCTGCAGCGCTGCCAGGCGAGCAGCAGCAGGGTGAGAACGCCAAAAGTGCGCACATACGCCCCGCACTGTCTGCAGCAGCTGTGGCATATCGGGGTAAGTTTTCAGGAAACTCTGCACCACCAAATTCAGCACATGCGCCAGGCAAGGGATGTGCGTCAAACCAGCTAGGCCCAGAGCTGCTACGAGATTTCGCCCGTTATCGCACACCACCAGGCCCGGCTTGAGGCTCACTGACGCCAACCACTCATCGGTCTGTTGTTCCATGTCCCTCCACAACTCCTGCGCGGTGTGTGGTTTTTCCCCCAAACAGGAAAGTTTTAAAACTGCCTGCTGGCGTTTACCCATGGCTGTGCTGAAGTTGGTGGTGAATTTGTTACGCTGACTGGTAGAGGATGAGGAAGCGGAGTAGGAGAAGTTAGGAACAGGAGGCAAACTGAAGCGCCCTGCAATCCTCTGTGGTGGAAGGACATGCGCCAAACTGCTATCCGCCTCAGGCCCAGCCGCCACTGCATTTACCCAGTGAGCTGTTAGGGAGATATAATGTCCCTGACCGTGCTTACTGGTCCACGTATCCGTAGTTAGGTGGACCTTGGCACAGATGGTGTTGCGCAGTGCACACCTGATTTTGTCCCCCACTTGGTTGTGCAGGGAAGGGATGGCTCGCCTGGAAAAGTAGTGGCGGCTGGGCACGACGTACTGTGGGACAGCCAATGCCATCAGGCTTTTAAAACTCTGCATCTCCACCAGATGGAATTACAGCATTTCAAAGGCCAGAAATTTTGAAATGCTGGCATTCAGGGCCAGGGATCGCGGGTGGGTAGGGGGGTACTTCCTCTTCCGCTCCAGTGTTTGGGAGATAGGGAGCTGAATGCTTCCATGGGACATTGTGGAGATGTTTGGGGACCCAGGTGGTAGTGTTGCTTGCCGGTCCTCTAATTGAGGGGTGGCAGGTGGCACTGTCACTACAGAGGTGGATGAAGAGGCCGAGAGGCCCGAGACTGATGCAGAAGAGGAAGCAGGAGGAGCCAAAGACCTTTCTTGATTTTTGAGGTGTCTACTCCACTGCAGCTTGTGCTTTGCACTTAGATGCCTGGTCATGCAGGTTGTGCTCAGGTTGAGAACGTTTATGCCTCGCTTCAGGCTCTGATTGCAAACCACGCGTGTCTTGTCATCAGCACATTGTGTGAAGAACTGCCACGCTAGGAAACTCCTTGGACCTGGCTTTGGTGTGCGCGGTCCCTTGCTGCGTTGGGCAGTAGCAGGCATACTGTCTAGGGGACGGACGCTCTGCTTTGGCACCCTGCTCCCTCTTCTGCTGTGCTGGTGGCTCTGTGTGACCACCGCCTCTTCCTGCGAACTACATGAATAAGCACTGATTTTGTGCGAAACGTCGGCTGTTCCCCTGTTCCTGTTGTTTTGATCTGGTGATGTATCTGCTGTTCATTTAATAAAAGACAACCTGTACGGTTTTTGGAGTGCGGCCATCCATCTTTCATCTATCTTTTATGCTTGCCTAGTGCACCGCCAGCACCCTTGGAATCCTGTAAACAGTGTGTGACCGTATAGTAGACCCACCTGGAGCGGTGACTTTCTTTCTTACATAGGTCACCTGCATGAGGTTGATTCCATGTCGGGTCGAGGACCTCATCGTCCTCCACATCATCTTCCACCCAGTCTTCACCACTGCCCTCCTTGTCGGTCTGCACAATTGAAAAAGCACCAGCAGTTGGCAACTGTGTTTCATCATCATCCAAGACGTGCTTTGATGGTCCCCCCATGTACTCATCTTGAAATATAAGTGGTTGGGCATCGGTGCACTCAATCTCTTCCACTTCTGGGGGTGGGCTAGGTGGATGGCCCTGGGAACACATGCTAACAGACTCATCAAAAAGAAGAAGAGACTGCTGCATGATTTGGGGCTCAGACTGCTTGGCTGATTTGCAAGGGGGTGAGGTGAAAGACTGATGGTGGACATCGGCTGCAGGCGCCAACTGAACTTTCAGCACGACTGGTTGGAAAACAATGTGAAGGAACTGGAGGCACTGTCAGCAACCCAATCTACTACCGCCTGTTCTGCTCCTGGCCTCAACATTCGTAGAGCTGGATTAGGCTCGACCAAATACCGCTGCAAGCTCTGTCGGCTACTCGCACCTGAGAAAGGTGTTTCACTTGTGCGTGTAGCTGGCACAGATCGACCACGTCCAGCAGCACCACGACCGCGGCCACGTCCCTTATTTGACGTTTTCCTCATATTTCTCAAATGTAGGATCTTGCCCTAAATGGGTGTTTTTTACATACAACAATAGTGTAATATGGTGTAATATGCAGAGATTCACCTATATAATTATTTCCCTATAGCAAGAAGCAGGAACCTAGCCCTAAACAATGTACTGCACAGACAGTATATCACAGGGGACAGGTGGAGTGCTGGTGAAATAGGCAGAGATTCACCTATATATTTCTCTCCCTATAGCAAGAAGCAGGAACCTAGCCCTACAAAATGTACTGCACAGGCAGTATATCACAGGGGACAGGTAGAGTGCTGGTGAAATATGCAGAGATTCACCTATATATTTCTCTACCTATAGCAAGAAGCAGGAACCTAGCCCTAAACAATGTACTGGACAGACAGTATATCACAGGGGACAGGTGGAGTGCTGGTGAAATAGGCAGAGATTCACCTATATAATTCTGTCCCTATAGCGAGAAGCAGGTACCTAGCCCTAAACAATGTACTGCACAGACAGTATATCACAGGGGACAGCTGGAGTGCTGGTGAAATATGCAGAGAGTCATCTATATATTTCTGTCCCTATAGCAAGAAGCAGGAACCTAGCCCTAAAAAATGTACTGCACAGACAGTATATCACAGGGGACAGGTGCAGTGCTGGTAAAGAATGCACAGAGTCACCTATAGATTGCTGTCCCTATAGGAAATATCTGGAATCTCTCCCTGAACTATGTACTGGACACACACAGTATATCACAGGTGGTGGCAGGTGCAGTGCTGGTGAAATATACAGAGAGTCACCTATAGATTGCTGTCCCTATAGGAAATAGCTGGAACCTCTCCCTGAACTATGTACTGGACACACACAGTATATCACAGGTGGTGGCAGGTGCAGTGCTGGTGAAATATACAGAGAGTCACCTATAGATTGCTGTCCCTATAGGAAATAGCTGGAACCTCTCCCTAAACTATGTACTGGACACACACAGTATATCACAGGTGGTGGCAGTGCTTGTGAAATATACAGAGAGTCACCTATAGATTGCTGTCCCTATAGGAAATAGCTGGAACCTCTCCCTAAACTATGCACTGGACACACACAGTATATCACAGGTGGTGGCAGGTGCAGTGCTGGTGAAATATACAGAGAGTCACCCTTAGATTGCTGTCCCTATAGGAAATAGCTGGAACCTCTCCCTAAACTATGTACTGGACACACACAGTTTATCACAGGTGATGGCAGGTGCAGTGCTGGTGAAATATACAGAGAGTCACCTATAGATTGCTGTCCCTATAGGAAATAGCTGGAACCTCTTCCTAAACTATAAGATGCAGATCTCACAGAAATAAACAGTGCTTGTGTAGATTTCTGAAGCAGGATACACCTCTCTGACACTGTCCCTCAATCAACATCAGCCTGTCCCTATAGCAAATAGATGAAACAAATTCCTAAACTATAAGATGCAGATCTCACAGAAATAAACAGTGCTTGTGTAGATTTCTGAAGCAGGATACACCTCTCTGACACTGTCCCTCAATCAACAGCAGTCTGTCCCTATAGCAAATAGCTGGAACCTCTCACTAAACTATAAGATGCAGATCTCACAGAAATAAAGAGTGCTTGTGTAGATTTCTGAAGCAGGATACACCTCTCTGACACTGTCCCTCAATCAGCAGCAGCCTCTCCCTACACTAGCTAATGCAGAGTGACGTCTGTGCTGTGTGCCTCTATCTGATATAGAGGCTGGTCACATGCTAGGTCACATGCTGCACTGGCCAATCACAGCCATGCCATTAGTAGGCATGGCTGTGATGGCTTCCTAGTCACACTAGTAAAACAAATGGCGATTGGCTGCCGTGCAGCGCGCCATAAAATAGCCGAACTCCGATCCCGAACCCAAACTTTTTCCAAGGGATTTGACTAGCCTAATGGATTTATTTACCTTAATTATTAAATCAGCAGTGAATTCCTTTTCCATTATGTCTGCATGGTGTTGGTCTATTTAAGGCTACGTGCAGTACACACCAAGTAGATTTAGGTGCAAACTACAGAGGACACGGGCAGTACACATGAAGTAGCTTTAGGTGCAAACTACAGAGGACACGTGCAGTACACACCAAGTAGCTTTAGGTGCAAACTACAGAGGACACGAGCAGTACACACCAAGTAGCTTTAGGTGAAAACTACAGAGGACACATGCAGTACACACCAAGTAGCTTTAGGTGCAAACTACAGAGGACACGTGCAGTACACACCAAGTAGCTTTAGGTGCAAACTACAGAGGACACATGCAGTACACACCAAGTAGCTTTAGGTGCAAACTACAGAGGACACGGGCAGTACACACCAAGTAGCTTTAGGTGCAAACTACAGAGGACACGTGCAGTACACATCAAGTAGCTTTAGGTGCAAACTACAGAGGACACGGGCAGTACACACCAAGTAGCTTTAGGTGCAAACTACAGAGGACACGTGTGGAAACAAAAAATTTGCGCTAACCCAAAAATAAATTTAAATTAATAAAGCATAAAAAATGTGAGTGTGTTAAACCCGAAGGCAGCAATAAACAGTGCATATACACATAAATACCATAAGAAAAGAAAAACTGCTCCAACTCAATAAGCCAGCTGTGATACCGGAAAAAATCAATACATTAATCAAAATGAAACAGTCCAAATGAATGTCCTAATGTTAATAAGGCAAGAAAATGCAGCAGGGAAATTTCAGCTGGAGTCTAACAACACCGCAGTGAAGGACATGATTAATCAGTAAAACCGCCACCACATAGACAGCCTCTTACCAGATTGATAAGAGGGAATAGCCTTGAACAAATAAACCGCTCTGTAATGACACCGGATCTGGGGGAATCCAGATCAGATCATCCAAAAGAGAAAAGCCAGTTGCCCAGGAAATCCTCCAATCCTCCACAGAAGAAGTAGCTGCTCTTCCACTCAGAAGTCCCGTAGGTCACCAGAACAGAAACAGACCATAGCGTGATACCGTTTGGGGGTATTTATTTTAGTAAAAAAGATTGTACAATTTAAGCAGAATCGTAAAGCATTTAAAATATGTGGACATGTGCAGTACACACCAAATAGCTTTAGGTGCAAACTACAGAGGACACGTGCAGTACACACCAAGTAGCTTTAGGTGCAAACTACAGAGGACACAGGCAATACACCACATGAGAATACTGCAGCTAGCACAATCAACTGCCTGCCAGTAAATTAGGAAGAACTGATCTAGCTAAACTATACAGTGTATAAATATATGTACAACACCTGGGATGTATATATATCCTCTACACACTGTAACTTTAACTGACTAGCCTGCCTGCTCTATCTACCTAGAAAAAAAAACACTCTCTCTCTCTCTTAGACAGATCTCTAACCACCGCCGCAACACACTACACAAGGCCGACCTGCAGGCGGCCTTTTATAGTGTGGGGCGTGTACTAAACCCCCTGAACCATAATTGGCCAAAGCCACCCTGGCTTTGGCCAATTATGGCTCTCCATTTTTTGCACGCTGTGATTGGCCAAACATGCGGGTCATAGTGAAAGGGAATAGCCACTCCAGGTGGGAACCCAGATGAATATCCTCCGTTGCAGACAGCTCAGGTGCAGACTAAGCACTAGTTTCAGTGCGAAACGCGTCAGAAGTCAGGTTTTATTTTATTTGGCTGTGACTTGTAGTGCTGTCCTTCTTTTAATAAAAGGCTACAATTTGTTCAGAGTGCGGCTGTCCAGAGACAATCTTTGTTCCATGCGGGTCATAGTGCATGCTTGGCCAATCATCAGACAGCAATGCTGCAGTGAATTATAGGCCGTGACGCGCCACTCGAATTTGGCGCGAACGGCCCGTAACATTCGTATTTCGATGAACGATCGAACATACGATGTTCGAGTCGAACATGGGTTTGACTCGAACACGAAGCTCATCCCTAATTGTCAGCAATGTTCATAGCTCTATATAGTATTGTTCTAGGATAGCCCTTGTCCTCAAAGCATTTAAACATGACCTCTGCCTCTCGTTTATTGTCATCACTCTCACTGCAAATCCATTTCAGTCTCAGGAATTGTCCAACTGGAATACCTCTGAAAGTATGTTTGGGATGGCTGGAGTCCGCTTGTAGGAGCGCCTTACCAGCCGTGGATTTCCTGAAGAGACTGGTTATCACTTTGCTGCCTTTACCCTTTAAATGCACATCAAGGAAATCAATAGAAATAGGATTACTACAGCCTGTAAACCTCAAGTTTAAATCATTGTCATTTAGATAAAGTAGTCATTTGTGCAGGCTGCTGGCCCTATCAGAAACTACGAACATATAGAGGAAGAAACAATCCAGATGGCCGCAACTAAATACCTTTTATTAATGACAGTTCATACAATATGGGAATAAAAACAGATTGCTAACGTGTTTCATACCGTAACTACTGGTGCTTGCTCATAGCTGAACCTAAAACAAATAACAATGACACATACACATACAAAAATGGGCTTAATTGAAGGATTTTTGCAGATCATGGCTTCAGCTGTTTCATCTTAGTATCAGTTGGAGTCAGATCGCCACTTGCAGTGGGCGTGCACAAGTCCTTCAATTAAGCCCATTTTTGTATGTGTATATATGCCATGGTTATTTGTTTAAGATTCAGCTTTGAGTAATCACCAGTAGTTACAGTGTTTTTATTACCATGTTGTATGGACTGTCATTAATAAAGATATTTTGTTGGAGTGCGGCCATCCAGATTGTTTCTTCCTCTATAAGACAGATATCTTATCTTGCATTGAGGTCTACATTGGGAGCCTGTAATGTTCTGGCGATCATGGTCAACTCCCCCCCCCCTCACAGATGGGGTGAAGCTGGAACTGTTTCTAAGTCTCCTGTTTTCTTTTAACATTGGAGTGCTAATTTGAACCTCAATGGGGTATACTGCTTTAATCTCAGCAGCAGTGGTGCAGGAACTTTCTAGGTATTATACAGCCTTATACTCTTCCAGAGCTACCTTTTCTGACCTGGCCCTTTCTCATCCGGATAATGTTGACTTCCCCCAACTAGCTTCCACTGACAAGGTCATGTTTTACTACCTAGTCATGATGGAGGAGCTACTGGTAGCAGTATCCAGCTGCCCAAAAATCAAGCTGCTGTAACCCTTCTCTTAAAGCTGGTTAAGGATACTGTGCCACCGTACTCAAACTGCTCTATTTCTTAATAAACACCAAAGTAATTTCCACAATTATTCTCCCTGACCAGACATGTTTTATTCTCAATAAAAACACCGCAATGAATATACGCAGATTTTTTTTGTGTAATCTGCAGCTATTACACTTCAACACTTGTAACAGGGTTACTCTTTCTATACATACAATAAAAGCATTTGATTCAACATTGTTTATGGGAGCTGTTGCTTAGATACAGTATAGGCTAAAACATTTCTTACCTGGCTTCAACTCCTCTATAAAAAAAAACATTGCACATATTAGGGCAGGGGGTGGCTCTTGTGATAACGGGATATGAGGCAGGGATGTTCCCTATCCCGTGTCCTATTTTCTTTGGCAGTGGAATCACTGGCTATATTGGCAAAAACTTCCTCTGCATTCATAGGATTCTGTTATGGTGCTCTGGAAGAACACATATTCATGAATATAGTTAATACATTGGTGTATCTGATTCATAATATTGAATCCTTACAGTGTATTATGAAACTTCTAGAGACATTTGGCTCCTATACTAGCTTTTAAGAAATGTGGCATACATCTGTCCTGCTGCCCATAGATCTCCTTCCTGCACTGCTCCCACCCAACCTTTCCCATATTCCCTGTGTTCATTCCTTCCATTATCTGTGTATAAAAATATCCGGCAATCCCAATTAACATATCACTTTAAACTGGGACTTAGTAATCACTGCAAATATTAAATGCTTAGGCTGCACTGCATTTCTTAAATGTGGAGCATATTAACCTTTTTAAAGAGGGTCTCGATGCCCAACCTTTTATATATTTTGAAAAATGTACCTGTATGTTTTTTTGCAGTTGCTATTTCACACCATTATATGGATGGTTATAAAAGCCTAAATTGCCCTTACTAGATAACAATCTTGTAAGGTGAGGGGGGGGGGGGGGGTCTATCTGTTCCACATCCATATTTGTATTTTTTGGCTGAACAATTTCACCATTTATACCAAGGTGGTCCTACGAGATGTCTTAGTTTGTCCCAACTACTCAATTACTTACGAAATGTATTTACAAAATTATGGCTATTGCATTGTGTGTGGTCTGTCTGTAAACATATTAATTCTGTAGGATGTTATACTGCATTTACTTCACTTTGGAAATACCCTGACCTTCCTGAGCTTTTGTCTCTAAAAGAACACAGTTTGTTGTCACAATTATATGGTTGTTATACCGTTAAGACATTCACTATGCTACAGCCAGCATTTGGTGTCTCCAGCAACCTGTTTTATAGATACATACAACTTCACCAAGCTCTATCAACTCAATTTCATGACATATCCATTCAGTTTACATAATTTGACCTAGCGGAAGATGTCTGCCACAAAGTGTATTATATCCAAGGATTACTTACTGTATACCTGCTTAGTGATCACTAGTGATATTATAGATCTATTGATCTGATATTGGCACAGTTACAAATGACAAATGGGCCCTTAATTAAAAAAAAACTAAATTACAAACTCGCAAGTACTAAAGATGGGATAAGGATGTCTCACCTTTTGAGTTTCTGTGAGAAGAGTTGGATCAAGATCTCAAGACCTTCCTGTGGTTCCCAGACACAATCTGACCCCAGTCCTGTTGTGATAATGCTGTGTTGGGCGTTGTTATGGTTTAAATAAAAACAAGTATCCGCGCTTAGGAAGCACTAGATGGAAATATGTAACAGTATTGGAAATCTACCAAAGGATATATGATCCAAATTAAAGGTGAAAGTGTAAGACTGCAGCCCCCCCAAAAATGTGATCCCCTAAAGGATACAAGAAATATGGGCAATGGTGTGGGGGTGGTGGCGCTGTCTGAGTGGAGGCTAATAATACCCAGAGGTGGTATGAACAAACTATATAGACCTCAAACACAATGAGTGATTAATGTGTCTCAGATATAGTGCCTCTAAAGTATGCGGTGTGCTAGTGAAAAAGTGGATGACATATGTGTTGCTATGACCACATGCTGCACGTAGCATCAAAATGCAAAATAATATAATATATACAACGTTGAAAAAAATATATAGTAGTAAAAAGTGATAACATACAGCACAAAGGCTGGAAAAAAGGTGTCCAGAAAATGTCCAAAGGGTAAATCCAAAAAATGTATATATATTCAAAAGGTATATACGAAAACAACAATCCAGGTGTATAAACCAATATTAAATAAGTAGACAGCAGTCCAAAGTGATATTGGTGACTATGTGACTTTCCAAGCAGATAGGTGATCACAGTATGCAATAGTGCAGTGATGCGAAGTGAGTCCGGTGCTCCCCCTCGTGGGTCCCTACTCACCAGAAGCCTTCACCCCTGCAGGGGTAAAGTGCATGGAAGATATCCAACCAACTCGAGTCCTCGTTCTCCTAGTAGATCCTATAGTCCAGCTGGTATCAAAAAGATCCTAGGTGGCCAGGTTCCTCCAAAGGGAAAAAAGGTTCTCATAGGGTAGTATGTTCAGATTCCAGTGGGTAAGTTTATTGGTACAGCCAATAGGCTTGTACTGAAACAATGTATACAAATGTATATAGGCAAAAAATAAAATGATATATAATAAAAAATATATATAAAATATAAAAGTAAAAATAAAAGACACAGGGGCCAGATAAATGCTTATAGATGCAAGCAGGCAGTTATCTGTATAAAAACAAGCTTCCCTGCACAGCACAAACTCCACAGATGGAGATCAGAGCCAGCATGGGAACGGCGTGCGTTCCACCAGATGAACAGCTGGTTGATCCAGGAAGTGCGTGCGGGCGTGCGTGTATCCGCTTTACGCACGTTTCGTTCTCTTACGTCTTCTGAAGCGGGTACACGCATACCGCTACTGATGGTTGATATAGCCGGCGTCACCATGGAAAAACCCTCCCACTTAGCGGCGATCACCAATCATAATTTTATTGGGGGAATCCCTTCCGATCGGATCATTTTGGCAAGAGTCCCTGGGTAAATGTAATTTCCATGGTGAGCTTAAGCTTATACGAGCATGACATAACATTCCATACGGTGACAGTTTCCATGGTGAGCATAAGCTTGTACGGACATAACATAACATTCCATACGGTGACATCTTGATTTGACTGTATGGCTTATATCAGCGCTGTATTCATAGGCTCTCATATGTGATACGAATGTGGGATAAGAGTATGATACATATATAGGAATATATGGGTCTGTATAGATACACTAAAAATCATTGATATAAACATTAAGTTAATCAGATCTTATATAATAATGCATATACGCTCTGTGAGCTGTAGGTGTGCCCACTGCAGGGGGGGCCTAGTGTACAGGTCATAATACATATGAAAAAATGCAAACAGAGAGAAACATATGTTTCAAAATAAATGTTTCAAATGGAGATGCATAATATAATGATGTTGCTCTTAACAGAGTGAGCACCCCAGGATTAAGATGAGGGTAAGACCTGGAAATGATAGTATAGGTACAAACAGTGGTATACCTAAGGTCAGAAATGGGGGGCAGGGTGGATAGCATAACCCTTATCTTGAATGGAAAACAGGTGATAGAGTGCAGAGTTCATAGGTGCTGGAGTGTGCAGCACTTGCATCATAAAATAAATTATATGGATAAAGGTATATGACATTAGACATCAGACAAAGATAGTGCCTCATCTACAGAGGAAAGGTGGGGCCCAGGCAAGCCTAACGGGGGCGTTGTGTGACAGGGCCTCCCAGGTAGCAGACCCCAGAAAATGGCATACTAAAGATGGGTTGCTGGGATCAAATACTGTCACTGGACCCCATAGCTAGATAATATACAAGGGCACTAACTAGCCCTGTGTGCCCTGGATAGGTAATCTTGGAGACTCTACAGCTAGGGGTTGGCAAGGAAACAATTGAGGTCAATGTCCTTGTTCAACCCATAGGGTGCAAGCGAACCCAGGCGGTAGATCCAACTGGTCTCATTTTGGGATATTGCAGTGGTCTTATTTCCTCCCCTCCAGTTGTCCTTTATGGCATCAATACCGTAGAAGATCAGGCCAGTGGGGTCTTGGTGGTGGAACTCTTTGAAATGGCGTGAGAGATGGTGTTTGGGAAAACCTGCTTTAATCCTATTGATGTGTTCCCGGATTCTTATCTTCAAGGGTCGTGTGGTTCTACCCACATATTGCAAGTGGCACGGACACTCAATGACATAAGTCACGTGTGTTGTGTCACAGGTGATGAGTTCCTTGATTTTGTATTCTTTGAAGTCATTTCTGGATTTGAAACTCATTTTTCTTCTCGGTTGTTTTTTGCTGACCCTGCAGCCTAGGCATCTCTGGCATTTGAAGAATCCCTTCAAATCAGGACAGATGTTAACCTGTTGGGGTGGGTCTACTACATTATGCACCAGATGGTGTCGGAGGGAGGGGGCACGTCTATAGATGAAACTGGGTTTTTTGCTCAGAACTTTGGTGAGAGCATAGTCTTCCTGTAAGATTGGCCAGTACTTTTTTACTATGTGCTCGAAGTCTTTGTATTGGGAATTGAAGCCGGTAATAAATGCTACATCGGTTTTGTTGTTTTTATTCTTTTTGTTAACTGACAACATGTTATTCCTGTCCATATTTGACACTTCATCTTTTAATTTCACTAGATGTGCCTCTTTGTACCCTTTTTCTTTAAACCGGTCAATGATTATATCAGCTTGTGCTTGAAATTCAGTGACAGAACTGCAATTCCTCCGAAGTCGCATCAGTTGCCCTTTTGGTATGTTAGCTTTCCACCTAGGGTGATGACAGCTGCTGGATGGGATGTATCCGTTGCGATCGGTGGTTTTAAAGTGGGTTCTTGTATGTAATTCTGAGCCCTCCTTGTAAATCTGTAAATCAGGGGAGGAAATAAGACCACTGCAATATCCCAAAATGAGACCAGTTGGATCTACCGCCTGGGTTCGCTTGCACCCTATGGGTTGAACAAGGACATTGACCTCAATTGTTTCCTTGCCAACCCCTAGCTGTAGAGTCTCCAAGATTACCTATCCAGGGCACACAGGGCTAGTTAGTGCCCTTGTATATTATCTAGCTATGGGGTCCAGTGACAGTATTTGATCCCAGCAACCCATCTTTAGTATGCCATTTTCTGGGGTCTGCTACCTGGGAGGCCCTGTCACACAACGCCCCCGTTAGGCTTGCCTGGGCCCCACCTTTCCTCTGTAGATGAGGCACTATCTTTGTCTGATGTCTAATGTCATATACCTTTATCCATATAATTTATTTTATGATGCAAGTGCTGCACACTCCAGCACCTATGAACTCTGCACTCTATCACCTGTTTTCCATTCAAGATAAGGGTTATGCTATCCACCCTGCCCCCCATTTCTGACCTTAGGTATACCACTGTTTGTACCTATACTATCATTTCCAGGTCTTACCCTCATCTTAATCCTGGGGTGCTCACTCTGTTAAGAGCAACATCATTATATTATGCATCTCCATTTGAAACATTTATTTTGAAACATATGTTTCTCTCTGTTTGCATTTTTTCATATGTATTATGACCTGTACACTAGGCCCCCCCTGCAGTGGGCACACCTACAGCTCACAGAGCGTATATGCATTATTATATAAGATCTGATTAACTTAATGTTTATATCAATGATTTTTAGTGTATCTATACAGACCCATATATTCCTATATATGTATCATACTCTTATCCCACATTCGTATCACATATGAGAGCCTATGAATACAGCGCTGATATAAGCCATACAGTCAAATCAAGATGTCACCGTATGGAATGTTATGTTATGTCCGTACAAGCTTATGCTCACCATGGAAACTGTCACCGTATGGAATGTTATGTCATGCTCGTATAAGCTTAAGCTCACCATGGAAATTACATTTACCCAGGGACTCTTGCCAAAATGATCCGATCGGAAGGGATTCCCCCAATAAAATTATGATTGGTGATCGCCGCTAAGTGGGAGGGTTTTTCCATGGTGACGCCGGCTATATCAACCATCAGTAGCGGTATGCGTGTACCCGCTTCAGAAGACGTAAGAGAACGAAACGTGCGTAAAGCGGATACACGCACGCCCGCACGCACTTCCTGGATCAACCAGCTGTTCATCTGGTGGAACGCACGCCGTTCCCATGCTGGCTCTGATCTCCATCTGTGGAGTTTGTGCTGTGCAGGGAAGCTTGTTTTTATACAGATAACTGCCTGCTTGCATCTATAAGCATTTATCTGGCCCCTGTGTCTTTTATTTTTACTTTTATATTTTATATATATTTTTTATTATATATCATTTTATTTTTTGCCTATATACATTTGTATACATTGTTTCAGTACAAGCCTATTGGCTGTACCAATAAACTTACCCACTGGAATCTGAACATACTACCCTATGAGAACCTTTTTTCCCTTTGGAGGAACCTGGCCACCTAGGATCTTTTTGATACCAGCTGGACTATAGGATCTACTAGGAGAACGAGGACTCGAGTTGGTTGGATATCTTCCATGCACTTTACCCCTGCAGGGGTGAAGGCTTCTGGTGAGTAGGGACCCACGAGGGGGAGCACCGGACTCACTTCGCATCACTGCACTATTGCATACTGTGATCACCTATCTGCTTGGAAAGTCACATAGTCACCAATATCACTTTGGACTGCTGTCTACTTATTTAATATTGGTTTATACACCTGGATTGTTGTTTTCGTATATACCTTTTGAATATATATACATTTTTTGGATTTACCCTTTGGACATTTTCTGGACACCTTTTTTCCAGCCTTTGTGCTGTATGTTATCACTTTTTACTACTATATATTTTTTTCAACGTTGTATATATTATATTATTTTGCATTTTGATGCTACGTGCAGCATGTGGTCATAGCAACACATATGTCATCCACTTTTTCACTAGCACACCGCATACTTTAGAGGCACTATATCTGAGACACATTAATCACTCATTGTGTTTGAGGTCTATATAGTTTGTTCATACCACCTCTGGGTATTATTAGCCTCCACTCAGACAGCGCCACCACCCCCACACCATTGCCCGTTGTTATGGTTTGCCACAGTTGCAGACGCCATGTTGGGTTTGCGTATCTCTGGCTTGGGACAGTTAGTGGTTCCAATATGAGCATTCCAAGAAGTTTTTCTAGCCATATGTCAGTCAAATCGTGGCATAAGGAGCATCTCTGAATCTCCTACCTGACTGATAGCAAGGATTCTACTCATTTGCTGACTTTTGCAGCTTCTGATGAAAGGGCATGACCGAAAAAGAGCCTTGACCAGTGTGTTCTGGTGAGGATTGTTACTACTCCTGAGCTGTTCAGTTTTTTTTTGTTCAGCCCACTGGGTTGAATGAAAAATAAAACTACTAGTGTGTACCAGGCTTAAGTGTGAGATGGGTCTTTCAGTTGTTTACGCCTATTGCTTTTAGTAAAACTTGTTATTTGTTAGCTAAAGTTTCTAACTAAGTTTAGTTTTTTTACTCTGTTTATACTTGGTGTATTTGGTAAGTCTTTTACATTTTGAAATTCAGATTCTGTAAGCAATTATCAATTATTATTAAATTTATAGCTTGACATAGCCCAGTTTTGTAAACTGGATTTTCAAATATTTTCTGAACCCCATAGATATTACTCTGCTCTCGTACTGAGCAGTAGGAGTTTAACTGCCTGTCAAAGAATACACATGGCTCAGGTTACTTACAGTAGGAACAGAGCGTGTATATTTGTTAAGAGCTTTGCAAATGCATTTGTCGTTCTTGTTTTCATCTCACAATATGGTACAGACACCAGTAGCTTTATTTACAGAAAGAGAAAAGGGCTGTGGATCACTGCTTTGTTTCAATCATGTGCTGGCATACCATAACTATTGGTCTGTGATACAGAAACAAGGCTAATCCCCTTGCGTTGTGTTATATGATTTTTGCCAACAACAGAATTGCAAATACAGAATCGTGCATATGGAATTAGTTATTGCATTGACATTTGATAAATTAAAACTTGCCTTTAAGAAGTGGTTGTCTTTGTTCAAATCTATATGTGTTTAAAATATTCCATTCAAAGAATGAGAAAAGGGGTCACATTATGGGGCCACTTTCTTGAGATTGTGCCCCCCCTTTTTTGTGATTTAGCCCATTTATGGTTAATTAACAGTAGGGCTGGGGAAATTAAAGATTAATTCCTTGATTAATCTTAAACTTTTTTGATCGATCAAAATTCTTTTGATCGATCAAAATTCTTGAAGTCACTGGACAGCCTGGACAGTGAGACCTATTCTGCTGGATGCGAGCAAACTGCACCCATTGGATATAGGTACCTTTGCATCTGTGGAGCAGGAGCAAGCATTAGGCTCCATCAGGGGAAGGGGGCAATAATAACCATCGTTTTCCTGTCCTAAGCAGTTTTGTGCAGACAATTCTTTGTGTATCGGCAACATCTGTTCCGTGCGAAAGACTGTTCAGTTCTTCAGGGTATATTGTCAATAAAATGCGATCATGACTGCTTCCAGAAAATGTAAACACTCTGGTAAGTGATGCCTACTTGCCTACTATAAAGTGACTGACAGTCAATATACTAGATAAGTTTTATAATTAAAGTTAAACTAACTTTCTATGTTTTTCTTAAAGTTTAATAAGAAAAAAATACTTACGTCAGTGTTACAGTTTGAATTTAAAATGTATTTGTGTGAACTGTTAAGTCATGGAATGTGGAAACTAACTAGTGACGGGTGATTGTATATAGTGTATACAACATTTACCACTGACTAATGCAGAGTTGCAATGCAAGGAGATCAGCTAAAAGTTGTCGGATCTGTATGTGCAATATAATAAATCAAAATTAGTCGATTCATTGATTAAAAAAAACGATTAATCGAACACGAAAATTTTAATCAGTAACAGCCCTAATTAACAGTGTAGATGTGTGGAAGTTAGTTGGGTGGTGCCTGTCCCTTTAAGGGGTCGAGATAGTGCTAGGCAGGAATAACCAATGGGGACTAAGGAAAAGTTCAGGAAGTGCTGGGAGGGGTTATATAAGGGCCAGCAGGTGCAGGGGTACTTCCTCTTTCCCGGCGGACAGCAAGGAGAATTTGAGCTCCCTTCCTACCTCCCGCCCCAGTCACGTTCACTTTTATGTGGTGGGTCACCCTGGATCTCAGGGGGGACTGTATTTACATTTAAAGTTGAGCTACTGCTTGAGTTCTGACAAATGAGCAGGTAGAATATGTTTGTTGGAATGTTTCTCAAAATTTTGAGTGATAATAAAGTTTTATGAAATAATAATTATTTGTGAAAAACCAATAAAGGTGTCGCGGCCAAGTTTTTGCCAAAATAAATTGTTTTTGTTACTTATTTGTTATTTGTATCTGGGAAGGTTTGTTTGGGCGGCCTGCAATCTCAAAGGAACTTGCCTGGAACTAGTTTGCTGCCTCTCGTTTTATTTTTCCAACACCTCCCTCTCTGATTACAGGGACACAAGAAATTATTAGGATCCAGTGTATCAAGATACAATTTACATACACTATGGGCCAGATTCACAAAAGGGATACGACCTGTCTTAGTCCAAATTCCCACACAAAGTTTGCAGTCTCTCATTTGAAATTTGATTCTTCTCTACTAGCTATTATGTATAGCATTTAAATACATGCTCATGGAATTGGAACCTAACACTGAAGGGTTTTGAGGGAGACTTCTGCACTGTGTACAGTCTATGGAGGTACCTATTAGAACTGAGACTTTTGTGATATGATTGACTAAAAATGTCCATATATGGTCAATGATATCACACAGAGACCCTGCTGGTTTTCTTATATTGTAGCAGCAGGAACTGGGAGATTTGATGGGAGTCCAGAGATGAGTTCAGACATGTCTGCGGGTGTTGTTTTTTTTTGTCTTTCAGTGGATCAGCGGCTGCTGGTCATTGTGATTGATGTAAATTTACATCAATAGATGACATTGGTGGTGGACACTGCAGGACTTTTTTTAATAATAATAAAAAAGGATTCACGCTTCCCGCCCCCCCCCCCCTTCCTGCTCACGCAGGATAACATTACCCATATGATTAAGCTATATTTCACATCAAACATTTTTTGTTGTCAGGAGCAAGTCAACCAAACTAAGTGACAGATCAAAAATCACCTAAAGCGACTGAAACACTTGACTCACTGGCAGTTCTCCCCATTGAGAACGTCTGTTAATGACGAAACGTTGTCTGGGAAGGCGCACACTGTCGTCACCGCGTTCCATCTGAAGGAGGAAGGGCTCCTATTGCCGGCCGGCATACATACACGCTAATCCCCATTGAGAACGTCTGATAATGATGAAACGTCATCTGGGAAGGTGCACACTGACATCACCGCGTTCCATCTGAAGGAGGAAGGGCTCCTATTGCTGGCCGGCATACATACACACTTTTAATCATGAGATGTTTGTAAGTACATGTCTTATGCATTTTTATTAAATATTTCGTACGGTATCACGCTATGGTCCATTTTTATTTATATACCGAGGATATGTTCAATCATCAATGTGGTGCAATTTGAGATCTGCTCCCTGGATCCCTCCCCAGTCTGATGCTAATCTGATGTGGAGCCCATTGAATAGAATCTGTCTACATGCCTAATGTTTGGGTGGTTCTGGTAAGCGGCTTTCAGTTTGGTGGTGGTGTGTTCACACTGAAGTTTTGCTGACACATGGTGGTGCTGCTACGAACTTTTTATTGGACTGAATGTGCTTTTATTCATATTATCTATTATCATTGCTTTTTACCAGCCTGATATCCTACTTGGCGCAGTTTACTTTTATATTGGACTTTATATGCTTATCACATTTCTTCTGCTGCCTTGACGCATATATATTTAGAACGTTTTTGACAAGCGCAGTTTTTTCTCCCTATACTACTTGACTCACTAATTGAAATAACTGATCCCAATTACTTTATTTTCAGTATGGCAATATTCTATGGGTTTACAAATGTTTTATTTGATGTTTATGACATGTATAAACTACATGTCTGGTAATGTAAAATGTTGTATGGGTTGTATGTTATATCCAAAGTGGTCAGAAGGTTTTATGTCTTAATGCATTTTATGCATTAAGATAAAAAAAACATTCTGTGTGCAGCAGCCCTAGCCCCCTCAATACTTACCTGAGCCCCATCTCTATACAGCGATGTTTCAGGAGTGTCTACGCTGCCCAAGACTCTTCCTCTTTATTGGCTGAGACGGCAGAGTGGCGCCAGAGTGGCTCCTGCGGCTGTCAATCAAATTCAGTGAGCCAATGAGGAAAGAGAGGGGATGGGGCCAGGTCCGTGTCTGAATGGACACAGGGAGCTGCAGCTCGGCTCGGGTGCCCCCATAGCAAACTGCTTGCTGTGGCAGCACTAGGCAGGAGGGAGGGGCCAGAAAAACCAAAGAGGGATCTGAGAAGAGGAGGATCTGGGCTGCTCTGTGCAAAACCGCTTCACAGATCTGGTAAGTACAGATACTCCTCGCTTAAGGACTTACCTGTTTAACGACCACTCAGACTTTTTTTTTACAATACAGTACAGTAGTTAAGAATGCTTAAAATATTGATTTAACAACCAATTTGTTGAACGACCTGGTCATTGGCACAGAACCTGGTTGTTAAGTGAGGAGTACCTGTATAACATGTTTGTTATTTTTAATAAAGAAAAAGACTTTACAATCACTTTAAGTAGAACTTTTTTTTAGCGTGTCAACTTTATTAAAAACTATGCAAAGTTTAAAAGCCACTCATGCAGAAATGTGGAATATTACAAATGATTCACACATTTTTCCTCAAAAGATTCTATGTGACTTTGTGGAAATTAGGACACTTTTGTATTGTTTTAAAACATTTTATAAGGCTTAATTCAATTGTAATGCTTTTGGGAGCAGAGTGTTTATGTGTACACCAGAGAGACAGCTAATATTTTTAGTAGATAGTTTCAAAACTCACACTTCTAGGCGCAGGAAAGAAACAATAAATATTGCATAGAATACTTGCTTTCAGTGTTGAAAAAAATGTGATTGAGTATTGACCAATGTACTAGAGAGATTTAACACCCTGTGCTTTGAAGAAAAATGCAAAGCATTTAAATGGTTTGGAAAACCTTTACTTCAGCCTTGGAGTGAGATGAATTCTGCTATTTTCTTTTTGAGGTTCCAGTCACAAGCATTTCAGTTTTGATTTTCAAAATTAAAGCGGTAGTAAAACCTCTGCTGTTTTTTTTTTCATGCCTGAAAAGCAAAAGCCATAATGAGCTAGTATGCACCGCATACTAGCTCATTGGAACGAGGTGTGGGGAACTTACCTGGTCCACGCCGAGAGAGATGTCATCTTGCCTCGGCGTGTCTTCCAGGCATCGCCGCTCCAGCGCTGTGAGTGGCTGGAGCGGCGTTGTCGTCACTTCTTTAGCCGAGGATCCCTGCTGCGCATGCGCCGCTGCAGTCAGCGGCGCATTGCGAGGGGAATATGTCCTAAACCGTACAGGTTTAGGAGATATTCTTTATACCTACAGGTAAGCCTTATTATAGGCTTACCTGTAGGTAAAAGTGGCAGTATAGAGTTTACTACCACTTTAAAAATAAAATTCACCAAGGTCACCACAGTAGCAAGTTGTAACAAGACACTATATGAAAGTTTGATTGCATTGATACAATTAAAAGGAATGTACAGTATATTGCTTTTGACATTTTTCTTTCTTATATTTTTAGGCTATTTTCACACTGTAGCGTCCAACCATTAGCGCTAAAGCGCCACTCGTTTTTGTGGTGCTTTAGCATTGCTTTTGTGTCATTTTTTATCCGCTAGAGAGGCCCTTTTAACCCCAAAGAAGGTGTTAAAAACGCCTGTGTTGCTGCACTTCCGAAGCATTTTTTTGGCACTTTGGACAGCGCTCCCAAACTGCCCCAAAGATGCTGCTTGCAGAACTTTTACTAATGTCTTGCAAGCGCACCACCCCAGTGTGAAAAGTTGGTGTTATTGCTCTCATGCTCTCATACTGGTCACTGGAAGTTCAACTGATGGCAAAGAACTCTCTGAGGATCTGAAAAAAGAATTGTTGCTCTTCATAAAGATGGCTTAGGCTATAAGAAGATTGCCAAGACCCTTAAACTGAGCTGCAGCATGGTGGCCAAGACCATACAACGGTTTAACAGGACAGGTTCCACTCAGAACAGATCTCGCCATGGTCGACCAAAAAAGTTGAGTGCACATGATCAGCTTCATATCCAGAGGTTGTCTTTGGGAAATAAATGCATGAGTGCTGCCAGCATTGCTGCAGAGGTTGCAGGGGAGGGGGTGGGTGTTCAGTCTGTCAGTGCTCAAACCATACGCCTCACTCTGCATCAAATTGGTCTGCATGGCTGTCGTCCCAGAAAGAAGCCTTCTCTAAAGATGATGCATAAGAAAGCCTGCAAAGAGTTTGCTCAAGACAAGCAGACTAAGGACATGGATTACTGGAACCATCTCCTGTGGTCTGATGAGACCAAGATAAACGTATTTGGTTCAGATGGTGTCAAGCGTGTGTGGTGGCAATCAGGTGAGGAGTACAAAGACAAGTGTGTCTTGCCTACAGTCAAGTATGGTGGTGGGAGTATCATAGTCTGGTGCTGCATGAGTGCTGCCGGCACTGGGGAGCTACAGTTCATTGAGGGAACCATGAATGCCAACATGTACTGTGACATACTGAAGCAGAGCATGGTCCCCTCCCTTCAGAGACTGGGCCGCAGGGCAGTATTCCAACAAGATAACGACCCCATACACACCTCCAAGTTGACCACTGCCTTGCTAAAGAAGCTGAGGGTAAAGGTGATGAACTGGCCAATCATGTCGCCAGACCTAAACCCTATCTATTGGGCATCCTCAAATGGAAGGTGGAGGAGCGCTAGGTCTCTAACATCCACCAGCTCCATGATGTCATCATGGAGGAGTGGAAAAGGACTCCAGTGGCAACCTGTGAAGCTCTGGTGAACTCCATGCCCAAGAGGGTTAAGGCAGTACTGGAAAATAATGGTGGCCACACAAACTATTGACACTTAGGGCCTTATTTGGACATTTTCACTTAGGGGTTTACTCACTTTTGTTGCCAGTGGTTCAGACATTAATGGCTGTGTGTTGAGTTATTTGAGTGGACAGCAAATTTACACTGTTATACAAGCTGTACACTCACTACTTTTACATTGTAGCAAAGTGTCATTTCTTCAGTGTTGCAGTGTTGTCACATGAAAAGATATAATAAAATATTTACAAAAATGTGAGGGGTGTACTAATTTTTGTGAGATACTGTACGTATTCTTAACAATTTAGCTTACAGCACAACGCATTTACAAAATGTGGCTGCCTTGTCTAAAACAATGATACATATTTAATAGTGGAAACTGCAGCAAGCATCAAGCCCCTTAATAAATGTCAACCTCTATTCTCTTGAATTTATATTATGTTATACGTAATTTTTCCTTTTTGATCCCATGTATTTTGTTTATATACAAGCTGACAGTTAAAGGCATGACCTAGAAAAAGTGGTGTGTATTTCATTGCATGTTTTCTACAGAGGACCTGCCAAATCTAAGATAATATTCAACGTTTAACAAGCATGACTTGGGCTATCATCCAAACCTATATCTCACTTTGGTGCAGCAAAGCCAATTGGCAATACATTTTGGAACAATAAGAACATGAAGGAAATCACCCATGAAACATCAGTCCTGCTCTTCTGTTTTCTTTAGAAAGTGCAAAATCTTATAATGCTGTGGTGTAATTTTACAGATCTGATGTTTCAGTTTTCAAAATTATTAAAATTCTATCATTTATGGTGCTTTTGATGGTTGTGGATGGGAACAGTTTAAATGAATTGCTGCAGGAAAAGAGAAATAGACAATATGCATTGCTTCTTTTTCATTAAAGCAAGCTCTGGACAAAGTTGTTTTTACGTTTTGAAAAGACCAGCTGAATGTTTAGATCTCCTGTCAGGATTAAAAATACAGTAGACTGTATCAGTTGTTGTAACAATAATACAGATGGCCAGAAGAATCTTGCCAAAGGGCAACAGTATTTTATTGTACAGAGATGGGAAGGGTTAGGTCTTTGTTTTTACATTCCCTGTAAAGTGAACTACTTCCTGTTGTATCACTGGGAGAGGAAGTGGTGGGAAATCTCCCCAATGGGAATGCAGACAGAAATGGAAACCTCAGTGCAGCACTAAACTTCCCCCTTAATATATTCATAACAAAATGTTTTGAATGCAATTTGCCTGCTGTGCCTTCTTTTTTAATCCATGTATACCCTAGTTAGACTTATGTTTTTTATCTTTTGTCTCAAAGTGTGTTACGTCAATTCCTTGCTCAACCCTGTTTCCCCCACTTGTGTTAGCTTAGTTGGCTTCCTCTTGCTATTTATATCAGTTCTATGTCTGTGTCACGGTCTAGGGTCAGGCTCGGAGATCAGTAGCTATATCAGTAGGGGGACTCCCACCGACTAGCAGGATTGGTATACAAGCAGGTCAACCTGGCAAATAAGGCAAGCTCACCTGAGGTGCGGAGACTAAGTACTATCCGGTAGTCACCAGAGCTCCTGATGTTGGAGATGGGTTTAATGAGTGTTAGCACCAAGTCGCTGACCTCAGGATGGCCCCACCAGAAGTTGAGCAAGCTGGGTTCCAGTAGCAGATATAGCAGGTGAGGATCAAACATAAGTGTAGTCAGTAAACAAGCTAAAAGTAGTTGTAGGTTGGGATCAAGCTGAAGCATTGTCAAGGAACAAACCAAGGGTCAGTTAAGAGCTGTAGAACAAATATGGACAGCAGCACAAAAGACCAAAGTGAGATAATGGCTGGAAAGAGCATGATGATCTGGCAAACAGTGCAGGAACATGGCTTAAATCATAAATTTAAAAGAGTTGAAGGTTCAAGACAAATAAGGTTCAAAGCAGGATCATTTAAGGAAATATTGAAGAAGCTGTCTAGCATTCCAGGCGACTCAGGAAGAAAGACTTTCCCTCACACAGCAGAGGTTCTGGGTTCAAATCCAGGCCCTGACAGTCGGTCTCTAGATCTGCACTTTTTCATTTCTTTAACCATTGTCTGTTTACTAGTTGGCCTCTGCTAAACCCAGCACTGTAATTCTTCTTAATAATCACTTGTGCTCCTGCTAGTGTTTCACCAGTTAATATTCCTCTTCTACCAACTCACTTGTCATATTTGTTATAAGGGAAAAACTTGCACGCTACTATGTTCTAATTTTTAAGCAAATATAAACCATCAACCTCCAGTGAATATAGTGAAAATAAACTCAGGAAAAAAAAATATATAGTACATGTATAGTGACCGTGAATTAGCTGCAACCACTTAGTAGTGTACTCAAAAAACTTTGTGTAATAAATGTAAAAGAAAAAGATGAGAATGGTACACTTATTCAATAATGTGCCATAAAGTAATATACTCAAAGAATGAATATGATGAGTATCCAAACATACAAATAAATAAATAAATGTGAATAAAGTCCAACTAAAGCCCAATGGTATGAGTTAGTTCATATAAAGGCAAACATCTCTTAGGGATAACTTGATAGAAGAAGAAAAAACACATAAAACATCAATCCAAACATCGACTGTTACATTTATGAATTGGCCGCTCACCTTTAACAATGACCCAAGGGTCAAACAAGGCTCATCAGATAGTCAGATAAGGAAACCTGCAGATGGATCTGTAAAGGCATCCAGGTCCCAGGCGAAGACGAAGAACTACGTCCAAAACTTGGCATCAAAGCATCTTGGGTAATTCCATATATAGAGGAAACAGCTCGCTCCAAGGAATGACACCTGAGGAAGTCATATGACGAATGATGCAACGCGTCGAGTGGAGCCTTGTGACGTCGGTTCCGGTGGTGTTTTACAGAAGTACGGCGAGGAGGCGTGTGTGTCACCACTCCCATTGCTTTTTACTGCAGTTTTTATCCTTACTTGATGTAAACAGTTTTTTAACTAAATAAATGTACTTTTCATTTGGCAATATTGCACTATGGCTGTTCTTTGTTTCCTTTGAGCACCATTTATACAAGAAGTGCCATTCCTGGGAGCGAGCTGTTTCCTCTATATATGGAATTACCCAAGATGTGTTGATGCCAAGTTTTGGACGTAGTTCTTTGTCTTCACCTGGGACCTGGATGCCTTTACAGCTGCATCAACAGGATTCCTCATCTGACTATCTGAGCCTTGTTTGACCCTTGGGTCTTTGTTGGAGGTAAGCGGCCAATTCATAAATTTAACAGTCGATGTTTGTAAGATGTTTTATCATTTTTTTCATCTATCAAGCTATCCCTATGAGATTTTTGCCTTTTATATGAATTAACTCCTACCACTGGGCTTTAGTTGGACTTTATTCACATTGATTTATTTATTTGTATGTTTGGATACTCATCATATTCAGTCTTTGAGTATATTACTTTATGGCACATTATTGAATAAGCGCACCATTCTCATCTTTTTCTTTTTTTCTTTCACTTGTCATATTAGCGTCTATCAGTCTCCCTAATGGTGTTTTTGCCCTGCCTCAGTTCTCTTGTTGTGTTCCCTCTCTTGCAAGTCACAGGTCGGTTCCCTCGTCTGCCACAAGTATGAGAATGTCTTCAACTAGAAAATGCATTTCCTGAGGAAAATGCGAGTGGGAATGCTGAATAGCTGAGCCCGCACCAAAGCCATTCACCATAACCACTACACTATCTTTAGGACACACAGCTCCTTTCTCTATCTGCAAAGTAGAGAGTATGCTGACTTCCTGGTCGCCCCTTCCCCCTCAAGAGGTTTCCCCTCCCCCCAGGTCAGTGAGGAGGAATATTGCACTGAGGTAAGGAAAGCTATTTATGGAAAGAAATGCCATTACAAACGCCTTTTAATTCACAGACCAATACATGAATTACGCCTTCAAACAAAACGTAATAAATCCACAACCGTACATGCGATCGATACAGCGACTTCACCGTTTGAAAGACACGGCCCTTGTGAACGCATCAATATGAAATTTATGTTGATAAACTTAAAATTGTGGCCATGCCAGCGATTTAGAAAAGAGCGTCTTTGTGTGATTTGCAGGAACATTTTTAAAATTTTTAACATGACGGTCAATGAGAGTGGTTTTGTCGCTCTTGTCCTTTAGAAGCTCCTGGAACTAAAACTAAAATACGTATCACAAAACTGATCACATTGCCTGAAACCAGACAAGCATACCTACGTTTTGATATATAAATTGTGTATGACAAGTAGATCTTGTGGGCGTGAGAGCAATTTGTTCCCCCTTTTTTTAAAGATAATTTTTTTTTCAAAGATCTCCACTGTAAAGGTCACATGACACACTCTAAATCCCTTCCATAGGGTTACATTATAACCGATTACATTTTCTGAAAAAATCGCTAAACGTAAATTGCGTTTTCACAAAAACCGTAAAAGATATCAATCTGAAAAGTCATGTTTGGATAGCTGAATATTTTGTGACCGCTTTAAAGTTTGTTTGGTGTCTGTAAGTGAAAGTATGAAGGAGCTGAAACTTTTGGCAGAACGTGTGTTTTGAAGCAGGAAAAAGGATGTTCTCATTGACTTCAATGTTAAAAAAAAGTGTCTAAAAGCTTAATATTTTAAAAAGTATAAATAGTACAACAAAAACTTGAAGAAGTCCCATCGTTAGCTGAACGAGATGAACATTTTAAAAGTTGAATGGTCTCAATAGCTGAAAGTATGCAGAAGTTACGCAGAGCCAAAAAACGTACGGAATAAAATTAAAATTAAAACTAGACAATGCATTTCCTGAGGAAAATGCGAGTGGGAATGCTGAATAGCTGAATTGCTGAGCCCGCACAAAAGCCATTCACCATAACCACTACACTATCTTTAGGACATACAAGCAGTGTTCCTTCAATACTTATAAAGCCTAATATCACACAGCTCCTTTCTCTATCTGCAATATAGAGAGTGTCCTGACTTGCCTGGTCGCCCCTCCCCCCTCAAGAGGCTTTCTCCACATGAGGTGGGGGAGGAGGACTGCACTGAGGTAAGGAAAGCTATTTAGGGAATCAAAATACCATTAGAAACGCTTTCATCCACACACAAAATCAGTTAGTGAAGCCTTCAAACAAAACTTAATAAATCCACAACCGTACATGCGATCGATACAGCGACTTCACCGTTTGAAACACAAGGCTTTTGTGAACAAATCGGTATAAAATTTATGTTGATAAACTTAAAAATGTGGGCATGTCAGCGATTTAGAAAAGAGCGTCTTTGTGTGTTTTGCAGAAACATTTTAAAGTCTTTTTAACATGAGTGTCAATGAGAGTTTATTTGTCCCTCTTGTCCTTTAGAAGCTCCTGGAACTAAAAATAAAATACATATCACAAAACTGATAACATTGCCTGATCCAGACAAGCATAGCTACGTTTTGATATATAAATTGTGTATGACAAGTAGATCTTGTGGGCGTGAGAGCAATTTGTTCCCCCTTTTTTTAAAGATAACTTTTTTTTCAATCATCTCCACTCTAAAGGTCACATGACACACTCTAAATCCCTTCCATAGGGTTACATTATAACCGATTACATTTTCTGAAAAAATCGCTAAACGTAAATTGCGTTTTCACAAAAACCGTAAAAGATATCAATCTGAAAAGTCATAGCCGGATACCTGAATATTTTGTGACCGCTTTAAAGTTTGTTTGGTGTCTGTAAGTGAAAGTATGAAGGAGCTGAAACTTTTGGCAGGGCATGTGATTTCAAAGGGAAAAAGGATGTTCTCATTGACTTCAATGTTAAAAAAAGTGTCTAAAAGCTTAATATTTTAAAAAGTATAAATAGTACAAAAAAACTTGAAGAAGTCCCATCGTTAGCTGAACGAGACGAACATTTTAATAGTTGAATGGTCTCAATAGCTGAAAGTATGCAGAAGTTACGCAGAGCCAAAAAACGTACGGAATAAAAATAATAATAAAAAACGAATATCAATACTGGGAATGCTTATTAAGCATTCCCACTAATTAAAATTAAAATTAAGAAGAATAATAAAAAACGAATATCAATACTGGGAATGCTTATTAAGCATTCCCACTAATGAATGGTAAGTAATTGAGCATTTGAGTGTTGAAGAACCACCTAAATATTTCCATAAAGGTGGCTGCTATTGCTGAAGATCTTGTCTAGTTTGCAGATCTTGCTTTCTTAAAGTGGATGTAAACCCCAAATGTTTTATTTTATTTTTTGTCTGGCACAATGTATAGTATAACATTTCAGATCATCTGTATCCAGTCTTGCCACAAAGAGTTAATCCAGCTCAGAGCAATCCCCTTATCTTTTTTCAGTAAGATAAAACAGACAGAGAAAACCCTGTCTGTTCTTCCCCCCTGCTGTGAGTGACTGGTGATTTACATATCTCAGAGAAGTCATGTGGTTACTTTTCTGGGTTTTGACTGGATGTTAGTGATCATAGCAGAATTTAGTGTAAGAAATACACAGGAGAAAATGCATGCTGACGAGGGGAGTGTAGAGGAGGGCAGGGAGTCTACTGACATCACGACTCCACCCACTGAGCTCCAGACAACAGACCCAGCCACAGAATCTGCAGTTTTTCGGGTCTTATAACAGACAGAGGGGAGACATTTGACAGGTAAGGATACATGCAGAAGGCATGTATATCCTTTTAGATAACCACTATGGCAATAGTTTAGAAAGGATGAGAGTGGGTTTACATCCACTTTAATCATGTTTGGGTACATTTCCTGTTTCTTCTTTTCTCTTATTTTGCATTTGTATTCTTAGATTGATCTACTGGTTTAAACACTGATCTAGCTCTGCTTGCCATCTGACATTGCTATCAGTTGCCATCATGATCATGTTATGTGTGACCAAAGCTCAGGCAGCAGATATGTGAACTTCCCCTGACCTTAATCATCAGTCCCCTGTTTGTTGTAATGTCAGCTTTACATTTCATTATTATTTTTAAACCTTTATTTTTAGAACACCCAAATGCAGTGCATTTCCCCCCACTCTCCTTACTGGTACTACATATACTACTAAATGATAGGTGTGCTTTCATGTTATAGGTTTGCCTCATCTAATTATTGTTTCAAACTCCAGAGCCACAATCGCAAAAGGAGATTATGGCAGACCTCAATAATGTACACAGTCCACTAAACTTTAATTTCGTATTACAGGCAGTTGATTGAAAACAGTATTTTTTTTCTATTAGGTTCAGGACCAAAAAATACTATTTAAAAAAAAAATGTTTTTCATTAAAAGGAAATCTATGGTCACAGCATACACTTTCATTTCATAACATCGTCATTGCAATAGCAAGGCAAACAATTGTTTAAACAAATAAATACAATACAATTTCATAACTTCCTGGATTCCCTGCATGCCCTGCAGCCTCTTCTCTGATGTCAGTTTCTAAGGACTACCTCTCTGTTGTCAGCAAGCAGTGAAACTCCTCCTGTTAGCACATCAGAAGGAAGGTTTTGTGAGTTCTGTGGCACAACATTGTCTATCAACAGGGCACTGTGAATACATGTCACAGAACTCAAGGAAGTAAATGTGTGGGGATCTTCACAAGGGAAGTTTACAAACTTCAAGAGTGTTCAGATTAACTGCTTGCCACATTTACTGTGGAAGGGCGACACAGGCAGGCTGGAACATGTACATGTACATCACCAGCATAATGGCGCACAGTGCGCCACTCCTGCGACCACTTATTCATAACAGCTGTGCTTAGTATTGTGAGGCTGTGATTGGCCCACATCTATCATGTGGTACTTGGGCAAATCACAGTAACCTGTACCATGTGATAGCTGTATGCCATCCACAGCATCACAATAGTAATCACAGCTGTTATGAATGCAACCCCTTTATGACTGTTCAAAGCATTGCTGTCATCATCACTGATGACAGCAATCAAATTGTAAAAAAAAAAAAAAAAACACTGAACTACTCTAATGAAAGTATAAAAGGAACCAAAAAGCTTTAAAAATTGAATACAATTTTTTTAACTTACTGTTACCAGTCCGTATCCCTGATAACCACCAAACCAGTCATATGATAATGCTGTACTTCTGGTGACAGTATGTAAGAAATTGCGGAAAAAAATATCACATTTTATTTAATTTCTTAATTTCAAAAAAAGCGTGAAAAAAATGACTTCGAAAGGCTCACCTTGCCTCTTACTAAATACCTCAGATTGACTACTTTCCAAAAATGGGTAATTTTTTTTTTAGTTCCAACACACAAAAATCCTACACATGCTCGGACTCATTTAACTTAATTTTTCTCAGCTCGTCGTAGTTGTTCGTGACCACGTTCTTGACGTTCAGAATTTCCGACAACATTTGTGGGACCATGTGTATGCAAGACAACTTTAAGCGAACAATCCATCGAAAAAAAATCCACGGTTTTGTTGTCGGAATGTCCGACCGTGTGTACGTGGCATTAGTATGCCCATACTGTTTGTGAGAATTCAAATTGACAACTTTGTGTAAAAAAAAAAATTAATTTTCCTTTTGCAAACTTGTGGCAAAAAACTGAAGTCTTTAAAAGACTCACCATGCCTTCTAAAAAATACGTTGGGATGTTTACTTTCCAAAATGTGGTAATTTTGTGGGTGTTTCTACTGGTGCTCCAGGGCCTCCAAAAATTTGATAGGTAGTCAGAAAATTAGATGCCTAATCTATGCCCCTAAAAAGCCTGAAGGTGTGCCTTGAATTTTGGGCCTCTCTATGTGGTTAGGCTGTGAAAAAGTCTCACACACGCATCACTCGGAAGAAATAACAGAATGTGTTTTGGGGTATAATTCTATGTGTGTCTATGCTGTGCCTTAGAAATATGTTATTACTTGACAACTTTTTGTAAAAAGATACATTTTCATTTTCATTTTGCATTTTTCAAAAACGTGTGCCATAAAAGAAGGCTTCAAAAGACTCACCATACCTTATGTTTTTTTTTTGGGTGTTTCACAGTCCTGGTACTCCAGGGCCTCCAAAAACATAATCTATAGTTAAAACATTAGATACATATTTTATACCCCTGGAGGTGCTGCATGGATTGTGGTTAGGTTGGGAAAAAGTCTCAAGCATGTTGTACTGTTATACTATATATAAGTATGCCTATGATGTGTGTTAGAAATATCTTATTAATTAACAACTTTGTGTTCTTTCCTGCATTTTCCAAAAAGTGTTGCAAAAAATGATATTTTTAAAAGACTCACTGGGGCAGATCCACAAAAGAATTACGCCGGCGTATCTATTGATACGCCGCGTAATTTTAAATTTCCCGCGTCGTATCTTTGTTTTGTATCTACAAAACAAGATACGACTGCATCTCGGATCGATCCGACAGGCGTACGTCTTAGTACGCCGTCGGATCGTAGATGCATTTTTTCCGCCGGCCGCTAGGTGTCGTTTCTGTCGAATTCCGCGTCGAGTATGCAAAATAGCTAGTTACGGCGATCCACGAACGTACGTCCGGCCAGCGCATTTTTTACGTTGTTTGCGTTCGGCTTTTTCCGGCGTATAGTTACCCCTGCTATTATGAGGCTTACTGAATGTTAAGTATGGGTGTCGTTCCTGCGTCGAATTTTGAATTGTTTACGTCGTTTGCGTAAATCGTTCGCGAATAAGGATTTGCGTAGAATGACGTCACCGTCGGAAGCATTGGCTTGTTCCGGTTTCTTTTCGAGCATGCGCACTGGGCTACCCCCATGGACGGCGCATGCGCCGTTAAAAAAAACGTTGTTTACATCGGGTCACGACGTATTTACATAAAACATGCCCCATCACATCCATTTGAATTCCGCGCCCTTACGCCGCCAAAGATACACTACGCCACCATAACTTACGGCGCAAATTCTTTGAGGATTTGGAAAAAAAAAAGTTACGGCGGCGTAGTGTATCTTAGATACGCTACGCCCGGCGGATTAATGCGCCAATCTACGTGGATCTGCCCCACTATGTCTTTCAGAAAAAACCTTGGAGAGTTTGCTTTCCAAAATGGTGTCATTTTGTGAGGGTTTTTCTCCTGTCCTTGCACTTCAGGGACTCAATAATTATGGTAGATTTTGGGTCCATCTATACATCTAGGCTGTAAAAAGGTCTCACATGTGGTATCCGCATACTCTAAAAAATGTAATTGTAAGTATGCCCGTGCTGAGTGTGAGAAATAACTTCTTAAAATGACAAGTTTGTGAAAAAAAAATGTATGTAATTTCTTAATCTTCTAAAAAACTGTGTCAAAAAATTACAACTTCAAAAAACAAACCATGTTATATACTAAAAACCTTGAACTGTCTGCTTTCCAAAAAAGGGGTAATTTGGGGAGTCCTTGTACTGTCTTGGCATTTTAGGGCCTCAAGAAACAAGATAGGCAGTCAGGAGATCAAAATTGATTAATTTTCAAATATACAACATATACCATAGTTTGTATAATTTTCACAGTGACTAAACATACACCAATTTGAGTTATTTTTACCCTAGAAATGTAGCAGAATATATTTTGGCCTAATTTTATGAAGAAAGACTATTTGCAAAATTTTGTAATGGAAACTTAGAAAAAACATTTTTTTTTTAATTTCCATTTTCATGTGTAGAAACAAAATTTTAAATTTCATTTGCAGAACGAAAATATTTGATTTGTTTATTTTTGGATGGATTTGCTACATTAACAATTTTGTTTTTCCAGATGCTATTGAACAAAATTTCCACGTGTCCCAGCTCTGCTTATCAAATAAAAAATCAAATGCGCATACACCAGTAAAGATTGTGTCCTTAGCATAAGTCGTGTGACTTTCTATCAAGAGAAGTCTAAGGCCCCGTACACACGGTCGGACAAAACCGATGAGAATGGTCCAACGGACCGTTTTCATCAGTTCACCTCTGAAGTGGCCGTACGGCCTGATGTGTGTACACACCATCAGTTCAAAATCCGATCGGGTCAGAACGCGGTGACGTAAAACACACAACGTGCTGAATAAAACTAAGTTCAATGCTTCCAAGCATGCGTCGACTTGATTCTGAGCATGCGCGGGTTTTGAACCGATGCTTTTCTGTACTAACCATCGGTTTGATCCGATGGGGCAGCGGTCCATCGGTTCGGTTTTGAAGCATGTTTAGAAATTTTGGACCGAAGGAAAACAGACCAATAGCCTATACACACGGTCGGTTTGGTTAGATGAAAATGAACTTCGGTTCATTTTCATCGGACCAAACCGACCGTGTGTACGGGGCCTAAGGGACCCCCCGGTGAAGAAAACCTTTTCATTCTTTAATGGGAAATGGTATTATCCATGTAAGACATGCTTTACATGTAGACACACGAAAGAAAGCAAAAACAAAAAAGAACGTAGATTTTGATCTTAATTGCTTTATTTCAAATTATTAGTAGGAGATATGTCTCGAAGAAAGATTTTTGAACGTCTATCTTTTATATCCTTCCTCGTCACTATATATTTATTCTTGTCCACCTGGTTTTATTACTCTTATCATCTTATTTACTTTTCAGATTATTTTAGATAATATTTTAATTGGTTAGCTCCCTTTTGATAAGGCTTTTGAGTATTTAACCTGAAATACCCATCTCTACAATTATAATCATAAATTGTATTATTATTGTGTCAATATTGTACGCATTATGGTCAATCAGATGTTAAGCTACACAATTGGTTAGGATTATGGACATGATGCGGCCACTGGGTTTATTATTTCATTATTTGATTATATTATTTCATTATTCTCTCATTGTTATAATTATAACCACTAGAGGGGGTTGATTACCCGAAGGATGGGAGTTTAAATTGGGTCAGTATATCTCTCAACCACCAGAGGGCGCATTTGGTGGCCTTATTATTTTTAATGTTATTTTAAACTATTAAAATTGTATTGTTTCGTAAATTATTATCATCTGCCCGGATGGCGATAATCAGCTGTGGAAATTGTAATTGTAATTCTGAGTACCATACATGCCCGCCGTCGTGCTGACATTGGCATAAAAGTCACCTCTACACCAGCGGCTCCATACTCCATAAGTGGCGTGTACAGCCACGTAACGCGTAAGGGAGGAGAGCCATTGGTGACGTCATCTCCGCTCACAGCAGAGAGTGGAGAAAATCGGAATACACGCTACACGCTGTCATTTTACCAGTTTGCTTTTTACGCTATGGAGCCTCTATTCTTTGTTTAGTTGAGAGCCATCCACCTTGCGATCCTATTTCTGGGACCTGGGAAACACTAACCTGGGGGATTGGAGTGACGTGGACTAACAGGCTAGCCGGGAGTCATTCATCACCAGCGGAATCTGCTGTGCTATTAAGCCAGCAGTATTGGAAATCTATATAGGCTGTTTTAGAGGCTTGGGGAAATGGAGCACTTTTTTGCACTTATGCACCCTGGGAACCATTGTTGATGAACTTTGGGAACTATTGTTGATTGCAGCACCTTGTTGTTATAATATTGTACTTATTTTGGACACTTGAATAATCGTATTTCTTGCACTAATTTTTGAAGTGTGGAGTGTGCACAGAAACTCACACATTTTTTAAATTTTTTTTCATTATTTTATTATGCATGTTTTGATATTTGTATTCTTAATTTAATGCACCTTATACATTTATTTTGGTTAGTGGATCTTGGTTGTCATTTGATGTTTCACACATTTTAATATATTTTTTTTTAGTTCAGTATCCCATTAACTACTGAATATTCCTATTAGTGTCATATTACTTTTTATTGTTTTTTTTGTTGCACTAATGCCGCATACACACGATCGGTCAAACCGATGAGACCGGTCTGATGGACCGTTTTCATCGGACCAAACCGATCGTGTGTGGGCTCCATCGATTAATTATCCATTGGTTAAAAAAAAAGCAATCTTGTTTTAAATTTAACCGATGGATACCTAACCGATAGAAAAAAAAACGATCGTTTGTAGGCACGTCCATCGGTTAAAAATCCACACATGCTCAGAATCAAGTCGACGCATGCTTGGAAGCATTAAACTTCATTTTTTTTCAGCACGTCGTTGTGTTTTACGTCACCGCGTTCTGACACGATTGGTTTTTTAACCGATGGTGTGTAGGCACGACTGACCATCAGTCAGCTTCATCAGTTAACCATCAGACCGTTTTCATCGGATGGACCGATCGTGTATACAGGGCATTAGAGTTGGTGGTACCCATTGTACTACTAATTTGTTCATGTTTGTACAAAAAACATCTCTCAGTGTACCCCCCTCATCATCACGTGGATCGCTGGTGGGTGATATTAGAAGTGAAACATCCTTTCTGGTTCTTATGGCTTGTCAGTTATAGTTCTTGGATTGCGGTTGGAGCATATTTTTAGATTATAACTATTTAATTATCTATTTTATTACTCTTTTTGTTCATTAGCGAGCGCCATTACCCTTTTTATATTAATATTTTATCAGTGTGTGAGCACTTTACAGTTGTGGCTGCTGCTTAGCTTATTTTATTTAGTTAGGACCTATTGCTCTAGTTAGTGTGGTTGCGCATTAGTTCCCCCCATTATTCAATATTGCCATAATGCTTTCCAAGTGAAAAAAAAGGGGGAACAAATATCTGCGCTAACTTAAAAGTAATAAAAAGAATGCAAAGCAGCTAGCACAGTTTGTAGATAAGCAAACAAAAACAATATAATCCAATAGAGCAGCGCTCAAAATGAATGAAAAATTAATCCAAATAAACAATGGCCCAGATTCAAGAAGCACTTGCGCCCGCGCAACCATAGGTTGCGCGGCGCAAGTGCTTACTTGCTCCGGTGTAACGAGTGCTCCTGATTCAGGAACCTCGTTACACCGAATGCAGCCTAGGATGTGACAAACATAAGCCTCCTTATGCCTTCACATCCCAGGCTGCATTCTTGCGTTGGCCGCTAGGGGGCGCGGCCTTTGTGATCGGCGTGTAGTATGCAAATTGCATACTACCACCGATTCACAAAAGTTGCGCGGGCCCTTCTCACGCAAGGTACGGAGTTTCCGTACGGCGCCTTTAGCATAAGGTTGCTCCTGCTATAGCAGGCGCAGCCAATGCTAAAGTATAGCTGCGCCTCCCGCTCGCGACGTTCAAATTTAACGTCGTTTACGTAAGTGAACCGTGAATGGCGCTGGACGCCATTCACGTTCACTTACAAGCAAATGACGTCCTTGCGACGTCATTTGCCGCAATGCACGTCGGGAAAGTTTCCCGACGGAGCATGCGCTCTTCGCTCGGCGCGGGAGCGCGCCTAATTTAAATGATTCCCGCCCCCGGCGGGATCATTTACATTAGGCAGCCTTGCGCCCGGCTGCTTAGCATATTGCCCGCGCAATTTACGGAGCAACTGCTCCGTGAATCGCGGGCAAAGCGCAATATTTGCGTGGGCGCAGAGAAAAAAATTTGCTCTTTGCCCACGCAAATATTGCGCGATTCTACTTGAATCTGGGCCAATGTGTATATAAAGTCCACAAAATATATCTTCATCAATGAAGTTGAAGATATAGGACCTCCACCGAAGTTTCAGTGTGCAGACACGGAAAAAACACACCACACCAACGTGCAAACAATCGGCTTAACCAGAACAATATCGTTATGAGCATGTAAACAGATAACGTGCAGGTCAGTGGCAATCGCACTTCCAACAGAGTGAGAACGGTTATCCACAGGCAGCATCAATGATGAAATAACATCTCGAATGTCATGAAGATCCAAAAGCATACATTGCGTTTAACAGCAGATATGCGGTCATAAAATGCAGAAAGGAAACGGCAATAGTGAAGCCCGTAGGTAAAACCAATATGCAATTTATTATATGGTACTTACAAACAGACAGGTAAAACATCTTTAGCTGAACTAGATGTGGTACTTATGTGGTACTTAAACAACAAAAACCAGGCAAAAGCCCAGGACCGGATGGATCTTACAAAACATTCAAAAACATTCATTGCCACTCTTAAAACTCATTTTATTACAACATTAAATACTCTTTCATCAGATACCCCACCACCTTGAGACCTTCTTACTGTGCATATAACAGTAATAAAAAAAAACTAACAAAGACCCAACTTCAATCTCTAATTACAGACCAATATCATTATTAAATGTAGATCTTAAGATTTATGCAAAAATGTTAGCAAACAGACTTATACCATTACTACCTAACCAAATTATGCTAGATCAAGTAGGATTCATTCCAGGAAGAGAGGCGAGGGATAATACCCTTAAAGCTTTTAATATCCATCATTGGCTAACAGAACACGTCAAGGTTGCCCTTTGCTTTTATGCCTAAAGGAGAATCCGGATATCAAAGGCATCCCTATTGCTCAAATAACTTACAGCATTTTCTTTTATTGAATCAAATCATCTTTTTTTTTTTTTTTATGCAAACAACAAAAACAACATACAACCCAGCCCGTATTGAGAGGGAAAACAAACACACAAAAAAAACACAACACCCACCCCCTTGGTCCCCATGCTCTCATTCCCCCTACTCTCCCTCATCCAACCTCTCCTTTCTTGTCATACCTCCAAAATATCAAACCACTTTCTCCATATTTTTTCATATTTTCCCTAAACAGCCTCTATGTAGGAAAGTATACATTTCCTTAATTTTCAGATGATATCATGTTATTCTTAAAATATCAACATATTACAATTCCCAATCTTCTTAAAGATCTAGCTTTATTCAATACTTTTTGCTAATTTGAGGATTAACTTTGCAAAATCGGAAGCACTTAACGCTTCTTTAACCAAAGGTACGCTAAAACAATTCCAAGATAACTTCCCATTTAAATGGAATACAAAATCGATTACATACAGTATTTAGGGATCCAAATCCCTGTCCAACTATCAGATTTATAGCATAAATTATACTCAGATTCTTCACAACATACATAAGGATCTTAAGTCATGGTCTTCGGGAATTTTTTCATGGTTCGGTAGAACGGCCATTGTTAAAATGAATATTCTATCAAAAATTCTTTATGTTTTACAGACGGTACCTATTTCTCTCCCCCAACCATTTTTTACATCTTTACGAAAATCTTGCTCAGAATTTATCTGGGGTAAACTACGACCAAGGTTGAGCTATGATCGATTAACAATACCTAAAATGAAGGGTGGTGTGGGACTACCAGACATTCTCAAATATTATTGGGCTTGTCAGCTGTCACTTAAGCAACTTCCCTGGACAGCTGTGGCCCATATTCCTATACGATGCAAACAACACCTTCATAGGCAACACTTTGCGAACATTCACAAAAATGTGCAAACAATTCACAATTTATTCCTTACCAGGACCGCCAACACCGGTTTGCAAAAAAAAACTAATTTCCCCCAGGAATGGTTCATACGTTTCCCCTTAATTTAGATCATTTTATTCTATATAAAATTATTTATCAATTTTATTCCAATAACAAGTTTTTACCCAAATCCATACATTGATGGACATTTCTCAATTCCCTTCTTGGGCATACAATCAACTTAAAAATGTTCTCAATAACCGTATGACACGTTCAGTCCTTGGAGACAAGAAACACCCTTTGAAAATCTTTGTATGAATTCAGAACCACAGAGACACTTAATATCAATCATATATAATATTTTATTAGCTGAATGCACAACTAAATCTAACCTAGCAACGATGAAGTGGAAAAAAGACCTCTCCTTAAATCTTTCCTGGTGTTGGTGATGGGTACCTAGTATTAGCGTTTTTTTTACTTGATATTGTGCAATAAAATTATACCCTTTATTAAGCAGCTTGGTCTACCCGTGACTCTTTTTCAGGGGGTTATTTTCCCCCCTGTATTTTTTGTTTTTAGCTATTAACATTAGGCACGGAGACCGCACCATTAACTGAGTAAGCCTGCGTATTAAGGGACACCACACTGGTATGAATTATATTTCCAAATGTGGTGACTTAACAATAGTGAGTTGATGGTCCTTGTTCTGTATATTGTTTATAGTCGCTCCTAGGCAGTTGAGTTTAGAAGAATTTTTTGGAAAGCAAAAAAATGCGTTCAAGACGGATGTTTATTTGAAACGCCAAATGTCTGTAACAACTTGTAAAGGTGTGTAAACGTGGTAACTCACGTTTAGCTGCGTTTCGTTTACAGGCATTTTATTTGAGATAGTTTTTTGACTATTTGGAAAAACAAAAACCGATTCTAAACGCGGCTAAACACGTCATGTAAATGCGGCAAAACTGCAGTTTTTAAAAGTCGGTAACTATCTGTCAAGTTAAATCTTTCAGGAGAGGTTTCAAAACGTCTCATGTACAGTAACCCTATGAGCAGATTATCTCTAAATGCTCCAAACAAAACCATTAGTAAACAAATCCCTGTCTCCTTGAAGAACGTAACTATTGTTTGGCAATTATACTTGGTCTAGGTGCAGGAAACTCTTTCTCTCCCTTCCCTTCTCCCTTTTCCCATTTTTCCCCCTTTCCCTTCCCCCTCCATGCCGACCATCATGTGGACTCCTTCCTCCATTACCTGTGACTCCTTGTAGGCCGCTTGGCAACTTTTAACCTATTGTTCGTCCCTCCTTGGACGCTATCTTGGCGGAAGGTTGACCTGGGATCCTCGGGAATTCGATTTTAATGGAAACCTTGGTCTAAGCTATCCTTGTTAACAGTAACCAATTAGCAAAAGCTACTTTATTACAACATATCAATATATAGAAATTTTTAGGGCATATTTTTGTATACTGTTGGTCCATCCATATACAATTTCAAACTAATACAATTTGTATGGAAGCATCAACAATGCATCCTATAATAACGCCCTTGATGCTTCACTATAGGTGCCGATCGTACCCTCGTGTGCGCCCCCAGGGGTGCCTCTCTCCCTAGCATGACTCTCTGTAAGTCACACACGGCTTGGCGGCACCGCGTTCTGGGATGTTCATCGGCCGGGAGACCACCGGGATCTCTCTTTAACATATTTGGTGGGACTCCAGTTACGAATACTGTTCCTACAACACAGTTGATTGGTAACTATATATTCCTGTTTTCTAACCATTGGGCATACACCGATGTATAGAATTTAAATGTATTACTTATTCCATTATAGCAAACTATAAATCCTCCGAAGAAGAAGATCCCGCATCAGTGATCGAAAAGCGTCAGTAATTCAACATATACAGATGTCCTTGCTATGTACAACTGTAATTGCAATGTTGTGTTTGTAACTGTATGTATGTATTTTTATTCTTGTGACTGGAGATTCAAAATATTTTTTTATTATTATGACTTTCCAAATGTACACAATTAATAAACCCTTTTAACATATAACTTTGTAATTGTTGGAATTTTCGCTGCAAAATAACTCCACTGGGGAAAAATGTCCTTGCCATAATATATCGGGGTGCGCAGCGCTCTTCACTTTCCATATGTATGTCTTTTTCAATTCGTAACTATTGTTTAACCTCTTATGCCTCATACACACGATCGGGTTTCCTGCTGGGAAACCAGAGGGGAAAGCGAGAACCGGCTCAGCAGATTTGTCCCCCTACACACGGCCGGGTTTCCTGGCAGGAAAACTGCCATGAGAGCTGAAACCCGGCTGTGTGTATGCCCCCCCACAGGCTTTCCCCATAGGAAAACTGCCGGGTTAAAAACTGCCGGGAATGACGGCGGGAAAACATATTCTCATTTTTCCCGCCGCAATTCCTGGGCTTGAAAGAAATAATTTTCCTGTCGGGAAAACTGCCATGGAGCATACACACGGCCAGTTTTCCCGGCCAAAAGCTGTCATGGCAGTTTTCCCGACGAGAAAACTGGTCGTGTGTATGAGGCTTTACATATGACTTTCTGGTGTGACATCACATATGACAGCTGTTTATTTAAAGTCAACATTTTTACAATAGATACTATAAACAATGCATATTTCTGTTAATACACATGGTGGCAGCTATTGTTTGTAATGGGAAGTTGCAGAGATAATCAACCTCTGCTGTCCTTGGATTATTGATTTTCAAGCTGGAAAATCTCTGTACATGGTGAGTGCCATAATCACAGAGAGGTGATCACATGAGGTTTTGTAGTAAACAACTCTCAAATTTTAACAATTATTTATGTTAAATGTTTGTGCACAAAGAAAAAAATATATTTTTTGAGAGATAGATACAACTTAAAGTATACAAAATATTATTCACATTTTCAGATATTTGTTAGCAATAAGAACAGGGTATTTATTAAAACATTGTGCCAAATAAAAGCCATATGTGGGGGTAGATAACCTTGGCACTCCAGCTGTGGTGAAACTCTGCCTCTGGAAGTCATGCATTTGGCTGTGTTCTTAAAGGGGTTGTAAAGGTTTGTTTTTTATTTTCTGAATAGGTTCCTTTAAGCTAGTGCATTGTTGGTTCACTTACCTTTTCCTTCAATTTCCCTTCAAAATTTGGCAGATCCACAAAGAAAGTACGCCGGCGTATCAATTGATACGCCGGCGTACTTTCAAATTTCCTGCGTCGTATCTTTGTTTTGAATCCTCAAAACAAGATACGACAGCATCTGGGTTAGATCTGACAGGCGTACGTCTTCGTACGCCTTCGGATCTTAGATGCAATTCTTCGGCGTCCGCTGGGTGATGTTCCCGTCGTAATCCGCGTAGAGTATGCAAATTAGCTATTTACAATGATCCACGAACGTACGAGAGGCCGTCGCATTCTTTTACGTCGTTTCCGTTCGGCTTTTTCCGGGGTATAGTTAAAGCTGCTATCTGGTGGCGTACGCAATGTTAAGTATGGCCGTCGTTCCCGCGTCGAATTCGAAATTTTTTATTTTGTTTGCGTAAGTCGTCCGTGAATGGGGCTGGACGCCATTTACGTTCACGTCAAAACCAATGACGTCCTTGCGACGTCATTTGGAGCAATGCACCCTGGGAGTTTTGATGGACTGGGCATGCGCAGTTCGTTCGGTGCGGGGACGCGCTTCATTTAAATGAAACACGCCCCCTACTCGCCGCATTTGAATTCCGCGCCCTTACGCCGCGAGAGATACACTACGCTGCCATAACTTACGGCGCAAATTCTTTCTGGATTCAAAGATTTGCCAAGTAAGTTACAGCAGCGTAGCGTATCTCAGATACGCTGCGCAGGTGCAGATCTTTGTGAATCTGCCCCTAAATGTTTTTTTTCTTTGTCTGAATTTCTCACTTCCTGTTTCTCCTCACTAAGCTTTCCACCATCATCTGAGCGGTGGAAAGTCAGTCAGTCAGAACAGCTTACTGAGGAGGAACAGGAAGTGAGAAATTCAGACAAAGAAAACAAAGAAAAAAAAACATTTAGAAGGGAAATCTAAGGAAAAGGTAAGTGAACCAACAATGCACTAGCTTAAAGGAACCTATTTAGAAAATTAAAAAACAAACCTTTACAACCCCTTTAACGAATAAACATTTTTAGGAAGGCAAATTTGTCAAATTAAATGACACATACGAATGCAATTGAATTCAATTTGGCTACTTATGAATTAATGTACTCTGGTCATAGAGGGGTTAATGACTGAGTCTGTCATATGACTGGTAAAATAAAAGAAGAAACTTAGATTAACAGGAACCAGTGATTTGTGTAACATGGGTATAAATGCCAGCTGCACTGTCGACATGTACTTGTACATGAATAAATCTCAAGGATTTTGGTAGCGAATGGAATACGGAGGCTGAATAAATTTACTTTCTATCAAACAGGTTTTAGGAACCTCTCTAATAAATTAAACTGGCAATATAGCAAACATAATCCCTAGTTTACTATGCATAGTTACTTGCAGCATATGCACTCCATAGTATAGTGCATTTAGGGACTGTGTGTATCAGATTTCTGAGATCTGCTAGGTAATTTGATGACAGACCTTTATTAACCAATACTTCATCACTTGATATAGGTATAACATTTTTACGCTATTTAATTTGAAGGTGCTAAACCACAATGCTTCATGCTAAAGGAACAGGATCAAGTAGGGAGTTAGGCATGTCCCTAAGCTCCCCAAAATCAAAGAAAAAGTTAAACTTTGCTTTACGTTTCTGTATCAACGTGTTTACCATACATTAAAAAAGGATATGAATTGCAAACTTTTCAGTGAATGAATAACAGTTCAAAGTGTGAAAAAGGTATTGACATCAAAATGTGAGGCTTCCAGAATCAAGCACAACACGTGTTAAGGGTCAGAGGAAATAGTTTAATAAAAAAAAAAAAAAAACTAGGCCAGCCATTCAAAGTAGTTACCTGAATGGGAGAAATTAACGTGGATGTAAACCCGATTCATGAAACTTGAGCTGGACACATATACGTGCAGTGTTTTGTTATCTCTCTTCAATGAGCTAAGTCCCATAGCTCCCTTCTGAACTGTTCCTCTGTTATCAGCCTGATAACTCCTGACAAATTCTCAGACTTTTTAGACAAAAGCAGCCTGAATGTTCTGTCAGAGGAGGTTTCTAAAACAGATTAGCAGGGAGCAGGTCCTATTACAAAACAGAGTCTCTGCCTATGATGAGAGGGGTGTGTGCCTTTCCTCCAATCAGCAATGTTAGCTGTCTTGGCTGTATGCCCAGATATCACACTCTGTGATAACCAGGAAGTGATAATCTCCTAACACGTTCTGAACTTTCTAAAGAGAAAATAACTGTGAAGACAGCAGATATACGTGTAAAACATATGTAGGGAGATTGGTTTCATCATTGTTTATGATCTGAGGCTGTTTAGTTCACTGGGTGTATGGAGGGTTTACATCCACTTTAAGTAATCTCTTGGTGACTTCCATAGGAAAGCTTGTTTATTAGATATCTGCATCATGTTTAACCACTTGAGCCCCCAAACCTGTGCAGCCCTAATTTGGGGGGGGGGGGGGGGGTTATTAAACACTAGCTCTCCCCAAACAGGACATTGCACTTATTCTGTAGGTAAGAGAAATGGAACCTTTAAATTGGTGTGGCACTGCTAGTCAGAGTCAAACTAATTTAAATGGTTCCATTGCTGACAATGGGTGCAACTTGTCTTGCGATTTGAAATGATCAAATTGCATGACAAGTCGCACTGGCGTCAACGGGGGGCTTAGTGTCCACCAGCAGTTGTCTCTCAGCAGCCAGTGGTTTCAGTCATCAGCTCCACCTGTATTCAACTGCTAGGTGTCTATACAAGGCTGCTCCCACTAGCACACTGCGCCTCAGTGTTTTGGCTGCTCCTGCTTGTACCCTGTTTGACATGCTGCTGCCTGACTCTGTAGCCATTTTTTCTTGATCTTGCTCTTGCCCTTGCTCGGCATCTATTATCCTGCTGCCTTGTTCCCATCCCAGTTTTGTTTTCCCCCTCCATTTGCTCCCTGCTCTCCCCTGCCTTTTGTGTCTCTCGTGTGTACATTTGTATGTATATAGTTAGTTTGTTAGATTACTGGTTAGGCATTTTGTCATTTCGTTTTGACTTTCATGCGCCCTCATTTTTTTTCCGCTGTTGGTGTGTGGGTATTGTTCACTGTAAATAAAGTTCACTTTAAAGATATACATACAATTCACCCAGAATAGTCACCAAAAGTTGTAATTTCTTGTAATAAAGAACATAGGGACTCACATGGATCAGCTAAGTAAACCAGAGTATCATCTGCATAGAGAGAGATACGCTCTTCAGTCGTACGAATGGGAAGACTCTGAATGGCAGCAGAAGTGCAAATACATACTGCAAGTGGCTCTATGGCCAAGGCAAATAACAGAGTAAACAGTGGGCACCGTTGTGGGGTACCACCATATATACAGAAGGCTTTAGTAACATGAGATGTTAAATAGATGCTAATTCTGGCCACCGGAGCAGTAAATAAAAGTATGTAAAAGACTTATGCAAGCAATCATATAAGGGCCGTGACCATAGCATTGCAGTTTTTGAAAGCGATATGGCCCTGTACACAGCCCTGTACACACGATCAGTCCATCCGATGAGAACGGTCCTTCGGACCATTCTCAACGGTTAACCGATGAAGCTGACTAATGGTCTGATGTGCCTACACACCATAGGTTAAATAACCGATCGGGTCAGAAAGCGGTGACGTAAAACACAACGACGTGCTGAAAGAAACGAAGTTCAATACTTCCAAGCATGCGTCGACTTGATTCTGAGCATGCGTAGATTTTTAACCGATGCTTTTGCATACTAACCATCGGTTTTGACCTATCGGTTAGGCGTCCATCGGTTCAATTTTAAAGCAAGTTCTACATTTTCTGACCGAAGGTTAACTGACGGATAGGGCCCCCACACGATTGGTTTGGACCGATTGATAAGGTCCTTCAGTCCGTTTTCATCGGTTTTGACCGACCGGGTGTACGCGGCCTAAGGCCTTACAAGTGTCTAAAGAAATAACACGGTTAGGTGAGCCATCTTGCGGGTATTGTAAATACTGAAATAATCTACAGATGTTTATTCTGGTAGAACAACCAAAGATAAAACCACCCTTGTACCAATCTCGCAACCACTGTACCCAAACAATTCACCAGGACTTTAGCCAAAATGTTTAGGTCCACATTAATTAAGGAAATAGGCCTGTATGAATCACATTTAAGATGGTTCTTAAAGGGACACTAAAGGAATTTTTCTTTTTTATAGCTAAATAGCTTCCTTTACCTTACTGCAGTCCTGGTTTCATGTCCTCATTGTTCGTTTTTGCTGTAATCCTTCTCTGTTCTGAACACTTCCTGGTTGTCTGTTTTCTGATGAAAAAAGTCATGGGAGCTTTCTCTCTGTGGTCACTAATCAAGGAGGTGTGATTACTGTGTGTCTAAAACCCGTCAACACCAATCAGTTTTTCGTTTTCCAAACCATCACTGCCCTGTATTGGCTCTGTGCAGCAGAGAAGCAGGAAACATGCAAACACGAAACTGAAACTGTAGGCACATTATATGATTGATTTTTATTTATTTTTAATCATTTTTAAAAGGAATCAGTTAACTATTATGTCTCTATACCCTGTAACCAGTCATTTCAGCAAAAAAAAAATATGTTTTCCTTTACAACTCCTTTAATGTGGCTTTAAAAGGAAAGTTAATCTTAGAAAGTATTATTTTAATGAAAGTGTAATTGATGGTTGGAATGGACTTCCAGCAAAGGTAGTGAGTCAGTCAACAGTAAGAGGATTCAAACATGTCTGGGACAAACATAGATCTATATTAAGACAAAAAAGTTAAAAATATATATATAAAACAAATGGAGAGGGCTTAAAGCGGAGTTCCGGCCACAATTTCACTTTTTAAATATAAATACCCCTGTAATACACAAGCTTAATGAATTCTAGTAAAGTAAGTCTGTAAACTAAGGTCCGTTTTGTTAGGTTGTTACAGCATTTAGACACTTTATAAAATAGAAATTGACTGGGGCCATCTTAAGTGTGGGCAACATGAAGCCAGACTGTGAGGCCCTGTACACACGACAGAGTTTCTCGGCAGAATTCAGCGAGAAACTCGGCCAGAGCCGGATTCTGCCGAGAAACTCTGTCGTGTGTACACTTTCGGCCCGATGGAGCCGTCGAGAAAATAGAGAACATGTTCTCTATTTTCTCGTTGTTCTATGGGAGAACTCGGCCTGCCGAGCTCCTCGGCGGCTTCAGGGCTGAACTCGCCGAGGAACTCGATGTGTTTGGCATGTCGAGTTCCTCGGCCGTGTGTACGGGGCCTATGACTTCCTGGATTTCAGCCTTGCAAATCTCGCACATGCTCAGTGCTGCACAAGCAGTGTCAGATCAGGTTTCAGCACCTGTGCTGTCCAAGTCACATGATTCTTTGAGACTGGGGAATGCACAGACTCCTGGAAAGTTACACTCACTACATTCCCAGGAGTCTGTGTGGTGTAGGTTAGGAAGCATTAAGCACCTAGGTGCAGGAAGTGGGAAGATTAACTATTCTGCCTAGCAACAACACTTTGAAGGCATCTAAAAAAATGTTTTTTTTTCGTAAAGGACTAATGACATTTTTTTTAAAACTACTGATGTAATGTTATATTTATGGGTGGAACTCCACTTTAATGAACCATTTGGTCTTTTTTTCTGCCATCAATCTTCTATGTTTCTATCAGTAAAAAAATGTCCCTTTGCATTTTCAATGTAGTTAGTAAACTATTGCATTTGATCCTGGTGGTCATTTTATTGTCAATATTTAATGCTCAAGGAACCTCTAGTAACCTATGGTGGAGCCTGGTATACAGTTTATTTAAACAATTTGTTATTTGTGATGCTGTTACAAAATTGCTTACTTTCAAATCCTGTGAATAACAGCATTTCCTGTTGGTAGCTGACCTGACAGTAGTCACAGTACTAAACCAATTCCCCAGCAACTAGCAGCAGTGTTGACAGTCTTCTGTGTGAACTACTTTGGTAGACCATTGTGCTGCCTGATATGGAGCTCATCAGACAACCTTGCACTGCAGGCTGACAAAGTTGCTACTAATTTTAAGGCAGTGGCTTATCGTTGTCAGCCTACAATAAGAAGTGCTGTTGCTAGCAGGATCTCCAGGTAGGAAACTTTGCAACAGAATAAATGAAATATTTGTTTAACAAAATGTTATACATTGAGACAGGGTGAAAAGTAGATGTTGGGTTTACATACATTGTAATTTATTATCCAAATACTTCGTTCCAAAACAAAAATCAATCACTGATTAATAGATTTTGCATTTGGAAGTGTAGCACAGGTCTACTACCAAAGTTATCATTTAAGAAATTTATTGTTTTAAGAAAGGGTTTCGCTTCATCTAGTGGCCATTGAAACTTTATCAGGATATTTCCCTCTGGTTAAGAAAAACAGTTATGCTTTGTGGGATATATAGGACAATGAGGAAATACTCATGTTGTTAAATTAGGCTGGGAACTACACACCCACAATGCCAAGCTACAACCCCACAATGCCAAGCTCAAAAAACAGCCTGCTGGGTAAGCAGATAAAAGGACAGGTGCGGGATGCTTTTTCACTTTCTGGACACCATTCAACAACCAGCAAGAGGCCTGTGTGTGTGCCCAGGGCTGGGAGAGCCTGCGGCCTACAGCAGAGAGCGGATTGCCTGCCTTATCAGGAACTGTGTTCATTGGTTATTCTATTATTACTGTGTTCATTGGTTATTGTATCATATCATGTTGTTGTTGTATTATATTGTATTTATGTATTATATGTATCTAAGTATCCCTGTCGGAAGGGTTATCATATATTGTCACATCCATATATGGGCATTTGCTGTGTGGAGCCCCCGTGCTGTGTCCTGGCTTCCCATGGAGGAGGTCACATGCTGTGACATCACATCCTATGGTCGCATGCTGTAACCTCCGCCAATCAGCTGTGGTCTGTGAAGCCTTTTGTTGTAATAAAAGGACGCTGTATGGGCGTCGGGAGACCAGTGTTTTCTGGGAGCTATGATGATGAGAACAGGCTGGTAATGATGTCTCTTGATTTGAATGAATGATGAGTGAAACTTTTAGCTTAAAGATGCATTATTTCACTAAGATGAAGTGTGTGCTTAATAGCACAAGGCAGAATGGCGGTGTGCTCTGCATATAACCAATTCTGCCATGTCAATCGTTTGCAGCTAAGTAATCAATCTAACCATATTCTACAGTTACTGTTTCCTTTGCTATTTTGGATTACAAATACGTGCACCACCTCACACTGCAGTATAATTAAGCTAGCTGAAGACACGAAAACTGGAACTGGAGGAACTTTCTATACTTTGGGCCAAATCTTCAAAAGAGATACGCAGGCGGAACTGCTGTTCAGCCTGCCTATCTCTGTGCCTAACTTTGGAAACGATCCTCAAAAGGATTTTTCCAAAGTTAGGCAGAAGATCTGACATCTGTAAGACACTTACACTGTCAGATCTTAGGATGCAGTACCGCATCCGCCGCTGGGGGCATTTCTCATTGAAATGCCGCTTTGCGTATGCAAATGAGGACTTAAGCAGATCCACAAAGCTTTTAAGCATTGTGGTTTCTGCGTAAGTTCCGATTTGCTTGCGCAAAATTAGGGCTGGTTTTACAATGTGGAAAGTTAGTTCACCATGTAAAACCAGACCCTTTTTTCGATCGCCGCGTTTTTTTTTTAAATTTGAATTTTTTTTCCCGGCGCGTATTTTTTTTTTTCCCCACGCAACTTTATTGTCCTGTCGCGATCCACAAAGCCCGGCGTAAATTACGTTCGCGCGCTGCCCGTCTGGAAAAATGACATCACACGCATGCGCAGTACGTCCGGCGCGGGAGCGCGCCTAATTTAAATGGGAATCGCCCATTTAAACTAGGAACGCCTTGCGATGGACAGAGTTAAGTTGCGCTGCCGCAATTTTCCGGGTAAGTGCTTTGAGAATCGGTACTTAATTGCGGAAAATTGCGGCAGTGTAACTTAACTCCCTAAAGTTAAGTTAAGCAAGATTTTTGAGAATTTGGCCCAGAATTCTTTCACAAGGCTTTACTTCTATACAATTGTGGATCACTCTGAACTGCACTCTAGGGGGAGCCATTTAGCAACATACAGTTGGAGCTTGTACTTTTATTACTGTGTTCACTGTTGTGTATTCTGCGTACAGTGGTCTGTGGGCTCAGGCCTCAGTGGGGAGGTGCTTCAATACAGGTATTAAAGTGTTGAGGATCTATTCCACTGTGTACCTGTTCACGTATACCCTTATCAGATTTCTATTGGATACAGTGGTGTGACGTTATTGCCTTGAACAAATATCTCTGCCAATCAATACTTGTGTTATTCAACTGCTATTCGTACCAATTTTTTGTGTTATCCTTCACAATTTTTCATCATAGTAAACATTTACAAGTTGTTCGTTGATATCTTGTGTGAGTCTCTATTTACTGCCACAACTGATGAAGTGACGGAACCCAAGGTCTCTGTAAATATACTATATGCTCTTTTATTATTGTGTCACTTTCTGTTGCTGGGCTCTACACTAACATTCTTAAGCAGGTGTGCCAGAGGGGTTGAGACAGTTATTGGGTTGAGCGGCAGAGTGCAGAACCAAACAAATATTAAAGTGGAGTTCCACCCATAAATATAACATTACATCAGTAGTTTTAAAAAAATGTCATTAGTCCTTTACAAATTTTTTTTTTTTTTTGATGCCTTCAATGTTTTGTAGCTAGGCATAATAGTTAATCTTCCCTCTTCCTGCACCTAGGTGCTTAATGCTTCCTAACCTACACCGCACAGACTCCTGGGGATGTAGTGGGTGTAACTTTCCAGGAGTCTGTGCACTCCCCAGTCTCAAAGAATCATGTGACTTGGACAGCACAGGTGCTGAAACCTGATCTGACACTGCTTGTGCAGCACTGAGCATGTTCGAGATCTGCAAGGCTGAAATCCAGGAAGTCATACAATCTGGCTTCATGATGCCCACACTTAAGATGGCCCCAGTCAATTTATATTTTATAAAGTGTCTAAATGCTGTAACAACCTAACAAAACGGACCTTAGTTTACAGGCCAACTTTACTAGAATACATTAAGCTTGTGTATTACAGGGGTATTTATATTTAAAAAGTGAAATTGTGTCGGGAACTCCGCTTTAAGCGACTACTACGAGGGGTAGCGCTACAGTAATTAAACAAAATCTACCTTTGTAGTGGGCCCTTCCCCCCAGTCCAACTTATTAACTGCTTATTAGGTCTAGGGGGAACTGAGGCTATATTAATTATTTTTTCCATGCTCTGGCACTCGCCTCCTGTCCCTCTGCTTCCCCAGTCTGTGGGTGGTCTCATAGTGTCATCACATGCAGTGCAGGGTTATTAACCCTGTACTCTTAGGCGTGCACACAGGGTGTGCCGGATGTGCCTGGGCACACCTTAATCACCCCATGTGGATTAGCATTCTTGCTCTGTGTGCCAGTGGGAAGATCGGAAAGATCTCCCCCTTACCGGCTCTGCCATAAGAGAAGGGCTTAAGCCCTTCTCTTTCACTGTGCCAATAAGGAGATCAATGTGTCAGGACCATAAATATGTAGACACACACATACATTTTTGAGCTTTAGGGTGCACACACCTATGATAAGATTTTGTACATGGAGCAGGCTGGACTGCGACTGTGGTCAGGAGTGTCTTGGAGAGGCAGCAGTTCTGAACCAGTTGCATGGATTGAACCGAGAATAAGGTAAGTATTACTCCTAATTTCAGCACTCCTAGACATAATAAGCAATTTACCCATCCAATATGGGGCACCCCACTGCAAACATACATTAGCTGGGCTTTAATCAATATATCATTCTTAACAGTGGGGCCTAAAATAAAGATCTAGTTGAATCCTGTTCTATTCTGGTAAAACACGATCCGCTTTTTTTTTGCTCTCTGGATTATAAAAGAAAGAAATATGTGGTAGATGTCAGTACTAGGATACCTTTACGAACCAGCACAACTCACCTGACACAGCCTTTGCCTGGGAAACAACCGTGATTGGCCAGCTCACCTTTAAAGCCCCTTTTAGACTGGGGCGGGAGCCGCGGTGGTGGTATAACGCCGCTAAAAATAGCGGCGTTATACCCCGGGATTGCCGCGGGAATCGGCCGCTAGCGGTGCTGTATTAACCCCCGCTAGCGGCCGATAAAAGGTTAATACCGCCCGTAATGTGCCTCTATAGAGGCGCATTGCGGGCGGTATTGCCGCGGTTTCCCATTGTTTTCAATGGGAAGGGGCGGTGAAGGAGTGGTATACACGCCGCTCCTCTCACCGCTCCAAAGATGCTGCTAACAGGAGATTTGTTTGTCTTCCGCCAGCGCATCACCTCAATGTGAAAGCCCTCCGGCTTTCACATTGAGGTAGCTGGGCAGGAGTTTTTCAGGCGGTATAGCAGCGCTATTTTAAGCGCTGTACCGCCTGAAAAACTCCTCAATGTGAAAGGGGTCTAAATCACCTGTATCAGTATTCAATCATTGCTCGTGATAGAGTTTACCTTTGTGTACCACTGTTTGATCTAGCTGAAATCTGCACTGTGTATTTCCTGTATGACCCGGCTCGTTTGACCCTGCTTGCTCGCTTCTGCTTTGATACCATTTGGACTCTGATCTACCTGTGTATGACCCAGCTTGTCTAGACTACGCTTTGCCTGATTCTAATGAAGTACCTTCATCTGCAGCGGTTATCTACAAGCAACAGCCACCTTCATCTGCAGCAGTGAACTACAAGCACCAGCTAAAATCCACCTTCACCTGCAGCGGTGAACTACGAGGTCCAGCCAACATCTACCTTCATCTGCAGTGGTGAACTACAAGTCCCAGCTGACCTGCTCTGCTTAGACCTGCTCATGGTATGTGCTCTTGTTCTTGAACTCTTTGCATAATCAGTACACCTGAACTGTTACCTGTTATCTGCTCCTAGCCTGACATTATCACAAGCCATACATAAAAAGGGAAACCTATTATGGATCCTGAGCAGGCTCAGTTGTTTGCACAGGAACTTTGCCATTTATCCCATCAAGTTCAGTATATGGCCACAGAGCTCACCAAGGTGCAATCTTCTACTGACACGGCTACAAAAACTCTATCTGAACCAAAAAATCCATTGCCTGACCGGTTTTATGGTGACCGTAAAGGGTTTCACAACTTTAAAAACAGCTGCAAATTATATTTCAAGTTAAGGCCATCCTCGTCTGGCTCTGAAACTCAGAGGGTTCAAATTATTATCTCTCTACTACAGGGTGACCCCCAGGCTTGGGCCTTAAACCTGGAACCAAACCATACAGCCCTGCTAACAGTAGATGCCTTCCTTGAAATCCTTGGGTTTCTATATGATGATCCAGATCATGCTGCTACTGCAGAATCATCCCTGCGTAACTTAAAGCAAGGAACAACACATTTGGACTTTCTATAGAAGTGGACTTTATATGCACAACTTACTTTCTTGTGTTACTTATTTATAATGTTATGGTTGGTTTTACACATTGTGATTATTTTTTATGTTGCATACAGTAATTTGCGTTTTGAAGTGCTGCACTGTTTTTTCTTCCAGTCTAAAGTTGATCCAGTCAAATTTGGTGTCCCTCAAGGCTCAATCTTGGGTCCCTTACTTTTTAGCATTTACATGTTTCCACTTGGCCAACTGCTTAGATCTCATGGGCTCAATTATCACTTTTATGCTGAAAACACTCGGATATATATTCACACTAAACCGGATTCCACTTTGGCTGCTTCTCTCCTATCTAACTGTATTTGTGATATAAAAATGTTGAATGGCCCATAATTTCCTTCAGTTAAACTGTGGCAAGACCGAAGTCATGCTTATTAGCACCCCCCATCAATTATGTAAGGCCAGTCCTAGTAGTTTATTTATACAATGCCTTCAAAAAGTATTCATACCCCTTGAAATTTAAAAAAAAAATCATGTTGCAACCAAAAATGTAAATGTATTTATTGGCATTTTATGCGATAGACCAACACAAAGTGGCACATAATTGTGAAGTAGAAGGAAAATTATAAATGTTTTTAAAAAAAATTCACAAATGAATATGTGAAAAGTGTAGCGTGCATTTGTATTCCTTTACTCTGATACCCCTAACTTAAATCTAGTGAAACCAATTGCCTTCGGAAGTCACCTAATTAGTAAACAGAGTCCACCTGGGAGTAATTTAATCTTAGTATAATTACTGCTGTTCTGAGAAGCCCTCAGAGATTTGTTAGAGAACCTTAGTAAACAAACAGCATCATGAAGGCCAAGGAACACACCAGACAGGTCAGGGATAAAGTTGTGGAGAAGTTTAAAGCTAGGTTAGGTTATAAAAAAATGGGGCGAGAAGAGAAACTACCAAGGGCTTTTGCGCAGCTACAAAGATTTTATACTTTTAAGTAGGTTTTATTATCAAGTATCAAAAGATTTTACATAAAAGAAGGATATGGTTGAAAGGATGGATCCAATTACATTCAGGGTCAACATTAAGAGCTCTGATGTACACAGTTTTATTATATGATGTTTACATATATACATCTCACAATGACCATATATAGTTAACCATTTGGCTGCCATATGCGGATCACAGACGCGTTTCAATTTTTTTTTTATGTAGATATCTGCTATTTGCGTTATCTTCTCATGTGCACCTCTTCAATGCTGATTTTATTTTGTTAATAAATGTTCAAGTATCCTATTTCAGGGTTAAAGGAGAAGTTCAGCCTGAGCTTTTTAGTTCAGTTTTGCAATTCGTTTTGCACTGTGACCCATTTTCAGCAGAGAGCAGTCTGAAGTCCACTCTTCACTGACTTCACCAAGTTCAGTCGAGGCAGCGCGTCATCCCGACTTCCAAAGTCTACATCCGCCAGGTGCCTGCAGTCTCGGCAAGCCGCTGAGATGGCCGTTCCCCGCTACTCCACAGCTCAGCGCTCCAATGAGTGTGGAGGAACTCAGCAGGAGAGATGCTAACTGACAGTCAGCATCGCTCTGCTCGGGGGAGGGGAGAGAACCAAGCCATCAGCTGTAGTCGGTGGCTTGGCTCTCGGTGAAAAAGACAGCTGCAGGATCAGTCTGATGCTCCATCCACATAGGTAAGTATGAATATAATATATATATATATATATATATATATATATATATATATATATAAAAACATATATATATCTTTTAACTCCACCCCTATAGTCAATTAGTCAATGCAAAGAACCGTTTTTAACACAGACCTGTGGTGCAGTAGCATATACTTTCAATGCCCCAAAAATGCATAGAGTATTATATCTACATGGATAAAAAAAAAAAAGATAATTATCAAAAAAAAGCCAGATTAAAAACTTTTCAAATATTATAAAGGTACATTTAAATTACTTGTATGTAAACACAATAATAATGTTACAGTGTAAAACTTATGATTGCATTAAAGCGAATCTTGATTTTCCATCAGGGTAAACTATATTTCACGTATGTTTACTTACCATAAGAGAATATCTGTATCATCTGTACACATAAATCTGGATTATACTCTTAAAACAATGCCGAAAATGGATTCTTAATTTTTTGTTGTAACCGTGTAATCTGCTTGGAAGATCAGCAATCTTTGCAGTTTTTATTTGCATCTCCTGTATACAGTATGTAGAAGGTGGGATACAGTGAGGTATTATCTGCTCTGTAAATGTGCAGGTCTTTTTTCAGCATGTGAGCTTCTGTACACTAGAGGTGGTCTCTGAAAAGCGATCTGAGGTGGATGGTTTTAACCCCTACAAACCTACAGATAAAGGGGCGGTCGAGGAGCTGCTCCATGCAGCCGAATAAGTTGCATTCAAAAGCACCACCCATTCTGTCTGCCAAAACACGACGAGGGGATCATTTTTTGCTATGTCACAATGCAAAGCACAGCATGTACTGTATACACCCCTGTCCGTGGCTTTTGCAGCTTAATGGGAGTGGTTGGGGGTGGTACAAAAAGCAGGGCAACCGAATGTTTTTACCATCCCCGCAACTGCAAGTGTAAACGTAGCCATATACCGTGAGAAGATCTGTAATCATTTTTTTTCTTATGTAATCAATGAACTGCAGCATGTTGGCACATTCTTTTATTCATGAGAGATTGCTTTCAAGTATTCATTTTCAGTATCGGATGCCTGTTGGCTAAAACAATATTTGTTTGACAAAGGGAAATATTATCCTCGTTTTCTCTGCTATTTTCATTTTCATGCAAGCCTACATGGCATCTCAAAAAGCACAAACATAAAATCGCTGCTAGGAATTAAGACTTTTTCTTTTTGGCAGCTACCAATCACATAACACCTGCTTTTGAGTGCATGCTTTGGAAAGTAAAGTATTCATGTGATTCAAACTGGCATTCCACAATGTTTTATGTGAAATTAGCAGAACTGACCGTTAGTTTCCTAATAAATTTTATTAAACTGTGATAGTTTTGACAAAGGATGGGCCATTTTTTATAAGCAGAGGTCCAAAAAGAAATTTATGTTTTGGGAAGTTTGTATGTCAAAAAGTTGTGAAAACAAAGTCCTATCTGTTCTAAAAACGCACTGGAGAAATTGTTACATTATTGTTCCAGCAATAAGTACAACTGCAATAAATTCTTCATATCACATTGCCAATTCCATATTTCTTAAGCCATGACACAAATAGCGATAATGCTGTAACATTAATCTTATCAACAACGACACTAATAATATTTGTTATCAGCATCATCATCTTGTATGATACCAAATTTAGAAGAGCATTTCTTGTTTCCTGAAAGAAACACTGGAGGTTTTTTGTGAGCATTTAGATTTACACCCTCGGTTAGCATATTCCAACTCCCTGTCTGCTCTCCTCCTAAGGCATGCCATACACATTTCGAATCTCAGCTGGTTCAGCAGGAACTGGCCAAGATTTGAACCAGGTAAGGGCATGATAAATGTACCAGGTTGATCAATCGATTAACTTAGGTACAACCAGCATGTCAGGTTTTACCTATGATTATCGCAAGTGGCTGCTGTAGCCACTAGTAACAATTACTGCCTTCCCCTGCAGGGATGGCTTCCCTTGCTCGCCAGGAAGCATTCCCACATTAACACTGTCTGTATTGATGGGAGGAGTCAAAATAAATTAATTCCTGCAAACCATGGTTGCAGGAAAGAAATTGGCTCCATGTATGACCGGCCTGTGCACTTCCCTCTTCTTTAAAAAAAAAGGGCACCTCCTGCTTCCCTTTGTCAGTCCAAGAGGCTTCTTTTACAAGTTCAGCTTTACAAACTTATGTCTTATTCAACATGAAGACTCTCTTTGTCAGTTTTTACCCTCCATTTTTCTTTTTTGTAGTGATAAACTCTCCTCTTGTATGCCTGGTGTTCTTACCCTTTTGTTGTCATCATTTGTCCATCACTGAGGGAAACTCTAGAGCACGGCTCCCAACTGTCCCACATTTAGAGGGACTGTCCCTCTTTTGAGACCAAATCTCTATGCCCCCTGGCAACCTCAGTTGTCCCTCTTTTTGTTCGGATGTGAAAATCTCTATACAGAATGTATTTTTACTACCAACAGTATTATGCTGCACCAAACTTTTTATTCAACTTTTTATCCAACCTGCATTTGATATTTTTAAAAGTCAAATTATTGAAAAAATATAGGTAGGTCAAAAAGGCAATTGTATGGTTGTATAGCCAATCATTTTCTGCATATTAGACCATTGCAGTCTAATACAGAATACAGTTATGCCTCATAGACACGATCGGGCATTTGCCCAACCAAACTCACATCGGAATACAATCGGAGGAAAAGAGAACATGTTCTCTATGTAAACTCCAATGGAATTCCTTGGAATATCCGATGGAAAAATTCCGATGGGCTCGCACATATCGATCATGTGTACGAGGCATTAGAGCACACACATGCAGTAATGGCAAATGCACTCAATCAGAGCAGACACAGGCAGAACACATAAGGTCAAAATGCACACATAGCAAAGCAGACACACATAACTACATCACATTCATACCAACAGTCAAAGAAGAAACATGCAGTCAGAGTATGTACTGTATGAAGCCTAAGCCATGAAGACCACACACATGGGTACAACATAGATTAAAAGATGACACCGTCAGAGCACACACATCACATAGGGCATGCCCAAATAGAACACACAAATACTTCACAAACCACGTAATATTATGTTAAGCATTTTGATGAAGTCACATGACGGTGACATAACGCATAGGGTGTGGTGGAGGCAGTTGTGGACCAGAAGTGACGTAGGCAGGTGTACATCCAGATTCTCTGACTCTATTTTGAGGCTTTTTTAACCAATTTTATCTTGTAAGTGTAAATTGTGGTAAATAAAACTAGTGAATTTAATATCCTACACCATGGGAGGCTTTCTATACCTTTATTTCCAAGATGCATAAACCCACATGAGCATTCAAGATCTTAAAGGGACCAGAACCATTGAGATTAAAGGGGTTGCAAAGGCAGAAGTTTTTTTTACCTTAATGCAGTCTATCCATTAGGATAAAAAGTCTTCTGTGTGCAGAAGCCCCCCTCAGCCCCCTAATACTTATTTGAGCCCCCTCTCTGTCCAGTGATGTCCACAGGTGTCCCAGCAATCTGACACTCTCTCTCCTGATTGGCTGAGGCACCGCAGTGGCATCATTGGCTCCCATTGCTGTCAATTAAAGTCAGTTAGCCAATCGGGAGAGAGAGGAGGTGGGGCCGAACCACAGCTCCATGTCTGAATGGACACAGAACTGCAGCTTGGTTCAGATGCCCCCATAGCAAGCAGCTTGCTGTGGGGGCACTCGATAGGAGGGGGGGCAGGAGCAGCAAAGAGGGACCCAAAAAGTGAAGGCGTCTGTGCAAAACCATTTCACAGGGCAGGTAAGTATAACATATTTGTTCTTTTTGTTTTTTAAAACGAGACTTTACAGTCACTTTAAGAGTATCTGAAGTAACAGCTGGAGGGTCCCTGGTGGACAGGAGGTCTACATAATCTACTACAGCTTCAAGTAGATATTATTCTGTGCATATTATATGCAGGAATGTCAGAGTCTAGTTAGCACTGAGGTGACACGTATGTATTATTTCAGAAGCACTGGGATTGATTTAATTGTGTGGCACTCTCAGGCCTCGTACACACAAAGGGGACATGTCCAATGAAAACGGTCCGCGGACCGTTTTCATCGGACATGTCCGCTAGGAGATTTCGGTCTGGTGGTTGTACACACCATCAAACCGAAATCCGCATGGACATGATACGCGGTGATGTGGCCGCGCCGTCGCCGCGATGATGACGTGGCGACGTGCGTGACCCTGGAAGGTCAATGCTTCCACGCATGCGAGGGCTTTCGGCCGAGCGGACATGTCCGGTAAGTCGTACAGACGACCGAACATGTCCGACGGACAGGCTTCCAGCGGACATGTTTCTTAGCATGCTAAGAAACATTTGTCCGCTGGAAACCTGTCCGATCCTCCGGAAAATTGTCCGGTCGGCCGTACACACGACCGAACATGTCTGCTGAAACTGGTCCGTGGACCAGTTTCAGCAGACATGTTCGGTCGTGTGTACGAGGTCTCAGAGTGCAAAGGAAATCCTATGTGTGATGGACACTAAGTCAGAGATTTATTGAACTATATTTAGTTTTTTTGATTCATGTTATAATTTTTTTTGGTGAACTGAGGCTATGAACGTTGGACATTTTTCATATTTATCTAGTCACATTTGATAGTACGCAGTTTCAGTATTTATACTGTTTTTGAAGTTTGCATCAAAGTCTGGTGGTAATATTTGCACTGTGTATTGATTTGCAGTGCAGCACATTTTAAAATATCTATTTTTGATATAGAGCAGGCATGTCCAAAGTCCGGCACGCGGGCCAGTTGCGGCCCGCGGTTTGGTTTTATACGGCCCCCACTTGCAATTAGCTTTATTCACTTTTGTGGCCCCCAAGCTCTCCACAGGGTAAGGATGAGCTTGTTTTTTTTTTAAATAAATATATATTTTCTTATCAATAAAGAATATATAGTGCAGCGCTAAATGTTAAAATTAGTGAACTGGTGAAGTGATCACAAAATAAATAGATCAAGTATATCAAATATATATGGTGGTGAGACCAAAAATAAATACAATGATATAAAGTCCATGTATGGTGAACACACAGTGTAAAAAAAGAGTATTCTTCCAAATCACATTGGATGCTGAATAACCGATTTTCCTGAAGAATTCAAGGTTGCTTCACACAAAGGAAAGATGGGGTACTCTTACCATGTGAGATGGACTCATCCGTTATGTAACAGTGGGTCAGATGTGCTTGTGGTCCTAAAAGACCAAAATCAATGCGGCAGGGTCTCACAGGATGACCAGACGATCTGGATGACTTCTCCTGAAGGCTGAAATGATGAACCTGTGTAGAAAAGTGTAGCGCTAACAATGAAACAATTAGTGATAAAAAATTGTAAAAGATAACGTGCAACACCACGTGAATTAATGGTATATTAAAGTCCATATATTAATGACTGAATCAGTGAATCCTTCTCAAATGAATGGAAAACGCACACATAATCCAATGCTTAAAAAATGTAAAGAGTCCACCACCACTTATGACAAGGATCGGTTGGACCCAGACAGGCATATACCTACTAGGCCAATCAAACTTTGTTAAAGATGATACGCTGAAGAGGGTACACCATACACGTCATGCGATTCGGTATCAATGAAGAAAACCTCAGGCAAATGGTATGAAAATGGTTTTCAGCAAGCAGCGACATTCACACAGAGGGTATATCAGTAATCCAACCGATAAGTATGAGCCAGGTATATAGACGACATCCTCCTCCTATGGGATGGTTCTCCAGAATCCCTTAAAGCATTTTTTTCCACACTAAATGACAACAATCGAGGTATTTCTCTTTCATTTGAATGGAGTACCACCAAGATCAATTTTCTAGATCTCGAGATTAGGTTGGAATCCAGGGAATTTAAGTTTCAGACCCATTTTAAAGCCACAGACCGTAACAGCTTTATCCCCATGAATAGCTGTCACCACAGGTCATGGCTTAAATCTGTGCCCCGGAGTCAGTTTTTACGTTTACGGAGAAATTGTAGTGATACCGACACATATCTGTCCCAAGCTTCTCTGCTCAAACAGAGATTCATTGAAAAGGGGTATGATGAATCCTCTGTGAACCTAGAGATGTTAAACGTAGAGCAGATTGATCGGGGATGTCTCCTAGCTGATAGACCTCCACGAGTTAGTGATAACGCTTTCAGTTATTCTATGCTTACAACTTACTCCAACCAACATAGAGATATAAAAAATATCTTTAATCGCCATTGGAACGTGCTAAGAAAGGATAAGGTTCTCGGACATGTTTTGCCTGAACAGGCTAGGATCATCTTTAAAGGTGCTCCCTCCTTGAGGAGCAGTATCGCTCCAAATACTGTTGACCCTCCAGTACGGCCAACCTTTTTTCAAAATATGGAGGGATACTTTCCGTGTAAAAAATGCACAGTCTGCCAATACAATCTTTGTGGTAGACGCAAAACGTTGAAATTTCAATCTAGAGTGACCAACCAGAGCTATCCGATCAAACATTTTTGCACGTGTGCCACCACTCACGTTGTCTATCTGATCACTTGCCCGTGCGGGAAGCAGTATGTGGGTCGCACGACGCGTGTATTCTCTGTACGGGTAGGTGAGCACATAGCCAAGATCATAGGGGGTGACACTAAGCATACTGTACCAAGGCATTATAGATCTTGTCATAGTCGGGATCCTAAAGGGTCACAGTTCTTGATCATTGACAGGTATATCCCACCTTGGCGAGGGGGAGCCAAGACCAGGGGAGTATCCAGACTCGAAACCTACTGGATATACGAATTGCAAACTCACTCCCCACAGGGTATGAATGTAGAGTGGGATATCAACGCATTTATCAACCAGTCTTAGTTTATTAGTTGATCCCACCCAATTCCCAATAATTTATTAGTGGTTAATAATTCCTTTTTTCTGATTATTATTATGATATATAGCATCTCTGCTGATTATTTGGTGTTCATGTAAACCTATGTTCAATCTTGGCTCCAATGGTAATACATGTCCATCCCTTCTTCCTTTTTTTGATACTCGTTGCAGCTTTTTAGCAATCATTATAAAGGACATTTTTGTGGATTTAATTCCCTTTAGTGGCATATTTTATCATAAAAATAAAAAATAAAAAAACAAAATTTTATTTTTCATATATACAAGTCTTTTGATCTGACATATTCTCCTTCTATTATGTTGTCTATGTCATTTTATATCAACCAGCAATTTTTTAATTGAAGGTTAGAATTTCCCTTTTATATTTTAAATTTAATATCTTTGTATTCACATTTTTTGTGATGTGGATGGGCTCTTATTATGTGCTTTTCCTATTCCCTAGTGTTTTCTCCCCTGATTACGTTTTCCCTATATGCATATCCACAGTGATGTTATTCATTGTAATCAGCCTGCTGTGGAACGCATAGCTTTGAATCCACAACGAGGCTTGGTAGTGAGGTCAGGTGACTGCCATCTACCAATAGGGAGAAAGTATGTATATTTGTCTTGGTTTTCAGAACGAGGCCTGGCTGCGTCCCTATATGCACATCCGCAGCTATGCTTTTCAGGGCAATCAGACTGCTGTGGAGTGCATAACTTTGGATCCATAACGAGGCTTGGTAATGCGGTCAGGTGACCGCAATCTACCAATAGGGAAAAATCATGTGCAACCATCCTGGATTTCAGAACGAGGCCTGGTTGCGCTGTCACATGATGTGCTGTGAGAACATGGAGCACACATCCCTTTAGTAATATAGACGCTGCGATCCATGGATCGGGTCTTTGCACAGCCAATTTTATTATAAATCGGAGCAGATGCTATTCAGCGATCTTATAGCTCCACTATTTTTAATCCTCTTTCCTTTGAGGTTTGGTCCATTATATCCACCCTCTCGATGTACTTCCTGTACTGAAAGAGAGGCTTGACCCGCACGCCATATCCTCCATTGTAACAAGCAGGAAGTGCTGTGATATGGACACCAGCTGCCTATTGGAGCCTTGATATGAATGTGGGGGTCCTTTTATGTATTTAAGGGTGAGTGTAGCATGATGACAGCACCCCAGATGATGTTCTTTTTGTAACGAAACATGTCGGGATGAACTGCTGTTGTTCCTGCTACCCTATTTTATGAGCTTGATTGAACATTGCAAAATGTGACTCTTTTAAAATAAATATTGTTTTTTTTACGGAATTATGCTATGTGCGCCCTGCTTTTTCTTTTTCATACTTATCGGTTGGATTACTGATATACCCTCTGTGTGAACGTCACTGCTTGCTGAAAACCATTTTCATACCATTTGACTGAGGTTTTCTTCATTGATACCGAATCGCATGACGTGTATGGTGTACCCTCTTCAGCGTATCATCTTTAACAAAGTTTGATTGGCCTAGTAGGTATATGCCTGTCTGGGTCCAATCGATCCGGTAAGCCCCTTGTCATAAGTGGTGGTGGACTCTTCACATTTTTTAAGCATTGGATTATGTGTGCGTGTTCCATTCATTTGAGAAGGATTCACCGATTCAGTCATTAATATATGGACTTTAATATACCATTAATTCACGTGGTGTTGCACGTTATCTTTTACAATTGTTTATCACTAATTGTTTCATTGTTAGCGCTACACTTTTCTACACATGTTTTGTTAGCAACTTTTTTATCTCGTTTGCTGTGTTGGCGGCTTTTCAGTTTGCTAGATAGCGCAGTATTTTTTCTTTTTTCTATGAAATGATGAACCAATGGACTTTCTGCTGCAGAGTAGATGCGGGCCAGTTCATATAGGCTCCAAAAAAAGAAACAAAAGAGTGCTCCAAATGGTGCAGGTCATAAAACCACTACAGGTTTAATGTAATAAAAGATGGTCATACAAAAATGACACATACAAAAAAAAAAGATAAAAGTGATCACATATGTAGAAATAAAAGCAGTATGGGGTGCAATGATGCAAACCTGACACGTTTTGGCTCAGAAAGCCGTCAACAGGGGCATATGCAACCTTGAATTCTTCAGGCAAATCGGTTATTCAGCATCCAATGTGATTTGGAAGAATTCTCTTTTTTACACTGTGGGGCAGATCCACAAAGCGATACTGATACGCCGGCCTACTTTCAAATTTCCCGCGTCGTATCTTTGTTTTGAATCCTCAAAACAAGATACGACGGCATCTGGGTTAGATCCGAAAGGCGTATCTCTTCGTACGCCTTCGGATCTAAGATGCAATTTTTCGGCGTCCACTGGGTGGCGTTCACGTCGTTTTCCGCTTCGAGTATGCAAATTAGCTATTTCCGACGATCCACAAACGTACGAGCGGCCGTCGCATTTTTTTACGTCGTCTCTAGTCGGCTTTTTCTGGCGTATAGTTACAGCTGCTGTTTTGTGGCGTATAGTTAAACCTGCTATGTTAAGTATGGCCGTCGTTCCCGCGTTTAATTTGAATTTTTTTTTTAGTTTGCGTAAGTCGCCCGTGAATCGGGATGGACGTAATTTACGTCCACGTCAAAACAATGACGTCCTTGTGAGGTCATTTAGCGCAATGCACGGCGGGAAATTTAGGGACGGCTCATGCGCAGTTCGTTCGGCGCGGGGACGCGCTTCATTTAAGTGAAACACGCCCCCCTACTTGCCAATTTGAATTAGGCGCCATTACACCGCGAGAGATAGACTACGCCGCAGGAACTTACGGCGCAAAATCTTTATGGATTCAAACCAAATTGCAGTAAGGTACGGCGGCGTAGCGTATCTCAGATACGGTGCGCCGGGGCAGATCTTTGTGGATCTGCCCCTGTGTGTTCACCATACATGGACATTATATCATTGTATTTATTTTTGGACTCACCACCATATATATTTGATATACCGTATTTATCGGCGTATACCGCGCACTATTTTGCCCTGAAAATCAGGGCAAAATCGTGGGTGCGCGATATACGCCGATACCCGCTTTCCCGCCATGAGTTTGAATACTGTGCCCGCATATAGCGAGCGCAGTACACTCGTGAATCTTCGGCCAGTCTCGGCGCCTCTCGTACTGACGTCCTGACGTCCTGAGCGTACAGGACGTCAGTGCGAGAGGCGCCCGAGCCTGCCCGAAGATTCACGAGTGTACTGCGCTCGCTATATGCGGGCGCAGTATTCAAAGTCGTGGCGGGAAACGAGCGGGAGGACGCCGCCGAAGGACGCCGGACCCGCCGAAGATGGACACCGGACCCGCCGAAGATGGACACCGGACCCGCCGAAGATGGACACCCGACCCGCCGAAGATGGACGCCCGACCCGCCGAAGACGGACGCCGGACCCGCCGAAGAGGACACCCGAAGCCGCAGAAGGACGCCGGACCCGACGAGGCCGCAGATGGACGCCGCGCAAGACATCAAAACTGTAAGTACAAAAAAACAAAAAATCTTTTTTTCCCACAGGATTGGGGGCCACTTTGGGGGTGCGCGGTATACGCCAGAGTGCGTTATACCGCGATAAATACGGTACTTGATCTATTTATTTTGTAATCACTTCACCAGTTCACTAATTTTAACATTTAGCGCTGCACTATATATTGTTTAATCTTATTACACTTTGTTGGAGAGCTGGCAGCTTTTTGGCATTCATCTTTGGGTTTAGCACAGTTTTTTCCCTTTTTTACATCTAAATTCTCTTATCCTCAAGCACCTCTAACTGTAGAGATGAGCTGCAGCGTGTTGCTGGGTGTTGCTGGGGCGTTTTCCAAAGCCCGTTGGGAAGCTGACAGCACGGAGCGGCAATAATAGGCACTAAGTAATTTCCCAGAGCAGAGCTCAGAGCAGAGCTATCAGTGCCTGTGATTGGTGGCAGTGATTGGCGGCGCTGCACACTGTCAGTGTCCTAGCGGGCTCGGGCACATCAACTTGCAAACTTACCCAAGGTCATCTTTGCAGTGAGAGGCGCTCTGGGATTTCTCAGGGGATAATAAGATAAGTCACCTAGTCAACTAGCATTTCACCTAGTTTTATCAAACCTTTCAGAGACCAGTAGTCTTAAGCCTCGTACACACAATAGGTTAAACCTATAAAAACGGTCTGAAGGACAGTTGTCCTAGGTTAACCGATGAAGCTGACTGATGGTCTGTCGTGCGTACACACCATCAGTTAAAAAAACGATCGTGTCAAAACGCGGTGACGTAAAACACAACGACGTGCTGAAAAAAAAGTTCAATGCTTCCAAGCATGCGTTGACTTGATTCTGAGCATGCGCAGGTTTTTAACCGATGCTTTTGCATACTAACGATCGGTTTTGACCTATCGGTTACCAATCCATAGGTTAAATTTGAAAGCAAGTTCTCATTTTTTTAACCTAAGGTTAAATAACCTATGGGGCCTACACACGATCGGTTTGGACTGATGAAAACGGTCCATCAGACCGTTTTCATTGGTTTAACCTATCGTGTGTATGAGGCTTTAGTGGTACTGCATGTGGATTGAGCTGCTTGGAACTTGTGAACTGATTGCCTTGTAATTTTAAGGTTCAGATATGGATACTGACAAGCATGGAACTGCCCACAATTCCAGGAGTGTTTAACCACTTAAGGACCCTCCACTGTATATATACGTCCTCTTTTTAAACATGGATATCTCAGTAACGGCAGCAGCTGCTGCCACAACTGAGATATCCATGTTTTCAGCGGGCGGCCGTGTAAACGATAACAGCGGTCTCCGCGGCGGATTCGCCGCGAGATCGCCGTTATCGGTGGCGGGAGAGGGCCCCCTCCCGCCGCTTTTCCGCGCCCTCCGCCGCTTACCGGAGCCGTCGGTAGCGGCGGAGGAGATCCGATGCTGCCGCCTGGAGAGTGAGGACTTGAGTGAGGGCAAGATGGCCCCCACCCGTCCTCATAGCTCTGCTGGGCGGAAGTGACGTCAAAACGTCAGTCCCGCCCAGCCTCTTAAAGAGACAAATTTTTTTCTGTCATTTTTTTAAATGACAAATTTTCCTTTTTTTTTTTTTTTTTTGCATTTAAGCCTAAATATGAGATCTGAGGTCTTTTTGACCCCAGATCTCATATTTAAGAGGACCTGTCATGCTTTTTTCTATTACAAGGGATGTTTACATTCCTTGTAATAGGAATAAAAGTGATCATTTTTTTTTTTTTTATATTTTAGTGTAAAAAATAATAAAATCAATAAAATTAAATAAGAAAACAAAAAAAATTTTTTTTTAAAGCGCCCCGTCCTGACGAGCTCGCGCGCAGAAGCGAACGCATACGCGAGTAGCGCCCGCATATAAAAACGGTGTCCAAATCACACAAGTGAGGTATCGCCGCGATCGTTAGAGCGAGAGCAATAATTATAGCCCTAGAGCTACTCTGTAGCTCAAAAAATGCAACTTATAGAATTTTTTAAACGTCGCCTATCTAGATTTTTAAGGGTAAAAGTTTGACGCCATGCCACGAGCGGGCGCAATTTTAAAGCGTGACATGTTGGGTATCATTTTACTCGGCGTAACATTATCTTTCACAATATATAAAAAAATTGGGCCAAATTTATTGTTGTCTTATTTTTTAATTCAAAAAAGTGAATTTTTTCCAAAAAAAGTGCACTTGTAAGACTGCTGCGCAAATACGGTGTGACAAAAAGTATTGCGATGACCGCCATTTTATTCTCTAGGGTGTTAGAAAAAAAATATATATAATGTTTGGGGGTTTTAAGTAATTTTCTAGCAGAAAAAACTGTTTTAGTCTTGCAAACACCAAATCTGAAAAACACCTGAGGTCTTTAAGTGGTTAATAATTCAAACCAACTGTTAATGAAGTTTTTTTTTTTTTTTTTTTTGTAATGTGTCTACACTCTCAATCCAAAAAACAGACACATTTTTCAGGTTAACAAGATCTTATTGACATGCATTGAGAGGCCAGTAACTGATGCCGCGTACACACGGTTGTTTTTTGTGATGAAAAAAAACAAAATTTTTAAAAACGTCATTTAAAATGACCGTGTGTGGGGAAAACGTCGTTTTATGTCTTCTGAAAAATGACAAAAATCGAACATAATTAAATTTTTTATGTCGTTTTTCAAAACGTCGTTTTTTGTGTTATTTAAAATGATAGTGTGTGGGTAAATTGACGTTTGAAACGACGTTTAAAACAACGTTTTTAAACCTGCGCATGCTCAGAAGCAAGTTATGACAGGAGCTTGAATGGAACAGAGTGCCGTCGTACGTGCTGAACGTAACCGCGCTTTGCTAGAGCATTTTGAAAAAACGATGGTGTGTAGGCAACGTAGTTTTTTAAAATGAAGTTTGAAAAACGTTGTTTTGTTTCATGATAAAAAACGTTCTTTTATTTCATCACAAAAAACGACCGTGTGTACGCGGCATTACAGCCTATAGCCCAGTACACACTGCTAGGTTTTTTATATATTTAATTTTAATAGTTCAAAAAATGTCAGGCAAAATGGTCAGCACTCACGCATGTTTACTTCATCAAATCTGGCCCTCTTTGAAAAAAGTTTGGACACCCCTGATATAGAGTTTTGCATGGTGACCTTTAAAAATATGGATATCAACTGCATGCCCAAAAAAGCCAATTTCGATAAGTTGTATGTTAATATAGCCAAATTAATGGAGCTTTTAGGTTACAGTCCAGATAACTGGTGCTAAACATGCTAAATAATGATCTATGCATAAGTGAACATCCTCCACATTTCTTAAGGCTGGGTTCACACTAGAGAATGCAGTGGCACACAGAGTCCGGTGCATATCCATTCACCATTTTAGGGCCGATTTCACCCCAAATTATGGGCTGAACTCGGACTTGAAAAGGATCAAAAGACGCACAGGGCTCTTGTGCAATTCACACCGGAGCCACTGCAGAGATGTGTAAACACAGCCTAAAGTTTGTTTAGGTCACTAAAAATGAATGTCTGTTGCTTCTGTGTAAGTGACACCCAAGGAGGAAGCTTGATATAATATTTGATGCAAGTAAAGGACTAGACATGGACAATTACTAGATGTGATCTAGCCACTGTAACGTCTCACGAACAATTTTGCACTAAATACAATTGTGCTTCTTTCCCAGTTAACTCTCATCCGTTACTTCCTTCCCAAACCTTCTTCCTGAAGAGTCTCTCACTCGAAGTTCAACTATAGTTATTTCCTTCTTTCTAATTAGCCTGTGACTTCCTGTTAAGCTGCTGGGCGGCCTATTTAAGCTCCTAGCACTAACCAGGAAGTGTTCCTTTATTTTGGCTGACACAACGCCTCTGTCGGTTGGGTATCCAGACGCACCTGCTCTGAACTTCAGCTTCCTGACCTGGACCATGAGTCTCCACTGCCTGCTTCACCAGCCTTACCCGTCTGGACCCTTGGAGCCTGACCTTATGCCTGCATCATTCACTTCAGTATCGCAAGTACCCTGATGTTGTTATGCATTACTATCCTGTGAACTGCCCTGCCTGCTAATTATGTATGCTAACTATACCAGGAATTGCTGCAGCCATAGTCTCTCTATGTTTGGTACTTCTAATAAGGATCCTGCCATGATTTCTACATTCTAAGTCACCAAGTATAAACGGAAGTCTTTCATGCCTAAGTACCTCCTTCTCAAATGTTATTGTGTGCACATATACTACCTATTACTTTGAGGACTTTGCCGTTAAGGTTATTTACATGCCACGCATGCTCGGCTACTTCTGCATTTAACTAGTATCAGTTCTACCTGGACTTTATACTTATTTGTTTGAGTTTTCACTGGCGCCTATGAAGGAATATGCGCCATGTTTCTTGACTGAGACTGTGATGGTAGGATTCCAAACTCTCTGCACACAAGAGAGTGAAACCTGGGTCCGAAACTGAGTAGTCTCCGCAGTTGAGATTCTAACTCTCAAATAATATCCGGCGTAACGTTACAGCCACTCAATATGGCAGTAACACTATGCACAAGCCGCTGTGTGGGTGTAATGTCCAAAGCAGACATCTATCTGGCGAATAATTTGTAACGTCTTAACCCTACACCCATTTCTGTGAAACCAGATATTATATGAGTTAAGAGAAATAACTGTAAAAACAGTGGTATCATCTTTCTATGTGGATTTGTTTAACTAATCCAGTTGTAAAAATTCTTTAAACTGTGCAAATCATGTTATATTTTATAATTCTGTTTGATAATGGTTGTCATTCAAAAGCTGAGTTCAAAATTAATGTCATTTCCCACCTTTGAAGTAGCAAAGCTTCCATCCAACTATTTCATTTGAAGTGTTGCAGATAGATATCTTTTAATTCTGCACATCATATGTAAAAATGTCTTGATTTAGATTTAGTTACCTCTCCCCCTCTCGAAATATATACAGTATATACTTTTAGCTTTATAATATTATTTCTGGTTCATTGTCAGTATATGCCATGAAAAAGCTCCTAGCAGTCACCAATGACTAAACAGTGAATAACCAAAGATTTGATTTTCACAGAAGGCTCTGCTGTGATTCTGTTAAAAACAATTAACAGGTACAGACTGAATGAGTGAAGATCACAGCTCATAACAATTAGCTTATTCACTTCCTGCACTTGCACTGCTCATCAATGAGGATTTATAAATAATCTGATGAAATAGATGTTTTATATATAGCCTCTGTTAGTATATATAGATTTCTATGATTATTTAGGGAATATAGATCATCATCTTTTATTCCTCATCTATCCACAGTCTGAGTCGGCAAATACAGTGTGCAGTTTGAGACTCTTCTGAAATAACTTTATTTATTTTGTACATCTATTTGACTTGCTTTTGCATTCCGCTTGCCTTGTATGATGAGAGAAGCAAGACTGAAGTGAATAAAAGCCTTCCACTGACCCTTAAAGGGTAACTCCATGTCCAATAAAAAATATAGCAATCAAAAAATAATATAGCATGTACAATTGCTTCAAAAGCTAAATTTTACTTAATGTTATTAAAAAACGTCTTGCTTTTTCAATCTGCAGTCGTTGTAACTTTCTGTACTACGGCAACTTGGAGATGTTCTGTACACTGTTGGTGTACAGAACACCCACAGAAATGTAATTTCCTGCTTGTGTGATTGTATCTTAGTGCAGACTTCTGGGAAAATTAGTGAGAATTAAGCAACAGCCGTCGCAAATTAACAGCCGTGGATTTATTAGACATTAAGCCAGCCTGGTCACCATGCACAATAGAAGTTATCACCCCATTCATCCCGATTGCTATCACCATTGCTTGATATCTTGATGTCGCTCTGTAGCAACGAGATTGGGCGGTACGCCCCTGGGTCTACCGGGTCTTTGCCCGGTTTAAGTAGCAATACTATTTTCACTTTGGACATTGGGGGGGGGGCTCTCTCTAGCGTCATTGAAAACTTTCAACAACTGTGGCAACAGCTCCTCAGAGTAATGCTTGTACACTTCTATGGGTATCCCATCTTCCCCGGGGCACTGACTGCCACCTGTAACTCTTCTACATTGAGCAGGGCCTCTAACTGGGCTCGCTGGACCTCTGACAATTCAGGGAATTCAACATGGCTCAGGTATAAATCCAAGTCTTCTTGGGTGTATGTCGTGCCAGGGCTGTACAGAGTCTCATAGAAACTAGCTAGTTCCTGCATAATCAATTCAGACTGGCTAACCCGGCTACCTGTCTGGAATCTAATGGCTCTTATGGCAGGTGAGCGTTGGTGGGAGTTCGCAATCCGTGCCAAAAGGCGACCAGTTTTCTCACCCTCCTCAAAGAATGCCTGTTTTGAAAAGAACCTCTTCTTTTCAGCCGAGGAGGAAAGCAAATGCTGGTAGGTATGCCTCCCTGGCCAAATCAGAAGGGCTTTCAAAGTATGTTTGTTTCATTTCCTGAACCCAGGCTTCCACCTCCATCTTAAGAACAGAGGATGCCTGTTTGACACTGTCAGAAGTCCCTGTAAGTATGTCTTAAAGACATCCCATTGCATTATAATTGAGTCATCCCAATCCCGGGCATTAAAGAACTCGCGCATGCTCCCCACTATCCCTTCATGTGAGCAGAACAGCTTCAACCAAAAGGCATTAAACTTCCAGGGGGAACTAGGTAATGTGGAGCCACCAGGACTTGTATCACTAAGGGAGAATGATCCGAAACACTACAGGGCCCATGCGTCATATCAGCTACGAACAGGAGCATGCTCAAGTTCCCCACCCCTGAATCAATTCTAGATAAACAACCATGTGATTTAGAAAAACATGTGAACTGTCTGACACCCGGATTGCGGTGAAGCCAGATATCCACCCAACCCACCTCTTGCAACAACCACGCCACTCCTGGCGAGGGCAGAGGGCTTAGGGCTTGGGTGTCTATCTGCCACCTGGTCCAGACAACAGTTAAAATCCCGGATCACAAGCAACGGAACATCCGGCCTGCCATCCAAAAAGGCTAAGAGGTGCCAGAGCACCGCTGCTGTGAACGGCATGGGAATATAAATACATGCTAACACACATGACAGCGTATGAAATCTACAATGAATAAAGACATAGCATCCCTCCGTATCTATAACACTGTCAAATTCATGATAGTCCAGGGCTCCATGGATCAATACTCTCACCCCCTCTGGAGAATGAGGTATGCATAGAATGATAGGCTTTCCCCACCCAGGAGTACCATAAAAAGCACACAGTCTCTGCAGTCAAGTGGGTCTCCTGGAAACAGAGTTTCCCGGTGAGGAATTTCTTCAGGCACATCAAGATCATAGTGCACTTCAAGGGAAAATGCAGGCCTCGAACATTCCATGATACTATGGGAACCTTAGCCATGAGTACCAGTAACCAAAGTCAAGTAGCAGGATAAGTGTAAATTCAAATATACTTACGCTCCCCCGGTAATAGTAGAGTAACCTCCATCTGGTTTGTCTCTTTACAAATGTCTGGGCCTAAATAGGCTAGGGGCTTGTTTCTGCTGTGATGTATCTCTTCTGGTAAATAGCTGATGATGAAAGAAAAATGGTCTAGAACTGCAAACCAAACTGGTCCATGAATCACGCTGGCCGCCAACAGGGCAGCTACAACACTTGTCGTGACAGTCTGTCGCCACATTCTGATTCCAAGTCCAACATTTGCATAGATAGCATTCGATCCAATTCGCTCTCCTTGTACTATGTAAGTATCAATATAGTGTCCCCCAGCCAGAGAACATTTTCCTTGTACTATTGCAAGGGTTCCCCCCTGAACAAGGTTTGCATACAGTAACTGTCGACTTTGTATTATGCGTGCCCGCCTGCCCACTTACTAGTCTAATGTTGATCCTCATCCTCCTGCACGTGTTGTTGTAGTGCTTGCTCATTGCGGTCTAGCCACGCTGAAGCCTTCTTGGCTGACTCAAAGAACTGCGCTTGGCTTCTCACTGCTACCCGGAGCTTCGCCAGGTACAGCATGGCATAGGGTAATTGTAGGAGCCTCAGCTGGTGTTTGACATCATTTAAATTTGGCCCTGCGTCTCTGGACTTCCGCTGAAAAATCCGGAAAGAAGGACACCCTGGTTCCATTATGCTGTATATTTACCCACCAAGCCCGCTCCCAGTACTGCCTCTCTATCCCGGTAGTGAAGCAGTCTTGCTAGGATGGACCTGGATGGACCTGGGTGGACCCCCTGGCTGAGGTGGGCGAGATGGCACCCTGTGCACGCGCTACACTGCAAAGAAGGGTGAGAATGCATTTTTTGCAGTGAGGTCTCTGCCCTCTACCTTCTCCAGGAGACCCACTATGCCTAGGTTGTTTCTACGCAAACGGTTTTCCATATCCTCAACACGATCGTTTGCATCTCGAGCCATCTGCAGCGCAGCCCATGGTTTCTTGGGCCATGGGCTGTATCTGATCCTCCACTTCACTGACTCTGCTCTCCACAACCGTGGTGCACTCATGGATCGTTTGCATGTCTTGCCTTGATGACACATCCTCCCTTAGACCCCCAAACCGCTTCTTCAAGGTATTAACAGATGCTGTGCAGTTATTCACAGCTTTGAGGATGTCTACCAGAGTGGGTTGCACTGTGTCCTGTGTGTCTGGGGCCTGGGTTTCCCCCATCATGGATTCTGCCTGATCCCTCTCCTCATCTCCCCAGTGATCCGGGACAGTGTCAGCCTGCAGGTCAGGCAGCTTGTGTTGTGAATGTCCCGATCGGGATGGCTGCTCCATCCCCAGGGCTCCAAAAAGCTTCTGGGCATAATAAATCATGCCCTTGGGGGCTCTTTGCTGAGGTATGTGGGCGGCTTACTTGTTTTAAGACCATGCTTGTCCTGTGCATGAGGTGTTCCCTTCACAGAGAGTGCGGCAGCGCCATCTTGAAGCTCCGCACCCTCAATCTCAGCCTGTCCTTTTTAGGTCATCCCTCTGGTGCACAGTGGTCTCTGGGGTACAGGCTTGCAGCACATAGCAGTATGTAATCGGTCAGATGGCTGGGGGAGGATCTGATTTAATGCCTGTGGGAGATGCGTCCTCTCACATGCCTGTCTTGGCCACGCCCCCTGAAGAATTTCTGTTACAGCTTTGTGGATGAATAAAAGTGAGCTAAAAACCCTGAAACAGACTCGTAAATAGACCGTGTGTGTCCTGCTGTTAGCCAGTAATATCTGAATGGTCACTGTCAGTTTCCATACTTTGCATTTACTTACTTAATAAGCCTATCTGTTTTCTCAAATAACATTCTCAATTCCTTTTAAAATATATTCATCTTTTACCATTTTACACCTGTCTTTGATCATTTTCAGCTTGGTTTGGTTTTGCGAATTAGCAGACAAATAGTTCTTCAGTGCTTTGCAAGGAAGTATTGACATTTACACACTGAGGTGTAAGAAGGTATGTCTTTACCTAATTAGATATAACATGGTGTTGTCAGGGATTGAATTGAACCCGGAACCTCTGTGTCTCTTCTTGTGTCTCTTCATGTTGAGCCACCTGGAATTCTGGATAGTTTCCTAAACAATTTCTTGGATGATCCTGCCATGAACCCTGAACTCTTTGCTACTTCCTGATTTAAGCCATGTCTCTGCACTTCCTGTTTGCCAGATTATTGTGCTCTCTTCAGCCAGTATCTCACTCCTGTCTACCCTGCTGCCATCCATATTTTTCTACCACTCATCATTGATTGAAGCAACTGGTCTTCAAGCCTGACCCCCTAATCGTGACAGGTGTACAGAGAGTTAAAAAGGGTAATATGTACTGGAGAAAATAATCCATGAACCATACATAAGCATGTAGGAAACTCTAAATTATTCTAGATTAAGTATCTACAAAAGTAATAATTCATCCACATGCATATCATGCTCAATTATTATTCAATAGAGTTGGGCAAACACCTGAATTTGCAGGGAGTTGGCACATTGCATTCTAAGCCCTGATTGGGCAAAGCTTTTCCCAATCAGGGCACATAAAATAGCTGGTTGTTAAGGAGCGGAGCCGGAAAGCTGGCTGTGGTGTCTTTAACAACCAATGAGTCATCAGCTGTCAACAGGCTTTCCTGCTCACAGCTGAATAAAAAGAAGAAAACATTGCCGATAATAAAAAAGTGGGAAAAAATACAAATACAATAAAAATGAACAATTCCTTTAAATATATTGCCTGAGGGGGTCCCCTTAGGCAGCCTGTAAAGTAGTGCATCTGCACTGTGGATAGAACCTACTGGAGCAAAACCAACACTTCTAAGGCTGGGTACTAACGAGCAAACATGTACTATGAAACCGGTCCGTCGGACCGTTTTCACCGTACATGTCTGCCAGAGGGCTTCTGTGCGATGGCTGTAAATAATACGCGGGCGTGTCCGCGTCGTCGCCGCGCCGATGACGCGGCGACGTGGGCGGGCCTGCCATTTAAAGGCTTCCACGCATGCGTTGAAGTCATTCGACGCATGCGAGGGACGGCGGGCGCTCGGACATGTACGGTAGGTCTGTACTGACGACCGTACATGTCCGAGCGGGCAGGATTCCAGCGGACGGTTTTAAAACACGTCCAGGAATATTTGTCTGCTGGGAAAAGGCCCGGTGGGCAAATGTTTGCTGGAATTCGGCCCGCTCGCGCCTACACACGACCAAACATGTATACAGCATACATGTTTGGTCGTGTGTACGGGGCCTTAGGGAAAAAAAAAAATTACATTACATTTAAATTTACGGCAATACAATACCATTGCCAGCGATAGAAAAATATTTTTAAAAACGGAATGGGGGTCCCCCCAATTCATACCAGGCCCTTTGGTTCTCGTATGGATTTTAATTGGAACCCAATGCCAAAATAAAAAAACACACCCTTATCTGAGCATGTGGCCCGGCAAGTCAGCCCTCCCCTGAATTACGAGAAAAATAAAGAAAGGACGAACCAGCCTAGTGCATTTTCCTTAGGATGGATGTTATTGAAAATAGATAAAAAAAGAAAACTACTCACAAACATACGTGAATGGTTCACAATGTAAATAGTTTCCACAAATAGCAGCAATGCATCCGAACCAAACCCCTCTAAATGGTCACAGAGGAAATGTGCGGTGAACGGTCCGGAAGCAATTAAATGTTAACAGAATTCATGTTGACCATTGTTATACAACAATTGGCTTTGAAGGAGGGTGGAGGGTAGGATGTCAGGGCAGCTAGTGTAGGAATAACAATGTTCCTATGCAATTCACATGCAGTGCCTAGTGTGAATAAACCCTTAAGAGCCTGGGTTGACAGGTTTCAATGGACGAATGCAGGGTGCTTTTTACATCGGTTTAAGATGTTTCTGGATTTTACTTGCACTTGACCTGCTTCAGTTGCTTTAAGGCTGAATTCACACCTTTGCATTTCCAGAACGTATGCAGAAATGCGCAGGTACAAGCATTTTTGCATGCAGTTCGGCAATACTCGGAAAAAGCACTGCAACCATGCGTCGCACTGGCAGGGCCATTGATTGTTAATAGCAGCCCAAGCATTATTAGCAGACATGCATCTTGCCGTGTAAAAAATGCGCTACAGACATACCAAAATATGTTTGAATAAACACTTGAGTCTTCATTCCCCAAAAAGGTTCTAGAGTTTCTTTGGCACATTTTGTTGTGCATAGGGCAGCCCATTCAAGTCCCAAAAACACACACACACATAGAACACTAAAAAAAAATGCAGGAACTACATTGAGGGGGAATTGGGCCTTATAATCTCATAGACTTAGGAGAGTAGCAGTTATAATGTGATTAAAAGTTGATTGACAATGGTTCAACTATAAAATCTATGTTATGTACAATTACATATATATATATATATATATATATATATATATATATATATATATATATATATATATATATATATATATATATATATATATATATATATATATATATAAAACTCTATATAAATATGTAAATTAAAAACACAGGTGTATTGACATAAAAACTATTTTTTCAATATCAATACAAATTTGGACTTTGAAAACAAAGAAAACATTGATTTATCACAACCTGGAAATCTCACATGGAACACATGTTGGGATGGATACAGTTGTGTTACTGCCTCCTGCACATAGCCACTGGTGGCATACCTTGAAATCTGGTAACATATAGATTGGGAGAATAATGCAGTGAGAGATGACAGGCAAGTCCCAAGCTGATATTGAGTGGTCTGTTTATGAGATGCACTAAATGTCCAGTCATCCATCTTTGGTGATCCCATTGATCCCAGTGATACATTGACCCCCCCCCCCGACACCTACACTGATCCCCCCCGTGACAGGTGACCTCTTGACACTCCTTCAGCTCAGCCTTACCTGTATAGTGTAGCCCATCTCATTCCGACCACTCCACAGCAGGCTGCATGCACCACGGAGAGAGAGCCAGGCGGGACTATTTGTACGTCACTCGGCTGTGCTGCATAAGCGGGAGATGGTTCCCTGTTGCCCATGGAAATGGCTCAGGATAATAATGTTATTAGGATTATCGAGACCCGGGGCTTTTCAGGGGCACACTCGGGACTCCAGCCCCCCAACCCTCCCTCCCATCCCGACGCCACTGTTGATAACTCAACAGAAGTGGAGCTCAGTGAAATCTTCTGCTGTCATTACCCATCCCTTTCAAGATCTTCTACAATGCACCACATCTGGCACCAATAATCATGGTCAAAATAAACGAATTATGAAATGCTTGGTCATAAAACAATTTGTCCTCCAGAGCATGACTGCGTGCTTTATACATTAAATTATTGAGCTGGTATACCCTATAAACAAGCCACTGACTATTTATGTATGCATAATATACAGTATATTAATATGCCATGTAAAATTGTCTTTACTTTTTTTTTTTTATGGAGAAAAAAGAGGACAAAAGAAAGCATTGCTGCATAATGATATACAATCTGTGCTGTATTTTGGACCGTAACCTTACTCTTGATTGTTACCATTTAGGTCAAATTTTTTCCCACTCGCCTACTGTTCAATGTATCTGATAAAAATGTTCTGTGAATCTCTGGTAAAAGTAGCAATCGTAAAAATGATTTATGATAGCATGGGATTAATATGTTTTCAAGCCACAGGAACACAAAGCACAGGACACAATGGGGTTGATTTATTAAAGGAATAGGAACTGTTCACCCAGCAAAGTGTGTTTACAGAATGTTATAAAATATGGTGAACATTTATTTACTTTGAATCTCCAATAATGTCTGAGGGTGTCACGTACCAATAGAGACTGAATTAATGAGAAGGCTTCCCTTACACCTCCTGCCCAGTAACCCCTAAAGTTGGAGACTTATCCCCCCCTTCCCCCCATTCTTTATCCTAGTATATGTTTTAATCCTCGCCCTCTTCCTTGTTTAATTTATTTCTGTAGGGCCTTCTTTATTACCCCTTTTCTGTGCTTTACATTGGGTATCCCATCTTCTCCAGCCAAGGTTTCCAAATTTTTTCAAATTTCTTCAATTTTTTTTTCTTTGTATAATAATATATATACTTTTTCCTTCCATATCGTTTCAGTGACTGTGTTAACCCAATCTCTTACCGAGATGGGCTTCTCTGCTTGCCATCTCTGCGCTATTAATTTTCTGTCCTGGAAAATACAGCTCATCACTACTTTAATTATACTAGCTGTTCCACCTATTTCATCCCCCAGACCAAAGATACAGAATCTGGGGTCCATTTCCAGCCTAGTTTCATACATAGTGTTTATGGTATCGAGGATCTCTGACAATATCGGGAATAATTTCAGACACCTTCATACCATGTGTAACAGGTCCCCATATCCCGACACCTGGGGCACTTAGCATCTGCTCTCCACCCAAACTTAAACAATCTCTTAGGTCTATAATATGTCCTATGTACCAACATCAGATGTGAGAATTTTTGTGCGGGTGAAACCGATACCAAGTGACCCCTCTCTAATATCTTCCTCCATTGCCCATCCGATATTGTCCCCTTAAAAGAGAAATAAATCTAAGCAGTTTCAGGGGTGCTCTATTAACAACGTGCAGAGTTCAGGGGGTGTGCTACGCACATAGTGCAGAGTTGAGTTCAAAAGCCCTGGGTCCAAGGGCTGCATGAAATTGCCTGGTGGGCCAGTTTCGGCCCACACCCTTGTGTTTGACACAGTAAAGCAAATGCAAATTCTGTGCAAAAGTGATCATTCTAGAAGAATGGGTTTTTCTTGACCACCAAAAGTGAATTAAAATCCAGCAATGTGGGTTGAGTCTGCCCATGGGGAGAGAAAGTCAATTTAAAATTTTCACCTAAGCAGTCCCATTCTGTGTGTGTTGGTTATTTTCAAGGTGAATGCTAAAATGGAGACATCAAAAATGTTATACAAATTAAAATGTTCCTTTCTTTGGTGGTCTTCATGTCAATATGTATATCCCTCACCCCACTTTCCAAGGTCTAATTAAAGCAACTCCCTAAAAATGCAGAATTGTATCTATTGAGGCAAAGTCGGTCATATTGTGAAGGTGAGCAGTTTGTGGAGCTGGTGGAGGATAACACGTGGTGTGTAATTAAGAAGTAATGGCATTTGATAAAATAAATATCGTGGGTTTTTCCTGTAGCCACAATTTTTTTCAACACTTGGAAGTTTGAACAAAGAATATATAGTGGGAGATACTTTCACTTTTATGCATATCACTTTTATAATATGTTACTTTTCAAGTTTTGTGAATTGGGGGGTCACCACTGCAACTGCAATGATGGTGGGATTGCATAACTAGGTTTTTGGTATATATTTTTTATTTTGGGTTTATATTTATTGATCCAACATTGAAGAGGGTTACATCATTGTAGATTTATCCCAGAAATATATGTACTGGATGTATAAGCATATTGGTATTTATAATAATTAGGTAATTGTGGGTTCTATTTTGCAGTATTATCAGCCTTAGTTTTGTCTCTATAGAGCTGAATCCTAAAAATGTATTCTGCCCATTTTCAAAGCTAAAAGACAAGCATTGTCCAGGGCATAGGGACCTGGGCACCACCATGGGAGACAGGTAACATTGTAGAAATAAATCTAAATAAATACTGTACCGCGGAGAGAGGGTTCTTTTTGTGCAACTTTGAGGCCAACATGGGGAAATACCTTTCCTCTCTAATACATGCTTGGTAGATGCCTACTCTTGCATCACATATTTTGCATTTTCAATAGATTCTTTTTACTTTTACATTTAGTTTGGCTTAAATACAATAGCAGCAACCCAATCAGAATCATTTCAACTAGAAGAAGATTTTGTTGGTAGTTTTGGCTGTGATGCCTGATTTCTTTATCTAGGGGTAATAGGCCTGAATTAGGCAGTGGACGTAGCAGCTACAACTGTTCAAAAAGCGTCATCGGCGCATGTGCACTGAAGAAAGGGCACGATTGTGCCGTTTCTAAAGGGATCGTGCCGTGACCGTCGGCTCCCGCGTGCATGTCCAAAAGTCTAAAAATCTTTCCCGTAGTTTGTAAACGATATAACTAGCCGGCTCACTGCGATGGGGAAAAAGCCGCCATAGAAGCGACGGGGATCCAACTTGGATTCCTGCCAATTCTAGCGTCTGCGTTTGGTATGAACCATGAGGGGGAACTCCACGCCAAATTTTAAATAAAAAAACGGCATGGGTTCCCCTCCAGGGGCATACCAGGCCCTTAGGTCTGGTATGGGTTGTAAGGAGTCCCCCCTGCAATCCATACCAGACCTGTATCCAAAGCACGCCGCCCACGTGGGTACCGGAGCATGATGGTACTGTGACATCATAAGAGGCCTAAATAAATCGGTGCGAGCCGCGCACCCGGCATTACAGTGGGAAGAAGCGTTGCGTCAACATCGGAAGAAGAGAAGAAGGCAGAAGACGGCAAAGAAGAGCGGGCTGTGCCGTCACTAGTAATTGATCTAACACGAAGATAGCGGCGGCCAGCCCTGAAGAAGAAGGCACCGGAGAAGAACCAGGGAGCGCCGAGATGACAGCGGAGAGCGGAGAAGACGATGTACCCCATATTCATTCACCTAGGGTGGAGGGAAGGTATCTGGGAATCCCCTTATTAAAGGGGGCTCCCAGATTCCGATAAGCCCCCCGCCCGCAGACCCCGACAACCAACGGCCAGGGTTGTCGGGAAGAGGCCCTGTCCTTATCAACATGGGGACAGGGTGCTCTTGGGTGGGGGGGGCGCAGTGCGCCCCCTGCCCCAGAGCACCCAACCCCCCCATGTTGAGGGCATGCGGCCTGGTACGGTTCAGGAGGGGGGGGCGCTTGCTCATCCCCACTCCTTTCCTGACCGGCTGGGCGGCGTGCTTTGGATACGGGTCTGGTATGGATTGTAGGGGGACCCCCCACGCCGGTTTTCGGCATAGGGGGGTTCTCCTTACAACCCATACCAGACCTAAGGGCCTGGTATGCCCCTGGGGGGGAACCCATGCCGTTTTTTTATTTAAAATTTGTCATGGAGTTCCCCCTCATGGTTCATACCAAACGCCACGGCTAGAATTGGCAGGAATCCAAGTCGGATCCCCGTCGCTTCTATGACGCGCTCGCTGGAATGTGCTTTTTCTATTCCAGCGAGTGCAAGATGTCGGCACCCTGTCGCCGAGAATCAGCGCGATGCTGTTGTGCTGGAAACACATTCTCGGCAACAGGTACAGTATTGCCCTAAACTGATTATTGTTTTTTAACTTTTTTGGGGGGGATATGTATTATAGCAGAAAGTAAAAAAAATAGTTATTTTGTCTTATTTTGTTTATAATGCGGGTGATATCAGTTAGGTGTTAGCCTTAGTTAGGGTCTGCGTCAGCCCCAGGCAGCGTCGGATTAGTACCAGTAGCACAAACACTCACGCATGCACCATACACCTCCCTTAGTAGTATAGTGTCTGAACGGATCAATATCCCCAGTAGTTTAGGGGTCCCAAAAACACAGCGTTAGCAGGATCAGCCCAGATACCTGCTAGCACCTGCGTTTAGCCCCTTCGCCCAGCCCAGCCCTCCCAAGTGCAGTATCAATCAATTACTGTCACTTACAAAACACAAAATACATAACTGCAGCATTCGCAGATTCGTCTTATACCTACAAACGCTAATGCCGCGTACACCCGTTTTCCGGGTTGTAAAAAATGAAATTTTTAATGGTCTAGAAAAAACAACGTTTTTTTCAACCTGGTCGTTAAAACGGCCTTGCGTCGACGCACAAGGGATACAATTCATACATTTCAATATCTTGTATGTTTTTTTTATTTTCGAGCATTGTGTCTATTTGTTTGTATTTTTTGTAATAAATATATTTTTTGCTATTTCTACTGCTGTCTTGCCTTTAAAGTCCGACCATTGGTTACACTTTTTTGAGTAATCCTTTATGTTCCTCGGGCATATGTAAAAATTACACCCCAAAATACATTCTGCTGCTTCTCAGTACAGAGATACCACATGTGTAGGACTTTTTGGGAGCCTAACCAACCGTGTACACGACCCTGAAAACCAAGCACCGCCTTCAGGCTTTCTAATGGTGTAAAATAGTGATATCACTCCTCACTACCTATCACAATTTTGGAGGCCCTGAAATGTTAAGATAGCACAAAACCCCTCCAAATGACCCCATTTTGGAAAGTAGACACCCCAAGGTATTTTCTAGGGGGCATGGTTAATATTTAGCAGCTCTTTTTTTTTCCAAATTTCAAAACTTTGTGACAAAAAGTGAGATTGCAAAATACTCAACATGCTTTTCAGCAAATAGCTTGTGGTGTCTACTTTCCAAAATGGGGTAATTGGGGGGGGGGGGGGTTGTACTGCCCCGCCACTTTAGCACCTCAAGAAATGAAACTAAACTAAACTAAAAGCTGTATAAATTCCAGAAAATGTACCCAAGTTTGTAGACGCTAAAATTTAGTTTATTGTATTTTTTATAGCAAAAGTTAGAACATATAATTTTTTTCTAAATTTTCAGTCTTTTTTCGTTTATATCGCAAAAAATAAAAAACGCAGAGGTGATCAAATACCACCAAAAGAAAGCTATATTTGTGGGAAAGAAAGACAGCTAATTAAATTTAGGTACAGCATTGCATGACCACGCAATTACCAGTTAAAACGGTGCAGTGCCAAATTGTAAAAAGTGCTCTGGTCAGGAAGGGGGGTAAAACCATAATTACTCTTCGCGGGGTCAAACTGATTTTCTGAGCTCTACTTTGTATTGATCAAGGGCATCCTGAGGTGTATCAATGTATAAAATGCCTTCAAAGATTAACAAAGATGTTTCTAATTGTCTTTCATTACCACAACACCAGCCAAATATCTAATGACATTTGAACCAGTTTGGTCCCTCAGTCAGTTTTGCCTTATTAACATCTGTTTTATTGATCTCCATTTAGTTTCTCATATCATTCCCCATGCTATTTTGTGATTTTCAATTAAATATATATGTACAGTGATTGTCATGTATTTATCCCGCCCTCACAAGCTCATTGGTTTTTTCAAACCTGTCAGTCACTCTCATTTGCCACTAGCCATATTGGCTTGCAATTGTCAGTATAAAAGAAAATCTTCACTATTGGTCATACTTGATAAAGGAGGCAGGGCCTCTGAAATGCATTTTATATAAGCCTTTACTTCCCCATGTCTGCTGTCTTGGTCCTAGAAGCCAGTAGACGCTGCTGTCTTCACATCCCTTTAGCGGATCCGGAATCTTGTGACTGCCACTTGCCGGTTCACTGGCTGCACTCAGCTCTCCTCTGTTCCAAGCTCAAGCATAACTTTGTAAACTTGAATGTAGTGTTTACCTATGTTGTGCATTAAATGGATACATGATTTTATTAACATGTGTGCTGTGGCCACTTTCATGTTCTCTGCATACCCACGAGGATCTTCCTGGATCTCATGAACAAATTATTTCTGATGTGTCTGATCTCGTTCGCAGAGAGATTACTTTTTCTTTTTGGGCAGATAGATATTTAATTAAAGAACAGAAATAAGTAATTGTACATGCAAAATAAATCTTAGAAATAGGACTGCTTTTGTATTGTCATAATCAAGAAAACTAATAGCCGGATTCACAAAGACTTACGCCGACGTATCTTTATATACGCCGCGTAAGTCCATGAATGCGCCGTCGTATCTATGCGCCGTATTCACAGTACAAGATACGCCTGAATTTTGGCTTCCTACGACTGACGTAAATCTCCTACGCCGTCGTATCTTGGGTGCATATTTACTCTGGCCGCTAGGGGCACTTCCATTGATTTACGCGTCGAATATGTAAATGACCTAGATATGAGATGCGCTACGCCGGCCAAAAGATGCTCCCTCTACGTGAATCTGGGCCTAAATGGCTTAACAGGTTGTTAATATACAAATAAAGTAACTAAATATTTTTGTATTGTTCTATAGTGTCATTTAAATTGAATGTAAATTAGGTCCCTAAAGTGTATAGCCAAAGGAACTTAGAAATGTTAAATCTCTCAAAGTATTGCAGTGATCAGACAGAAAGAGATATTTTTTAGTGAAATGTCTGTTAGCTTGTCTGCATTTTCATTATGTAAAAAGTTAAAATGTTTGGACACACTGTGCTCCATAAGCCTTATCTCAATATTTTGGCAGCATTAGCCAAGTCTATTGTGCAGTTTTTGACTGATACAAACCACAAACTGTAAACCACATGGACATCCCAATATAAAGTATAAATTAATGTATTATGAAAAAAATATGAGGGAAAACTCTTTGGCATCAAAAATAGAATTTAGAAATAGGATTTACAGGCAAAATTGTTGCAAAGTTTCATCTTTAGCTGCTATACAGATATCTGTAATCTAAGTATTTTTTGTAAAAGTTGTGTTAGTGGATTTATGAAGCCATTTAGATGCTAATATGTTACTTACATTTTAAATGCAGGTAATGTAACATTGCATAAATGCTAATATTTACTGATGATTTGTTTAATTTGAAAACAGTAGTGTAGTAGGCAGATTTAATTTTCAGGTCAAAAATTGGGTGGTATTCTTTTCTTGGCAGTTAACAGGAAGCTTTGATGTAAATTACAAGCTTCAATAAGTTGGCTTTTATGAGAGGTTTAGGATATTGTTTGGAAACTATGAGGTGGATGTTTACTTATGTTTGAGTTCTTATGTTGTAAGAGCCTTCTTTCTCTTCTTTTTGGGAAATGCTTGGAACAACTCTTTCATTAATTTACTTGGTTTATTAATTTTATTTTTATATTGCAAGTTTGCTTAGATATTTATTCCTTAAACACTTTTATCAGTCATGGAGTTCAATGTTGATTTAACTCACTATAAAAAATGTTATGGTTAAGTCTTTATAAGGTTTCTGTTTTTATAGATCTATTTCATACATTAAAACAATGGACTTAATTTATACAAAGTTTTAGAAACTTACAATTTAGTTTTTTGCCAGCATGCCTTAAAGCGGGGGCTCACCCCAAAAAATTTTTTTTAACATTATATTCACCCGAGTTGTCAGAATGACAATGGCTGTTTTTTTTTATTTTATCCCCGTACATACTGTATTTTCACCGCCGCTTCCGGGTATGTCTTCTGCGGGATTGGGCGTTCCTAATTGATTGACAGGCTTCCGACCGTCGCATACTGTGCGTCACGAGTTGCCGAACGTCGGTGCGCAGGCGCCGTATAGAGCCGACTCGCAGTCCGGCTTCTTTCGGCAACTCATGATGCGCTGTATGCGACGGTCGGAAGCCTGTCAATCAATTAGAAACGCCCAGTCCCACAGAAGACATACCCAGAAGCGGGGGTAAAAATACGGTATGTACGGGGATAAAATAAAAAAAACAGCCGATTGTCATTCTGACAACTCGGCTGAATGTAATGTTAAAACAGTTTTTTTTGGGTGAACCCCCGCTTTAATCTTATGTCCATTCCGTAATTTGGAACTCATGTACAGTACTATGTTTATTTCTTATATTTTACTTTCACACTATATTTGTTATTTACGTACAATCTCCTAACACTACATTTAAAAAAAAATCAAGAACTGCCAGAAAATGTGTTGTTCAAAACAAGCCAGCGGTTCAAGTCAAATGTGAGTTCGACGGGTGTTCGTTTGCTTGCAAACGAACTGAACATATGGGGTGTTCGCGTGAAATTAGAGTGCCGTGGAACGTCCCAAAATGCACTGCGAGATCGCAGTGCATTGACATCTAATGATGGCCAAAGCATATACCTGACCTGCATTTTTTGACCAATTACAGTGTGCTCTGCCAGAGCCATAATTGGCCAAAGGCAGGGTGGCTCAGGCCACCCTGCCTTTGGCTCAGCCTTCAGGCTCAGAGGGACTAAGTCCACGTCCCACACTATATATGGCTGCTTACATAGCGGCTGTGTATAGTGTGTGGATGGAGATGGATTAAGCTAGATTAGGCAGGCAGGTTAGTTAGTGGCATGCAGGCAGTGTATTTAATATAAATAAATATATACACATTCTAATATTATATATATATATACTCTGCATTTAGTGTAGACTAGATATTCAGTTAGTGCAGGCAGTGTAGCATATATAACACAGTGTATAAAAGTGGTTAAGAGGATCCCCACGCCAAAATAAAAAAAAATGGCATGGGGTCCCCCCAAAATCCACACAAGACCTTTATCCGAGCAAGCACCGGTGGTTGTGGGGGTCTTCGGGCAGGGGGCTTATCAGAATCTGGAAGCCCCCTTCAACAAGGGGGCCCCATATCCCAGCCCCCCTATGTGAATGGGTATGGGGTACATTACCCCTACCCAAAAGTGTCAAGAAGTATAAAACCCCAAAAGACAGTTTTTGACAATTCCTTTATTAAAAAAAAAAGTTCCCCCGCTATGGCATCCTCCCCATGTTGAGGGCATGTGGCCTGGTATGGTTCAGGAGGGGGGGGGTGCTCCTGTCCTTCAGGCTGCATGCTCAGATAAGTCTAGTATAGATTTTAAGGGGGCTAGAAAACCACCATATACAGAATCCTATACCCAAAGGTAATATAGAGAAAAGCAAAAAAAAACTATAAAGCATGGTCCAATTTTCTTCAGTGGGGGAAAAATATATTTCTTATTGATCCCCCAATCAGACATTCCAGGAATCAACAATCCCTGGTGTTACCTATAAATCTTAATATCCACTTATGTTTTGCTAATTTCAGGAGCCTATTCCACATTTTCACTAAACTTAGTGTGAAGGCAAAATCTCTTTTCCACCAAACATACAGTAAATAGTGTCCCTGCACCACGCATGTATTCGTACATGTTTATCATATCCTTCCTTCATCACCTCTTCTCAAGAGAGAATATCTTTCAGTTCAGCTAATTTTCCCCATTAGTTCCTCCATCCCACACTTTTTCCAGTTTCACAATATTTTTGTGAAATGGTGCCCAAAACTGAACTGCATATTCTAGGTGAGATGTTAATAATGTTTTGTACAGGGCAAAAGTATGTCTTCATAACTGGAGTCTAAATCTCATGTAATACATGAAAGTATTTTGCTTGCTTTAGAAACCGCAGCTTGGCATTGCATGCTGTTATTAAGTATATGATTCTTCTGGACCAGTTGTACTCTTCCTAAAATGTATGCTGCATTCATGTTTAAAACCTCATTTGTCATCTTATGCTACACGAAGTGCGAGTGCAATGCCTTCTATGTAGGGAAAACAAAAAGGCAATTTTCCATAGAATAAGGGATCATGTTTCCCTGGTTGAAAAAGAAGAAAATGGAAACCCCTATAAGCCGTCATATGGGCTTATATCACTCTTTTGATTTGTCCAAAATATTTTTTTTGCATTAGAACATCTACCCATCAACGAGAGAGGGGGAGATGTGGACAAGAGTTTCTTACAAAGAGAAACAAGATGGATTCACTCCCTGGCAGCTACATCATATCAAGGGTTAAATGAGTCCATCAGTTACCGATTTTTTTTCCCTGACCATTTTACTAATGGTTTGGGTTCATTTATAGCTTTTCTGTGTATTTTTGATTTGTAACCCTTATCTGTCTGAGCTTATTTTGTCTGAATATTGGGAGATTACATATTGTTTACATATTGATGTCTTGTCTCATTATTGTAAGCCTAAGGTCTTGTATTTTCTGAGGAACCCTTGAGGGATCAGGTGACCATACGGACGCCCAGGGCGTCATCTGTAGTGTTGTCATAATTTTTGACTCCACAAGGTGGCGCCAAGCATATGAAGTGTGCCCTGGTCCTTTCCCTCCCCATCCGACACTCTTTGGCTTTACCCTTAGTTTTTCCTTTTGGGTTTGGAAAGCCTTTTCCATCCAGCCTGGAAGGTTTTTAATCTGACTTTTAATCTTTCTCTGTTTTTAAAGTGGCGAGGGTCGCCTTGTGCACCTTCATTACTACTTCCGCTTTTGTTGCTGACGGCGGCTCCGAACTTGCCGAGGATGGGCGATTATGCGTCAATTTTCCGGTGCGCCGTTTGACGTGTCTGTTTTTTTAACAAAGTGAATTTCATCACTTCCGGAGCGACCCGGTCATCATATTGACGCCACTCAAGCGTTCGCTACTCACCTATGTTTGGCACCAGACAGGCGCCCAATGGGGAGGTGGGTAAAAATAGACACTGGTGACTGATTTCAGAGTAAGACCACCACGAGAGGGGAAGGATCATACTTGGGAACCGCTGCTTAAGGTAATTGATTTGTACATTTCCTGTCTGGTCATTTGAATTTGCTATCTATGGATTTGTGACCATAAAATTATTTCTTATAGGTTTTGAGAGCCCTTTTCGGGTTTCTCTGAATTGTTATCCACAATTCCCAAGGATGGATGGCTATCTATTCATCTGGCTTGAATTTATATATTCAGCCTTATGCAGGTAGAATACCAATAGATTGTTTGTTCTACCTGTTTCCTATGATTTGTGGAATATCTTTATATTCACTGGTCCTGCATTAAGCCATTTTCCTTTTCTTCTTTGTTCAGGTTGGATTCTTTTATGGTTCTCCAGTTTTTTGAATATGTATTTTAACATATACCACCCTCTATGGTACTCCATATGATCCTTCTTCTTTTTGGGTTACCTATTGGTCTCATTTATACAATTTTTTATTCTATTTTTCAATCAATCCATCTGCATACAGGTAATTGTTACTCCGACTATAATTTGGTCTTTGTGACCACAGCCAATTTGGGATTAGATATTCATTTTGTATACATTTCAATGATATGTGTATTTCTGTATTAGTTTTTTTGTAATTAAATGCTGTGTTTTTTCTTTCTTCTATTTTTTCAGTAGATAGTGCCTGACAAATGTAATTGTCCTGAGGAAGCTACTAAACAAACAGTGGTGAAGCCTGTAGAGAATTTTGTCATTTTGCACACTCTGAAGTTATACTTTTATAAATAAAATCTTTTTTTGATATCTGTTTTTGTAATTAGCACCTTTAAAGTCTCAATTCTTTCTTCTATATTGTTACTAATCAAAAGAATGTGGTGCCAATAACTTATGGATAAGCTTTCAAAATTATTTCCTATTTGTCATCTAGTTAACGAATTAAAGTGTATTAAGGTCTGCTTGTAAGTTGTTCCACTATAAGGCTTGGTGTCATCTGCAAACATAGAAATGGTACTTTTAATCCCAAACTCTATATTATTTGTAAATACATTAAAAAGTAAGTGGCCCAACACGACCAGCTGGATTCTTCTTCTGTTCTTCTAAAGCCTCTGCCCAACGAGTCACAGCTTTAGGAAATCATTCCATACAGTGCTGGAGCAGCAGTCCAGCATTCTATGGATGGACACCAAGGGCATGCTCATATTTCAGAGCATCAGAAATTATCACCTTATTACATTTTTTGCATCATGATCAGAACCCTATAGAAAGAAGGTTTAATAGCCCTGAAATGTTTCACCTGCCCTAGAAGTAAGCAACAACTGCAAACTAAATACTAAAACAGAACTGCAAGGCTATTAAACTTTCTTTATATAGGGTTCTGATCATAATGCAGAGTTTCATAAGGTGATGTACTTAAAAATGCTCTGGAATATGGGAATGCCCTCTGTGTCCTCCCATAGAATGCAGAACTGCTGGTCCTGCACTGTATAGAATGATTTCCTAGAGCTGTGGCTGGTTGGACAGAGGCTTTGGAAGACCTAGAGTTGCAATGCTTGCTTATAACAAAGTGAAGCACAATCTTCCTTTGAACACCTAAAAGATGTCCTTGAGCTCAACAATTGTCAAATCTATGGGTACCCCACTCTCTGAAATGCTAGGCGGGCACAACTTGGGTAACAGACCTTGGACAGCCTTCTGTTCTGAGAAAAGTATTACACCTATCACTTGGTGGCAAACAGATATTGCTTTCTCCAAATGCAGATCCATACACACCAAAAGAATATGGTCTCCCTGGTTCATTGGCTTTTAACAGAAAAGCCAATTGGCCCAAAAAAAAAATACCAGTAATACCTGTTATGCCCCGTACACACAATCGAAATTTCCGCTGGCCTAAAATCCGATGGAATTTTTAGGCGGAATTCCATTCAAGCTGTGTTGCATACACACTGTCAGATCAAATTCTGAGCGTCCAAAACGCAGTGACGTAAAACACTACGACAAGCCGAAAAAATGAAGTTAAGTGCTTCCGAGCATGCGTCGACTTGATTCTGAGCATGCATGGGTTTTTTCTCTGTTGGAGTTGCACACAGATGATAGGAATTTCCTACCGTTTTTTTTTTTTCCATCAGAAAAAATAAAACATGTTCTATTTATGCATACACTGCAGAATAATGCCAATGGGTTATACAAGCAGTACAAACACGTACTCTTCAAAGTATTGCCTCTGTGACTTAATGGCAACACATGGCTGTAAATCAGAGTCTCTATAGCAACAAAGAGTCTAGCTTAGAATCACTACCTAATTAAAACAGTTCAGAACCTAGCAACTTGCAATTATCCTTTTAAACAGCATCCCTTTCAGTGAAATTTAGGGTAGCTCTGGTAATAATGGCAAACAGTTGGATGGATCCAAGGGCCACCCTACTGGAACTGAAGCAATCTGACAGCAATTAGAGAAAGATACTCTATAGTAGCTGGGTCTTCCAGGTAAACGGCCAGCAGGTTATTTCTGAAAGTGGAAGGCCACCCACCTGGCTGCAGGTCACTGGCCAAGCTACCTCTGCCTCATTAGGTGTGGTCACTCTGAGATTCTAGGGGAGGGAGGAAGGGTGAGGATATTATACTCCTTGGGCATGCCCAGGAACCTGGCAACTGCAGCATAAGCATAGTGAGTAAATAGGCACCCTGCTATAAACATAACATCTCTAACTAAGGAGGAATTTAAGAAAGAAACCTTCTTTACAGTCATCAATGCCAAAGATCTTTGTTCACAGCTCTATTTCTTTCACTGACTATATTATACTCCACATAAAATGTTCAAACTGTGAATCACCCAGTCAACTCAATGCTACCACTGTTCTGTAATACACATTTTTTGGTCCTAAATATCTTCCCACTGACAAACAAATACACTCCCTGCTGACAACAACTCTATGTTAAATTCTAACATATGAAAAAAGTCCTGCTACTCAAAGGTGAGCTGGCATGACTATTTAGTCTCTAAGGTAGGGTGCACCCCCTGTCGCTGCTACAGTATTTTAAGTGAACAAGAAGTTGGGTGGCTGCACTCCCAACAAAAGATCCAAAAATGCCTTATTCAAAATTCAGAAGAGCAATATTACAATAGACGTACAGACAGGGGAGAGAAGAGGTTAACGCTATAAACATGCTGCCTTAAAACCATGGTATAATGGTTTATAAACCACTGAAGTTCCCCAGTGATTAATGACCACACAAATCACCCCTATGGTCCATTCACCTGGTTCTATACATCCCATATCATGTTTTAATGCTTTGTATTTATTAATATGTCTATATATTGTTTTGTGATTTTCTATTATTATTAAAAAATATTTGTATTTTTACATAAAAGTGCCTACAAAGTCCACTTTCTTTTCCTCTCCAATTCCAATTAATTTAGGATGTGGCTCTATCTTTTTCAAGGATGTTGATTGCCATCCAAGGGCAAAGCAATCTATCCTTTACATAATGGTTTATAGTCAACCATACCTTCCAAAAATCTATTTTCTTGCTATACTACTAAAACCCAATAATGGGCACACAAACAGATAATAAGACTGCCATTTCTTTAGTGTTGTCACAAGAAAAGATATAAAAAAATATTTACAAAAATGTGAGGGGTGTACTCACTTTTGTGAGATACTGTATATGCATGTATAGTGGGTGAGCACAGAGGAAAAAATCTTATAATAGTTGAAATTACTTTTTTCTAATGTTTACTATACAATTAAGGGGGGCGTGACCTGGCAAAGCCGAATGGCAGGCCTCCATCCCTGATATGAGTTGCAGGAAAGGAGAAAAATGGGACTTTGAATGAAGCCCACCATGTCAAATAGAGCAAAAAACATATATATAAATATAAATATAAATTCATATCAAAACTCTTAAATAGACATGTGTTGACAGTCGCATGACTTACACTTATACATAAACATATATGCATAAAAAAACAGCTATATCTTGACATATATTAGCACTCGACGCGTTTCATGGCATTACAGCCACTCATCAGGAGTGTAGTATGACAGTATAACTGTAAAAAATCAACAATTGAAATAAGGATTAAAAAAGGGCCCTCTAAAGAGGGGAAAGAAAGAAATGGCGACAAGCTAACAACTCACCCCAAGACTGGGTCCTACCTCTACGTGGGAATTAGTGGGGGTCTCAGGTATGTCCTATGTCTTTGAGGCGGGAAAACCTTCCAAAGACTGAGGAAAACAGCCAAAACAATGCCGGATGACCACAGCACAATCCAGTGTGATGTGTGTGGTTAATGTGCTAAGTGTCCTGCAGAAATAAATGATAATGGGGATGTTTACTATAAGTGAATTACTGAATTACAACCTCTTTACAATAGTAGGTCATTGGGGTTAAGAGTAGACTGTTGTGTGCATGTGTGGGTGCATGCAATAAGTAAATACAATGTAAGCATGTTTATGCAATATACAGTTGTGGCCAAAAGTTTTGAGAATGACACAAATATTAGTTTTCACAACGTTTGCTGCTAAACTGCTTTTAGATCTTTGTTTCAGTTGTTTATGTGATGTAGTAAAATATAATTACACACACTTCATACGTTTCAAAGGCTTTTATCGACAATTACATGACATTTATGCAAAGAGTCAGTATTTGCAGTGTTGGCCCTTCTTTTTCAGAACCTCTGCAATTCGACTGGGCATGCTCTCAATCAACTTCTGGGCCAATTCCTGACTGATAGCAACCCATTCTTTCATAATCACTTCTTGGAGTTTGTCAGAATTAGTGGGTTTTTGTTTGTCCACCCGCCTCTTGAGGATTGACCACAAGTTCTCAATGGGATTAAGATCTGGGGAGTTTTCAGGCCATGGACCCAAAATGTCAACGTTTTGGTCCCCGAGCCACTTAGTTATCACTTTTGCCTTATGGCACGGTGCTCCATCGTGCTGGAAAATGCATTGTTCTTCACCAAACTGTTGTTGGATTGTTGGAAGAAGTTGCTGTTGGAGGGTGTTTTGGTACCATTCTTTATTCAAGGCTGTGTTTTTGGGCAAAATTGTAAGTGAGCCCACTCCCTTGAAAGAGAAGCAACCCCACACATGAATGGCCTCAGGATGCTTTACTGTTGGCATGACACAGGACTGATGGTAGCGCTCACCTTTTCTTCTCCGGACAAGCCTTTTTCCTGATGCCCCAAACAATCGGAAAGAGGCTTCATCGGATAATATGACTTTGCCCCAGTCCTCAGCAGTCCATTCACCATATTTTCTGCAGAAGATCAATCTGTTTTTTTTTTGGAGAGAAGTGGCTTCTTTGCTGCCCTTGTTGACACCAGGCCATCTTCCAAAAGTCTTCGCCTCACTGTGCGTGCAGATGTGCTCACACCTGCCTGCTGTCATTCCTGAGCAAGCTCTGCACTGGGGGCACTCCGATCCCACAGCTGAATCCTCTTTAGGAGACGGTCCTGGACTTTCTTGGGCACCCTGAAGCCTTCTTCACAAATGCAGTGGAATTTTTTTTTATGGGATTAAGTTAATTTTCATGGCAAAGAGGAACTTTGCAATTAATTGCAATTCGTCTGATCACTCTTCATAACATTCTGGAGTATATGCAATTTCCCATCTCAAAAACTGAGGCAGCAGACTTTGTGAAAATTAGTATTTGTGTAATTCTCAAAACTTTTGGCCATGGCTGTATATTCTTTATTGTTTGTTTAAATTGCAATGACAAAATGTATTTGTGAATAAAACACATGTAAAAAAAAGGTGGAGCACATTTGCTGGCTCATAAGCAAAAGAGCTGAGCTTCTGATTCGAGGCCTTCAACTGGTGTATTTATCGATCATTTCCACATTGCTTTGTCTTTAAAAACAAACGTTAAACAGTTTGAACTGTTCCCTCAATGTGCTCTTTTGACTGTTTATAGCTAGAACTGGATTTTGCAAGAAACAAATCTTAGGCTCTAATACTTTCTAATTCTTCAGAAGCAAAAGAAGAGCCTTTTTCCAAAACTTCATGTCTGTTTTTACAATTTTTGCAAAGTAATATACTTTTCCTAGAACAGTTTCAAAGCTTTAACCAGTTTTCAGGTGGTCTTTGGGAGGATTGCTGCATTCTCTGGATCTGGTTTAAGGTATGCTAATGACAATATATGGGGAAATTACTTTGCTTGCTCATAGTATGCATTTTTTTCCATTGACGGTATTTCCTTTTCCCTGAATCTTCTCAGCATGGCTTTAAAATTAGAATCATTTTCTTTAATAATGCTGCCAAAACGATTCACATAACAGGCTAAACCTATGAGTCCTCCTCTGCAAATTGAATGTCAGATAGTAGGTGAGAACGTTACTTGTAATGTATTATTATTATTATTATACAGGATTTATATAGCACCAACAGTTTACGCAGTGCTTTACAACTTGAGGGTAAACAGTACAAATACTTCTCTGAAGAGATGAGTTTTCAGGGATAGTCTGAAAGTAGACAAATAGGAGATAGTCACACAGATTGGGGTAGAGAATTCCAGAGGATGGGAGAGGCTTGGGAGAAGTCCTGGAGGTGAGCAAGGGATGAGGTGACAAGGGAGCTAGAGAGCAGGAGGTTTTGGGAGGAGCAAAGAGAACGATTTGGTTGGTATTTTGAGACTAGATTAGTGATATAGCTGGGGGGCCAGGTTGTGGATGGCTTTGTGATGCAGCGTACACAGGACTGTTTTTTGGGGTTCTAAAAAATGAAGTTTTTAAGGGTATATAAAAAATACGTTTTTTCAACCCGATCATTAAAACGGCCTTGCCTACACACGATCGTGAAAAAAAATGCTCTAGCAAAGCGCGGTGACATACAACACGTACGCCGACACTATAAAGGGGAAGTTCCATGCGGATGGCGCCACCCTTTGGGCTGTTTTAGCTGATTTTGTGTTAGTAAAAGACAATTTGCGCTTTTCAGTCTGTTACTGTGTGATGAATGTGCTTACTCCATTATGAACGGTAGTTTTACCAGAACGATCGCTTCCGTCTCATACAGTACTGACCAAAAGTTTGGACACACCTTCTCATTCAAAGAGTTTTCTTTATTTTCATGACTATGAAAATTGTAGATTCACACTGAAGGCATCAAAACTATGAATTAACACATGTGGAATTATACATAACAAAAAAGTGTGAAACAACTGAAAATATATTTCATAGTCTAGGCTCTTCAAATTAGCCGCCTTTTGCTTTGATTACTGCTTGACACACTCTTGGCATTCTCTTGATGAGCTTCAAGAGGTAGTCACCTGGCGCAGCACCCCATCACTCTCCTTCTTAGTCAAATAGCCCTTACACAGCCTGGAGGTGTGTTTAGGGTCATTGTCCTGTTGAAAAATAAATGATGGTCCAACTAAACGCAAACCGGATGGAATAGCATGCCGCTGCAAGATGCTGTGGTAGCCATGCTGGTTCAGTATGCCTTCAATTTTGAATAAATCCCCAACAGTGTCACCAGCAAAGCACCCCCACACCATCACACCTCCTCCTCCATGCTTCACGGTGGCAACCAGGCATGTAGAGTCCATTCGTTCACCTTTTTCTGCGTCGCACAAAGACACAGGGGTTGGAACCAAAGATCTCAAGTTTGGACTCATCAGAGCACAGATTTCCACTGGTCTAATGTCCATTCCTTGTGTTCTTAAGCCCAAACAAGTCTCTTCTGCTTGTTGCCTTTCTTTAGCAGTGGTCTGCTAGCAGATATTCTACCATGAAGGCTTGATTCACACAGTCTCCTCTTAACAGTTCTAGACATGTGTCTGCTGCAAAAGGTGGCTACTTTGAAGAACCTAGAATATGAAATATATTTTCAGTTGTTTCACACTTTTTTGTTATGTATAATGCCACATGTGTTAATTCATAGTTTTGATGCCTTCAGTGTGAATCTACAATTTTCATAGTCATGAAAATAAAGAAAACTCTTTGAATGAGAAGGTGTGTCCAAACTTTTAGTCTGTACTATAACTTGCTTCTGAGCATGCGCCTTTTTTTCACGTCGTTAAAGCCCACACACGACCATTTTTTACAACCTTAAAAACGTCAACCTTAAAAACATCGTAAAAAAATAGAGCATGTTCGAAATTTTTAATGCCCATTTTTTAGATCGTGAAAAATTATCGTTTTTAATGACATTAAAAAAAAACTTTATTTTTTACAACCCAAAAAACGGTTGTGTGTACGCGGCATGAGTTACTGTTAGTATCTTGAATTTAAGTCATTGGTTGAGTGGCAGCCAGTGGGGGGATTCGCAGAGAGGGGTTACAGATGCCGAGCGGTTTGTAAATTGGATGAGCCTGGCAGCAGCGTTCATGAAGGACTGAAGGGGGGATAGACTATTTAGATATAAGCCAATGAGAAGGGAGTTGCAGTAGGCGAGGAAAGAGATGAAGAGGGAGTGGATTAGAAGCTTAGTGGTGACATTGGTTAGGAAGGGGCGTATCTTGGAAATGTTGCAGGGGTTGAGGTGGCAAGCGATTGGATGTGGGGCTGAAGGGATAGTTCAGAGTCCAGGATTACACTTAGGGACTTGATATAGGGGGACAGGATGATAGTTGAGCCATCCAATTTAAATTAGTTATAAAACAGAAATTCGCGCTAGGTGTAAAGAAATTATTACAAAATAAAGTGATAAAAACAAATCTGTGATAGATGTCCTGCAGCTAAACACAATAACCCTGATATGGGGCACAACTGAAATATATCCAAATTTTCTTATTTCTGGATAGTAAGTGAATGAGTGACATAAAGAATAAAAATTAATAAGCAGTGAAATGTCCATAGATCATGCAACGTTCTAGATGGAACATGCATGAACAATTCATAGGCGTAAGTGTCCAATAAATAATGTGGGAATAAGGTGCTGTCAATCAAAATCCTGTGCGCCCCGCCACCTCAGGTAAAATTCAAGGCTTACCAAAAAGCCTGCGACCACCCTTGTAAGGGGAGGTCAAACAAGGCTTGGCAGAAAACAAACAATGTAGAAATAGAAAGTGATGTCAATCAAATCATGTGCGGCCTGCCAACTCAAGTAAAAATGAAGGCTTACTGAAAAGCCTGCGACCACCCTGGTTTAGGGCAGTCAAGCAAGGCTTAGCAGAATTATGTTGTCCTCACTAGAACATGGGATGCTCCTCTACATGCGGTGATGGGCTGCAGCTTGTAGCTTTCATCAGTCCGGAGGAGGGGGGGAGCCTGGAGGAGTTATCCGCCTCCACCGCACACTGCTGCCTTCGCCTCCTCCAGGCTCCCCCTCTCCTCCGGACTGATGAAAGCTATAAGCTGCAGCCCATCACCACATGTAGAGGAGCATCCCATGATCTAGTGAGGATTTTTTTTTAAACGGCCCACTGAGCCATTGGCCCACCGGGAAACTCCCGGTAGTCCCGATGGCCAGTCCATCCCTGCTTACGCCTATGAATGGTTCATGCATGTTTCTACCTAGAACGTTGCATGATCTATAGACATTTCACTGTTTGTTCATTTGTATTCTTTATGTCACTCATTCAATTTAAATTAAATGTTTAAAGTATTTAACTATCCTTGTGCAGCTCTATTTGAAAAAAAGGTTGAGAAACACTATTTTTAAATATGTCACCTTTCTTTCCACCCCATAACAATAAACACATTTTTCTTCTGCCTATTTTTCTTTATAAGGTCATTGGCAATCAAATCAGTATGTTTTCTTCCTCTGAAAGGTTTACACCATCCAAGTTCATGCTGAGTTTTATTTGCAAGCAAATTCCAATTTCTGTTAAGGCAGTGGACTTTATCATGTTTCTAACGTTCCTGTTGCTTCAAATACCTCCAGCTTTTTGCATTATGTAATGTTCTATTTTAATGTTTCTGTACTTGGCATCTCGAGACACAGGAAACAGGAGACATGCTTGCTGTATGAAACTGTATAGTCAGCTCCTAAAAAGAACTAGGCTTCACAAGACTAACATACTTCACAGAGAAGTCCCAACATCACTATATAGGTCAATCTTTTTTGGTGTCACCCAATGCTGAACACCATAAATATGTAACTCTTTATTGCCATTATATGATGACAAGTGTTTTCTGCAGAACACATATATTTTATTATTTCTTTAGAGATCTGGTAGTATTTCCTTGCCAACAACAGTGATCAATTATAATTTAGCTCCATATAACTGCTCTTCAGATTCAGAAAGTGACGGATATGCTAAGAATTTTTTTACATGTTAGAAGATGTTCTAAGTAACTCATCTGATTCATACATCTTTTGCTATAAAATGTTACTTTATGAACTTTGTTTAAAGATCACCTGGTTCCCCAATTAAAATAAAGCACAGTCAGCAATGTTTATTGAGTCTGATGCTTATTTTCATATATCTAAATAAGGGGAAATGCTTGAAGACATCAACCGCTAGGAATGTTCTTTTTTAACAAGCACATGGTAGAAACATTTGCAGCATTCATCATTCGTTACACTGCACCTTGTAGCTTTCAGGAATTCAGCTACGGTTTCCTTTAGTCAGTGAATGTCTATGTGGTGACCTAGGCTCACACGTTGTAAATTACCCTGGAAAAGCTTCACCAGATCCCTTAAGAGTTTGCCAGGGATATGTTTACTTTTCTCATTCCAAACAAATAAATAGACTTAAACATGAAGACCATCTAAACTATGATATGATATTCAAATAAGAAGAAATACATTTTAGGTTTCTAAATAAACGTGCCCTGGAACATTTTGTATATGGCAGAGTAAGGACGCCTTATGGTCTTTTAGATAATGTATCAAACCCTGTAATAAATATAAGTTAAGAAAATATTTTCCACATTAAAGGGATATTAAGCCCTTTGGCCCAGATTCACAGTGAAGATACTCCGTCGTATCTCAGATACTCCGTCGTATCTCTCAGAGTATCTATGCGACTGATTCATAGAATCAGTTACGCATAGATATCCCTAAGATCCGACAGGTGTAATTGTTTTACACTGTCGGATCTTAGGATGCAGTACCGCGGCCGCCGCTGGGGGGAGTTTGCGTCGTAAACCAGTGTCGGGTATGCAAATTAGGAGTTTCGGCGATCCACGCCGGTTTTTCGCGTTCGCTACGTCGCCGCTAGTCTAGTTTCCCATCGCAAAGTTAGTCGTCGTTTTGGGTGCCTTAACTTTAGTCAGCAATCGTATTGCTGTCTAAAGTATGGCCGTTGTTCCCGCGTCGAAAATTAAAATTTAACGTAGTTTGCGTAACACGTCCGGGAATACGGAAGCACGCTACGCGCGTCGCCGTTCGAAAAAATTACGTCACTTCGCGCAAAGCACGGCGGGAGTTAAGAAACAGAGCATGCGCAGTAGCTCCGGCGCGGAAGCGCGCCTAATTTAAATGTTAGCCGCCCATTCGTCGTGGACCGCCTTGCGCCAGACGTATTTACGATACACCGCCGCAAGTTTCCAGGTAAGTGCTTTGTGGATTGGGCACTAAAACTGAAAACTTGCGGCGGTGTAACGTAAACAGCTTACGTTACACCGGCGCTAATGTACCTGAATCTGGCCCCTAGTTTTTAATCACTTCAATACTGGGTACTTTCACCCCCTTCCTGCCCAGGCCAATTTTCAGCTTTCAGTGCTCCCCCACTTTGAATGACAATTGCGCGAGCATGCACCACTGTACTCACATTTTTAATACGTTTTTCACGCAAATAGCGCTTTCTTTTGGTGGTATTTAATCACTACTGTTTTTTTTACATTGATGGGCATTGATAAGGCTGCACTGATGGGCACTGATAGGCTGCACTGATGGGCACAGTTAAGACTGCACTTATGGGCACTGATGAGGTGCACTTATGGGCACTGATTAGGTGGCACTGATGAGGAGGCACTAATATGCCGCAATTATGGGCACTGATAGGTGGCACTGATAGGCGGTACGGATAGGCAGCGCTGGTGGGCACCAATAGGCGGCACTGATGGGCATTGATGAGCAGGCGCTGAAAGGCTGCACTGATTGGCATCACTAATGAGCACCGATTGGTGCCATTGATGGGCAGTGATTGATGGCACTAATGGGCAGTGCTGTAATCATGGCACTGATGATCAGTGCCATGATTACCTGCCCTGGTCTCCCCTGCGAGGAGATACCGCTGATCGGCACTCCTCACCACACACTCTGTCAGTGTAAGTCGAGGAGAGACAATTAACGGCACTTCTTGAATTTACATGTGACTGCCTGTGATTGGACACAGCTGATCACATGGTTATCAGCTGATCACATCAGCTCTTTACAGAGATCGGAGTTGTGACGTGTCTTAGGAAAACAGCATGGCCACGATTGTCGTGCAAGAGTGGCCGTTTTGGGGCACCGTCATATGACGATGGGCGGCAAGCAGTTAAACACATTCAGCAGCTGATTTAATCATTTACTGAGTATGCAGCTTCTTTATCTTTTAATCCTTGCCTATGTTTCAGTTAAGCTGGTAGCCCAGGTTTCCTGTTTCAGGATTGCTCCCTTCTCTTTCACCATCCTTTGGAACCACCCTTGCATGCAGGGACTTGTGTCTTCCTACACTGTGTGCATCAAAAGAAACACACAGCCCTGTAGCTTATGAAAGCAAGGCAATTCATTGCTCCAGCCCCCCCCCCCCTTCTCCAAGCTAACAGTTCGGCTGGAGACTGCACTCTTCGCTGTTAACCATTTCCTGTGAAGACTGGGAATTTAAAGAAGCAGCACTGAGAGGACAGGAGCCAGCAGCATTGAAAGTTGTAAACTACAAGTGCTGGGGTAAGCAAATTTTATTAAATAGTTTATTTGGGAACGTTTATTTTATTGTGCTAAGTGTGCTAAGCTATAAAATAGCTTAGTAAAATAGCTACAGTATAATAGGTTGTATGCTTTTAGTCGTTTTTTCATATGCGCTCCAGAAGTACTGTACTTAAGATTAATACGGTGTAAAGATTTACAAATAAAATAAGACATACCCCCAAACTATCCATGTTAATGTCCCAGGATTTGACCAAAATTTTGAGGCTCCACAGTCTTATGCCGTATCTGAAGTGCTGAAACACTTTTTTGCATAGTTACGCTGATATTATCAGGACAGGCAGAGTAAGGCAGTGGTGCTGGACAGCTAAATACTTTCTGAACCTTCTGAACACAAATGTTGGAGGGATTTTTTACAGTGACACCAATCCCGGGGAAAATGTTGGAAATGTACCCACTGATAAAAATACTAGAGGCATTTTTTGCATTTGCACCAATGCTGAGGGGATTGTTCCCACTGAAAGGAATACTGATTCTTACTCCGAATGGTCTAAGGTTATCAGTGGGGTACCCCAAGGTTCAGTGTTGGGACCGGCTGGTGCTCAAAATTTTTGGGGGGTCGCAAACAAATGAAAAAAAAAAGACAATTGCAGCCTCACTGTGCCCATCAAAGGCAGCCACTGTGCCCATCAAAGGCAGCCACTGTGCCATGCCATCAATTGTCACCACTGTGCCATCAATTGTCGCCACTGTGCCATCAATTGTCACCACTGTGCCATCAATTGTCGCTACTGTGCCATCAATTGTCACCACTGTGCCATGCCAAACGCAGCCACTGTGCCATGCCATCAATTGTTACCAATGTGCCCACATCAATTGATGTCACTGTGCCCATATCAATTGTCACCACTGTGCCCACATCAATTGTCACCACTGTGCCCACATCAATTGTCCCCACTGTGCCCACATCAATTGTCCCCACTGTGCCCACATCAATTGTCCCCACTGTGCCCACATCAATTGTAGTCACTGTGCCCACATCAATTGTCCCCACTGTGCCCACATCAATTGTCCCCCACTGTGCCCACATCAATTGTCCCCACTGTGCCCACATCAATTGTCCCCACATCAATTTTCCCCACTGTGCCCACATCAATTGTCCCCACTATGCCCTGTAAAATGCTGCAAGTCAGCCTGCGGAAAAATGGGGAAAATCTATGCAGGAGGATTTGTTTTTATCTCTGTGTAGCGCCTGAGGCTAGTAACTTCAGTGGGTATATCTGAGGGCTTACAACCATTTAAAGCGGTAGTTCACCCTCACTGACTTGATTTTACCATCGAGACAGGCATTGTAGCGCGAGCTACAGTATGCCTGTCCCGATTTTTTTAACCCCGGACTCACCTTGTAATCGTACATTGTAGATTTCGGCTCCCGCGGGGAATGGGCGTGCCTATGGAGAGGGAGGATGATTGACGGCCGGCCCTGGCACGTCACTCTCCCCGAAGACAGCCGGAGTAGGTCTCGGCTCTTCACGGCGCCTGCGCACAGGCTATGCGCAGGCGCCGTGAAGAGCCAAGCCTATTTCGGCTATTTCCGGAGAAGCGTGACGCGCCAGAGCCGGCCGTCAATCATCCTCCGTCACCATAGGCACGGCCATTCCCCGGTATCTTCGATGTACGAGTACAAGGTGAGTACGGGGGTAAAAAAATCGGGACAGGCATACTGTAGCTCGCGCTACAATGCCTGATTTTATGGTAAAAGAAAAAAAAATGTTTTTTTGCGTTGATAGGGTGAACCCCCGCTTTAAGGATCTGGGTTGCATTTTAACTTCTCTCCCAGTGCAAAGCAGATGATTAAAGTGTCAATAATCAATTTGATCTAGTGATTACAACAGCTTCTTGCCTTACAACAGCAATCTACAATTCCATAAAGCAAGGGTTGTTCCTTAATAAGCAAAGGAGAAAACAAGTAAAAAGCCATAGAAAACAATTAGCCATCATTTTTCATTCTCCAGGCAACCCCAAACCTGATGAAAGTGAAATGTGCCTGTAAATGTCGTCCCCCCCCGCCCGGCACTTACCTTTCTGGGGTTCGTCATGCTCCTTCCACGGTCCCTCGATGACGCTTCAGCCAATCAGGTTACTGATAACCAGAATCAGTGAACCTGATTGGCTGAGACGGCCGTCAGTCTTATCCAAGGGACATAGCCCACCTACGTTCCCTGGATAAGACATCCGGGAGCTGAAGGGCTGTACTCGAAAAGCCTATCAGAGCCAGCGGCTCTGATAGGCACTTCCGCACAGCCAACCAGCTGCCGTTATTCAGATAGCCGGCGCCCAATGTCCTGTTATCTGAATAGGCTGGCCACAATAACATACACTCATGCAATGCATGAGTGTATGTTATTTGCAAGGCGCTGCAAAACGAAATTTTAAAAGCCTTAAAGGGCCCGTTTTTTTATGACTACAGGAGGGAGGGGGGCGGCGCCCGAGCGCCCCCTATAGACGGGCCGCCACTGGTTGGGACTACGGTTGAGCAAACCCGAACTGTAAAATTCGGGTTCGGTACGGACTTTGGGTTTTTCCCGAACCCGGACCCGAACCCGAATAATTGGAAAAAGTCTGGGTTCGGGTTCGGAGTTCGGGTATGTTTTGGCGCGCTGCACGGCAGCTAATCGCCATTCGTTTTACAACTGTGACTGGGAACTGATCACAGCCATGCCTGCTTATGGCATGGCTGTGATTGGCCAGTTTAGCATGTGACCTATCATGTGACGTGCCTCTATATTAGATAGAGGCACACAGCACAGATCGTCACTCTGCTTCACTCTAGATAGGGAAAGGCTGCTGCATTCGGCGTTCAGGGACAGTGTTAGGTGTTCTGTGCTCCAGAAATCTCAAGAAACAAACTTAATTTTTTTGATATCTACATCATCTAATGCTTTCTGACTCGCTGTCACTGTGCTTCACTTACGATAGGGAAAGACTGCATTTGGCGTCCAGGGACAGTTTTAGGTGTACTCTGCTGGCTCCAGAAATCTCAAGAAACACACTTTATTTTTTTTTTATATCTACATCATCTAATGCTATCTGGCTCCCTGTCACTGACTGTGCTTCACTTACGATAGGGAAATATTTCAACAGCACTGCACCTGTGATATACTGTGTTTTTCTATAAAGTACATAGTTCAGTGACAGGTTCTATAGGTGACTCTGAATATTTAAAACAGCACTGCACCTGCCACCACCTGTGCACCTGTTATATACTGTGTTTTTCTATAAAGTACATAGTTCAGTGACAGGTTCTATAGGTGACTCTGAATATTTCAACAGCACTGCACCTCTCCCCTGTGATATACTGTCTGTGCAGTAAATTGTTTAGGGCTGGGTTCCTGCTTCTTGCTATAGGTAGAGAAATATATAGGTGAATCTCTGCCTATTTCACCAGCTTACACTATTTTTGTATTTAAAATTTCTCAAAATTAGTGCAAGATCCTAAATTTGAGAAATATATAGGTGAATCTCTGCCCATTTCACCAGCACTCCGCCAGTACATTGTTTAGGGATGTGTTCCTGCCTCTTGCTATAGGTAGAGAAATATATAGCTGAATCTCTGCCTATTTCACCAGCTTACACTATTTTTGTATTTAAAATTTCTCAAAATTAGGGCAAGACCCTAAATTTGAGAAATATATAGGTGAATCTCTGCCCATTTCACCAGCACTCCGCCAGTACATTGTTTAGGGCTGTGTTCCTGCCTCTTGCTATAGGTAGAGAAATATATAGCTGAATCTCTGCCTATTTCACCAGCTTACACTATTTTTGTATTTAAAATTTCTCAAAATTAGGGCAAGACCCTAAATTTGAGAAATATGAGGAAAACCTCAAATAAGGGTCGTGGTGCTGCTGGTGGAGCTCCTGTTACAGGGAGAGGACGTGGTCGATCTGTGCCAGCTACAAGCACAAGTGAAACACCTTTCTCAGGTGCGAGTAGCCGACAGAGCCTGCAGCGGTATTTGGTTGGGCCTAATCCAGCTCTACGAATGTTGAGGCCAGGAGCAGAACAGGCGGTAGTGGATTGGGTTGCTGACAGTGCCTCCAGTTCCTTCACATCGTTTTCCAACCAGTCTTGTGCTGAAAGTTCATAGTTGGCGCCTGCAGCCGATGTCCACCATCAGTCTTTCACCTCACCCCCTTGCAAATCAGCCAAGCAGTCTGAGCCCCAAAGCATGCAGCAGTCTCTTCTTCTTTTTGATGAGTCTGTTAACATGTGTTCCCAGGGCCATCCACCTAGCCCAGCCCCAGAAGGGGAAGAGATTGAGTGCACCGATGCCCAACCACTTATATTTCAGGATGAGTTCATGGGGGGACCATCACAGCACGTCTTGCATGATGATGATGAAACACAGTTGCCAACTGCTGGTGCTTTTGCAATTGTGCAGACCGACAAGGAGGGCAGTGGTGAAGACTGGGTGGAAGATGATGTGGAGGACGATGAGGTCCTCGACCCGACATGGAATCAACCTCATGCAGGTGACCCATGTAGTTCGGAGAAGAGGCGGTGGTCGCACAGAGCCACCAGCACAGCAGAAGAGGGAGCAGGGTGCCAAAGCAGAGCGTCCGTCCCCTAGACAGTACGCCTGCTACGAGCACACCAAAGCCAGGTCCAAGGAGTTCCCTAGCGTGGCAGTTCTTCACACAATGTGCTGATGACAAGACACGCGTGGTTTGCACGTTGTGCAATCAGAGCCTGAAGCGAGGCATAAACGTTCTCAACCTGAGCACAACCTGCATGACCAGGCATCTAAGTGCAAAGCACGAGCTGCAGTGGAGTAGACACCGCAAAAACCAAGAAAGGTCTCTGGCTCCTCCTGCTTCCTCTTCTGCATCAGTCTCGGGCCTCTCTGCCTCTTCATCCACCTCCGTAGTGACAGTGCCACCTGCCACCCCTCAATTAGAGGACCGGCAAGCAACACTACCACCTGGGTCACCAAACATCTCCACAATGTCCAATGGAAGCATTCAGCTCTCCATCTCCCAAACACTGGAGCGTAAGAGGAAGTACCCCTCTACCCACCCGCGATCCCTGGCCCTGAATGCCAGCATTTCAAAATTAGTGGCCTTTGAAATGCTGTCATTCCGTCTGGTGGAGACGCAGAGTTTTAAAAGCCTGATGGCATTGGCTGTCCCACAGTATGTCGTGCCCAGCCGCCACTACTTTTCCAGGCGAGCCATCCCTTCCCTGCACAACCAAGTGGGGGACAAAATCAGGCGTGCACTGCGCAACGCCATCTGTGGCAAGGTCCACCTAACTATGGATACGTGGACCAGTAAGCACGGTCAGGGACATTCTATCTCCCTAACAGCGCACTGGGTAAATGCAGTGGCGGCTGGGCCTGAGGCGGATAGCAGTTTGGCGCATGTCCTTCCACCACCGAGGATTGCAGGGCGCTTCAGTTTGCCTCCTGTTCCTAACTCCTTCTACTCCGCTTCCTCATCCTCTACCGCCTCCTCATCCAGTCAGCGTAACAAACTCACCACCAACTTCAGCACAGCCATGGGTAAACGCCAGCAGGCAGTTTTAAAACATTCCTGTTTGGGGGAAAAACCACACACCGCGCAGGAGTTGTGGAGGGACATGGAACAACAGACCGATGAGTGGTTGGTGTCAGTGAGCCTCAAGCCGGGCTTGGTGGTGTGCGATAACGGGCGAAATCTCGTAGCAGCTCTGGGCCTAGCCGGTTTGACGCACATTCCTTGCCTGGTGCATGTGCTGAATTTGGTGGTGCAGAGTTTCCTGAGAACTTACCCCAATATGCCACAGCTGCTGCAGAAAGTGCGGGCCATCTGTGCGCACTTTCGGCGTTCTCACCCTGCTGCTGCTCGCCTGGCAGCGCTGCAGCGTAACTTCAACCTTCCCGCTCACCGCCTCATATGTGATGTGCCCACAAGGTGGAACTCCACCTTGCACATGCTGGCCAGACTGTGCGAGCAGCAGCAGGCGATAGTGGAGTTCCAGCTGCAGCACGCACGCGTGAGTCGCTCTGCGGAACAGAACCACTTTACCACCAATAACTGGGCCTCCATGCGAGACCTGTGTGCCTTGTTGCGCTGTTTTGAGTACTCCACCAACATGGCCAGTGCCAATGACGCCGCTCTCAGCGTGACTATCCCACTTCTATGCCTCCTTAAAAAAACGCTACGGGCGATGATGGAAGAGGATGTGGCACAGGAGGAAGAGGAGGAGGAGGAGGAATCGGGATCATTTGCAAGGCTTTCAGGGCAGTCATTCACAAGTGGCTCAGAGGGTGGGTTCATGCACCAACAAAGGCCAGGTACACAATTGTCTAGCAAGGGCACAGTTCTGGAGGATGACGCGGTGGAGGATGAGGAGGAGGAAGACATGGAGGAGGAGGAGGAACCATGTTCACAGCAGGATGGCATCCAGACCAGCTCATGGCCATTACTGGTGCGTGGCTGGGGGGATACAGAGGACACAGATGATACACCTCCCACACAGGACAGCTTTTCGTTGCCTCTGGGCAGCCTGGCACACATGAGCAATTACATGCTGCAGTGTCTCCGCAACGACCGGCGTGTTTCGCACATTATGACAGGTGCTGATTACTGGGTGGCCACGCTGTTGGATCCCCGTTACAAGGACAATGTACCGTCCTTAATCCCCTCACTGGAGCGTGAACGCAAGATGCGCGAGTACAAGCGCACGCTGTTAGACGCGCTGCTGGTGCAATTCCCACCTGGCAGCGGGGCCACAGTGGAAGCAGAAGGCGAAAGCAGAGGAGGAGGAAGAGGTCACCAACGCAGCAGAGGCACCGCCAGCACCCCAGAAGGCAGGGTTAGCATGTTCGAAATGTGGAAAAGCTTTGTCAGCACGCCACAACAAACAGCACCACCAGCTGATATGGAACGTTTTAGCAGGAGGCAGCATTTCAGCAACATGGTGGAGCAGTATGTGAGCACACCCCTACACGTACTGAATGACGGCTATGCCCCCTTAAACTTCTGGGTCTCCAAATTGGGCACATGGCCTGAGCTTGCCCTTTACGCCAGTGTGTTGTCTGAACGTGTATTTAGCACGGCAGGGGGCGTTATCACAGACAAGCGCAGCCGCCTGTCCAGATCCAATGTGGACAAGCTCACGTTCATTAAAATGAACCAGGCATGGATCCCAGAGGAGTTCTCCGTACCTTGTGCAGAATAGACACCGGGCCGGCCTTACCCAGCCATTGTTTTTTTCTGAGTTTTCTAGGGTTGCCATCTCATCCCTTTCAAAGCAAAAACATATTAATTACACAGGTTCTCTGGCTGATTAAGGTGCTGCTAATTAAACTCACTTGGTGCCTTATCGACATCAAATTAGCCCAGAACCTGTGTAACTCTGTGTTCAGGTTTAAAGGGATGAGGTAGCAACCCTAGATCTGTCTCACTATTTTGGGGTTTACCCTAATTTAAAAAATAAATCAATTAAAAACCAAAACCTGCTGCGTTGGCTACCTCCTCCTCCTCCTCCTCCACCGCCGCTTCCACCTTCAGTCACATTCTTAGGCTTGCGCACTGCAACTGCTTTCTTTAAGGCCCCGTACACATGATAGAATCCATCCGCAGATAAATCCCAGCAAATGGGTTTCAGCGGATAGATCCTATGGTGTGTACACGCCAGCGGATCTGTTTCCGCGGATATATCTCCCCTGGGATGGATTCCAGCAGATCGAATATTTGCTGACATGCAGAACATATCCATCTGCTGGAGTCCATCCCAACGGATGGATCCGCTGGTCTGTACAGACTCACCGGATCCATCCGTCCGAAGGGATCCCCCGCATGCGTCGTAATGTTTTGACGCATGCGTGGAATTCCTTATATGACAGCGTCGGGCACGTCGCCGCGTCATAATCGCGGCGACGGCGCGACACGTCATCGCCAGAGGATTTCGGCGCGGATTTCAATGCGATGGTGTGTACACTCCATCGTATGAAAATCCGCCGAAATCCTCGAGAGGATTTATCCGCGGAAACGGTCCGCTGGACCGTATTCGCGGATAAATTCTATCGTGTGTATGGGGCCTAAGTCCCACCAGAGGTTCTCAATCAGATTTAAGTCTGGTGACTGCGATGGCCACTCCAAAATGTTCCAGCCTTTAATCTGCAACCATGCTCTAGTGGAGTTGGAGGTATGCTTGAGATCATTGTCCTGTTGAAAGGTCCAATGTCTCCCAAGCCTCAGGTTTGTGACGGACTGCATCACATTGTCATCCACTATCTCCTGGTACTGAAGAGAATTCATGGTACCTTGCACACGCTGAAGCTTCCCTGTACCTGCAGAAGCAAAACAGCCCCAAAGCATGATTGACCCCCCGCCATGCTTCACAGTAGGCAAGGTGTTCTTTTCATCATAGGCCCTGTTCTTCTTCCTCCAAACATAGCGTTGATCCATGGGCCCAAACAGTTCTAATTTTGTTTCATCAGTCGACAGAACACAATCCCAAAATGTGTGTGGTTTGCCCACATGACTTTCGGCATACTGCAGTCGACTCTTATTCTTTGGAGACAGCAAGGGGGTGCGCCTGGGAGTTCTGGCATGGAGGCCTTTATTAAGCAGTGTGTGCCGTATTGTCTGAGCAGAAACTTCAGTACCCACATCTGACAAATATTTTCTCAGTTCCTCAGCAGTCACACAGGGACTTTTCTCCACTCTACGCTTCAAGTAGTGCACAGCAGTCGAAGTCAGCATCTTCTTTCTGCCACGACCAGGTAGCATTTTAACAGTGCCCATTGCCTTGAATTTTGCATTTACTACTGTATTACAAAACCAATTGATGTCATATTAGTTGCATATGGTTCTTTATGAAGTCCTTGTAGGATTTCATTCTGAATACAATTACAAATGTACACTAAATTCCCTAAAACCCTTTACAGCATTGGGGGGTTCAATAATTTTGAACAAAACTGTATGGACCTCGTCCTCAAAGGTCAAAAATCATTATATTTTTTTATTTAAATTTTTTTATGTTATTTTAAGTTATTTCCCTATCCACATTTATTTCCAGAGTACTTGCCATGCTCTTCCCGACATTTTGCTGCCATTTGCAGCCCTCCAGCCCTTTCCCTTAGTTTTTTAGAGACATTTTTGTAGTCAAAAGTCCGGGTCCCCATTGACTTCAATGGGGTTCGGTTTCGGGTCAAAGTCCGGGTTCGGGTTCGGTCCCGAACCCGAACTTTTTTTTCAAAGTCCGGGTTCGGGTCCGAACCCGAACATCCAGGTGTCCGCTCAACTCTAGTTGGGACCCTTACTTTTTAATATCTTTATAAATTATATTGGGCCTGGGATCAAAAGTAACATTTCTGTCTTTGCAGATGACACCAAGCCATGCAGTGGAATAAAATCCTTCCAATTTACATGCCGACCTCAATGCTCTCTCTAATTGGGCGACTGTGGCAGATGAGGTTTAATGTTCATAAATGTAAAGTTATGCACTTGGGGGCTAAGAATATGCATGCATCATACATACTAGGGGGAGTACAACTGGGGGGATCCGTAGTGGAGAAGGATATGGGGGTTTTGGTGGATCATAAGCTCAATAATGGCATGCAATGTCAAACTGCGGTTTCCAAAGCGAGGAAAGTCCTTTCTTGTATTGAAAGAGGTATGGACTCCAGAGAGAGATATAACTTTGCCCCTGTTCAAATCATTAGTAAGACTTCATCTGGAATATGAAGTTCAGTTTTGGGCACCAGTTCTCAAAAAGGATATCGGGTGAACTGGAGAAAGTGCAGAGAAGGGTAACCAAACTGATAACAGGAGAGTCAGGACGCCCACTAACACGTAGCTCCTTTCTCTATCTGCAACGTAGAGAGCATCCTGTAGTCCAAGGGAGGGGGCGAGCATGACACTCCACACCAGGGAGAAAGCCTTGCATTACTGTGTGGAGTTACAGACAGAAGAACAGGAAGTGAGGATTTCTCAGAAGAAATAAGGACATTTAATAGCAAAATCGAAGGATGAGGTAAGTGAAGGAGGACTGCACTAAGGTAAAGGAAGCTATTTAGGAATTTTTTTTTACCTTTTACAACCCCTTTAATTTTAGATGGAATTGATGCCAACATTAGGCCATTATATTAAGGTATGTTATATCTTTATTTTTAATATTATAATTCATTCCTTTTTAACAGGTATCTATATATGTATAGGCAAAAATATCCTTAGTATATAGATATTCTTATAGGGCCACTGATTTAATAGGTAAATAAGAGTTATCAATAGTAAAAAATAATAAATAATAAATAATTAAAAAAGCAGGCAGTGAAATCTAAACATTCTAATAACATATAGTGAGATAGGAGGAAAAGGAATCACATACTCCTCCTATCCATGATATAACCTACATGGGATGCTCTGATTTAATGGCATCATATAGATACCTTCAATCAGACCAGAGCCATAGATTATGACGGCACATATAGGAAAAAACACACAATATAACCTCCAATGATGAGGCCAGTACAAACTGGGTAGTAATCATATAAGGAGAGCGCTAATTATGGCTGACATAGATCTATAATGACCCAGCATAGTATATTACATATTCATAAGAATAAAGAATTAATACCTGTAATAGTTCTCAAACAGGGGGGGGGGGAATATTTAGAAAATTTGGTGAATACTCCTATATAGTTTGGAGCTGTACATTTTAATATTTCAAGTGCTGACTAGAACATGCATTTTCAGAGAGAAATCTGTTGGTGTAAAGGAATCGGGACTTTTAATACTGCTCAAAGGAAAATACTCTCACTATTTTAATCCATTGAGTTCTGTGTAATACACAAGCATGAAGTTGTCTCTTAAAGCAAACCTGTTATATTCAGGAAATGTAACCTATTTAATGTTTTTGATGTATTTTTCATTGCATGGTAGGCCTACTCTGCTGCTGGTACTTACCATCTACAGTATGTACTTCTCCATTAATTAATTCACCTGTTGAAGCCCCCCAAAATAGCCACCACTCCTGGCTTAAAGAAGAAAGTGTAAGGCCCCTTTCACACATGCGGACCATTTGTTTGATTAGTTCAATCACGTTTTTTCAAAGGAAAAAATTAATAAAGTTTACATCAGTTTTTAATCTGTTTTTACATCAGTTTTTTTACATCTGCCAGCTAGAGTCTTTAACCACCTGAGTCCTGTAGCCATTTTTTCACGCCAAAACTACCCATTTGTCCATTTACATTCGTTTTACATCTAATCAATTTTTTTAACGAAAGAAAAGTAGGGTTATGATCTGTTCCAAAAAACCTATGTTGACGGAAGTGGATGTAAACGGATGATCATCCATTTACATCTGTTTTTCCATAGAGATGAATTGATGTCCGTCAACAGATGGATGAAAAACAGACAAACAGTCCGCATGTGTGAAAGTGGGCTTACTTTTTTTTCCACCTTCCTACAATTCAGTAGAGTGCTTAAGTAGCTAATCTTCAGGCCTATACACTGTTGCCTAGGGATGAGGGGAGAGTCCTTAGTTTTGTGTAATATCTGACATAGACCACACAAAGAACTGACTCAGAAATACTGGGGGAAGTTGAATAGGGCTGCAGGAGAGCCAGGTAAGTACAAGCAGTTGAAGGGCGTGATTATTGTACCAAAAGATTGCACTGCAAGGTCCTGTTAATTAAAGCTACCTCCACGTTTTATCAAGTTAAATACATAGGTGGCTGGTACTTGGTGACCAAAGGATGTCTATGAATAAATTCTAACATACATATGCATATGCCTTAAAGAGACACTGTAATTTTGCCCATCCACCATGCCCCATTGTTTTGTATCAGGGCCCCCTGACCTACTGATACTTACGTTGACAGTGCTTCCCCACCACTCCTTCAGCTCATGAAAATATTTGGTGCTTCTAAGTTTTGGGGAGCATGGGACCTGCTCCCATGTGACAGTGCCTAGGTCTGGCAGTATCAGATGGACAGGTGGCCCATTTGCAAAGACACTTTGCTTTGAAAAGTCAAAGTGACATGGGAGCAGGACCTCCAGTCCCCAATAGATTTAGAGGACTGGAGTAAGGCTTGGAAAACAATTGCAAAATGTTCTTAAACATGCTCAAAGCTGCGTATAAGGTTCTTTTTAGGTGGTACTGTGTCCCTGCCTGGGTCACCCATGCTTACCCGGGGAGTAGTGACTAATGCTTTCGTCACAGTGGGCAAGGAGGAGATGTCTTGCATACCTGGTGGTCCTGCTCAAGACTGGTGGGGTTCTGGTCCAGGGTTTTCGGCCTGCTCCAGACCCTCTTTCATATAACGGTCTGCAGGGACGCAAAAATGGCCCTATTGCATTGCCCGATTCCCGGCCTATATGCATCCCAGAAGAAGCTGGCTACTTATCTTTTTATATCTGCTAAAATTGGACCATAGCCCAGGCCCGGAAGACCCTGTGTGCTGCCTTTCAGGGGGTGAAGTCACGTATAACAGCCTTGATGCTCCATGAGTAGATGTCTAGCATCGTGAACAACTCACATGCCAAATATCTTAAAGTCTGGGAACCCTGGATTTCCTATGAGTTTCCCTTACTCCAACCGGCTTGTTCGGGCCTCCTCTGACTGCTTCCGGCGGCGTATATCTGAGTCTGAGTGTTTTCCTTCCTTCTTCTAGACTTTCCCCTCTCTAGACTTTGTCCTTTCTTACGCCCTCCTACCTTCTTTCTGGTTCTTTTTTCTTTTTGTTATTACAGACTCCATCCTTTGGGGTCAGTCTCAGCAATGGGACCTCCCCTGGGAGGACTATGAATGGGTTGTGGTGTATGGCTTTTTCTCTTCCCTTTCCATTTCACCTTAATTTTTCTTTCAATATCATCCTAATCACAAGGTTTCACTAAGATTGTTATGTTGGTATTCCTCGTGGATTCTTTTGTAATACCTGATGGTCCTTAGCCCCTGCGTGGGCAACCTATATGCTTGCTTTTGAGTGCTTACATTGTGGCTTAAAAGCAATAAATACATTGGCCAATGTAATATAATAAAAATTTCATGAATTTAAGCCAAAATGTATTCTGCTATTTGTCTTTGGTAAAAAAAAAAAAAATCCCAATAGGTGTATAATAATTGGTATGTGTGAAAGTTAAAGCATCTACAAATCATGTATACATATTTAAAAAATGTTCTGACGTACTGTTCTCATTTATTGAGGCCCTTAAATTGCCAGGGCAGTACAAATACTCCCCAAATGACCCCTTTTTGCAAATTAGACAGTCCAAGGCATTTTGCAAGAGGCATGGTGAGGTTTTTTCAAAGTTATATGTTTTTGTCACAATTTATTTTGAAAATTAACTTTTTTTTTACATACTGTCACCAGTGCAGTACAGCATTTTCATATAACTGGTATGGCAGTGATCAGGTTAATTAACAGATGACAGTATATAAAAAAAGTGGTAACAGGGAGTGCTATGCTTGAAGAAGCAGGGGTTGCTAGCTGCAACAGGCTGAGGTGATGAGGAGATGTCCGCTGGATGGCGGCTGAAAAACAGGATGCACTGCTAGGCAGGAGTCCCTCAGGAGTACCAGATGAGACTTGGCAGAAGGGAGAGCCAGGCCAGAAGTCATGCATGAAATATCAGCCAGGAGTAAGGTAGCAAGCAGAGTGAGGAGTCAGCCGGAGTCATACACTGGTATTCAGGCAGCAGCAGAGTCAGAAGAGTAGGCCAGAAGTCATACATGGATCAGCAGGCAGAAGCAGAGTCACTGGAACAAGCTGAGGGTCAAAGCAAGGGATGAAGACGAGACTGATCAAAGGAAAGCCAGCTTGGTAATATAAGTTAATATTTGGATGTTGCAAATTCTATTGATGTAATACATGAATGAATGAATGAATGAATGAAAAACTTATAAAGCGCGGCGCATGCGAACTGAATCGCTTCTGGGCGCTAGTTGTTCGTGTCTCATGACATCAAAAGAGCAGAGTTTTGATCCGTCTTCTGAAAGTCAGGTGGTTTTCCTCCAACCGAATGCTGGTTGGTAAAGCGTTCCATAGTCTAGGACCCTGAAAAGCAAACCTTCTTTCTCCTTTGGACTTGTATTTGGTTTTTGGTACCCTGACCAGATTTTGGTCGGTGGATCGCAGAACGCGATTCGAATTGTGAGGTTCTATCTTGTCGCAAAGATATTGCGGAGCCTTCCCATGGATGCACTTATGTGTCAGGCAGAGTGCTTTAAATGCAATTCTGTCTTTTACTGGCAGCCAGTGAAGGGTTCTCAACGAAGGTGAGATTGATTCCCATTTTTTTTTCCCAGTCACCAGTCTGGCGGCCGTATTCTGAACGACTTGCAGACGGGAGATTTGGTACTTTGGGAGTCCGAGGTACAGGGCGTTAGCATAGTCCAGTCTGGAATTCACGATTGTTCCCACCACGACTGCTACGTCTTCTTTGGGGATAAATGGAATAAGTCTGCGTAGTAGGCGCAGCAGATGGTGCGCTCCGCTGACTACTGACCCTATTTGTGCGTCCATTGTCATGAAGGTGTCAAAGATGACCCCGAGACTTTTGACTTTGGAGCTAGGGGTGATGATTTGGCCCAGAATGGGTGGGGGTGTCCAGGTTGTTGCCAGTTGACTCTTTCGGCTGGCGTGAAACGTAAGGAGTTCTGTTTTTGAACTGTTGAGTTTAAGATAACTCTTAGTCATCCAGTTTTCTATCAAAGAGAGACATTTCTCTAAACTGAGACGATGATCCTTTTTGTTGCAGATGCGAAAATACAGTTGCGTATCGTCTGCATAAGAGTGATAGAGTAGTTCTTGGCTACTGATAATATCAAAGAGAGGGCGAAGATAGATGTTGAAAAGCACCGGTGACAGGGGGGATCCTTGGGGGACTCCACATGACACCGTGCGCTTTTCCGACGTGAAACAACCCAATTTAACTGTTTGTGATCGGTTTTCAAGAAAGGAAGAAAACCATGGTAAATCACCTTCTGCGACTTCTGCTACCTTGGCTAGTCGCATCAGTAACAGTTTGTGGTCTACCGTGTCAAAGGCTGCGCTTAGGTCCAGCAGAACCAGGAGACAAGATTCTCCTTCGTCTGCGGCCTCGATTCACCGCTGTTCTTCATAACAGCCTTGTATAGACATTAAAGAGGAGTTCCAACCTGGTTGAAAAAAATTAAAAGTCAGCAGCTACAAATACTGTAGCTGCTGACTTTTAATAATGGGGCCTTACCTGTCCAGGGAGCCCGCAATGTCAGCACCCCAGCCAAACTTCTGATCGACTCCCAGGTGCTGCCGCCGCCATTCCTGATAAAGGAGCCTGGCAGTAAAACCTTTCGGCTTCACAGCTAGTTCCCTACTGCGCGTTGGCTAAATAAATTGTTAAAAAGAAACTATAATCATAGTGGGTGAATTTTTTTTTTTTTTTTTTTAAATAGACCTGTGGCCAGGCTATGGACAGTAAAAGATTTTCACTTGTATAAGCAGTAAATAAACTTTAAAACAAGCCTTCACTGGCCTTTCTAGCCACTCTGGAACAATTGAAAATTGTAGTAGACGTTTCAAAGTTCTACTTTTACCTTCCCTCGGGAGCTCAGCTCCCCTATGCTAGCATTTATGTGAAAGCCTACCAGCCTGCTAATCTCTAATGTAAACACAGAGCAGGTGCACAGGAAGAGTGTCATGGAAGCATGAATCAGACGTACAAAACAGATAAATGAATAAGAGGATCTTTATTGGAAACCAAACAGCAAGGTCAAAGTCCACACTGATGATTGAAACAGCCAGAAGAGTCGTCCAACGGTGCCAGGGTCGATAGCCAGGGATGAGAGTCAGCCGAGCCGGGGTCTGTAGCCAGAGACGGGGAGAACAAGCCAGAATCAGGAACCAGAGGGAACGTCCGTAGCCGGGTCGGTAACCAGGAGCAGACAGCACGATCACAGAAGGGTGTCAGACGAAAGGCCCAAGCAAGGAAATGCTGCAGCTGCCGTCATATATATATGCAGAGCAGCCAGCTCCTCCCAGTGGGAAGGAGGAGCCGCAGAGTGAGGCAGGTTACAAGAACCTCATGAAGCAAGATGGCCGCCATCACATGTCAGTGATGAGAAGCCTGCAAAGAGGTAAGACCATGACAAAGAGGGGAAAGAAGAATGCTAAGGCCCAACTTTACTGCTTCTGTTGTGATATTTCAGAGGGTAAGGCACCTTTCACACCTGCGGATCGTATGTCCGCTTTTTCATCCATCCATTTGCAGATGAAAAAGGGACATACATTGGTCCCTATGAGATTGCGGGTGTCAGCAGATGAACATCTGCTGACACCCGATCTCGTCCGCCTCCGCAATGATCCGATTCTGCAGACGGAAGAAAACCCTATTTTTCCTTCCATCTGCGGATCAGATGAACACGGACATACGGTCCGTGTTCATCCGATCTCCCCATAGGGGAGAGCGGAGAAAAGACAGGGTGGTCCCTGCACAGTGTGCGGGTACCGCCCTGTCGGCTCAGTGGGGATCAACGGAGCGAGCCCCGCTGAGCATACGGAGCATATCCACCCCGTGTGAAAGGGGCCTAATGATTGCTTCATAAGAATATGTAAATATGTATGTTTTCATAGCTCTACAACAGTTATATTTTAAGTCCGTGGATGCAATTTACTAAGGCAAATAGACTGTGCATTTTGCAAGTGTAGTTGCTCCAGAGTAAATTAGGTGAAGCTTCCCTTTGCAAAAAATACACAATCACATAAAAAGGAAAATAAAAAAAAAGTAATTTTTGCTTGAACACGATTGGATGATGGAAATCAGCAGAGCTTCACCTCATTTACTAAGAGCCGGTTCACACAGGGGCGGCACGACTTCGGGGGCGACTCGGCCAGGCGACATGAAGACGACATCTAAGGCGACTTGCAAAATTACTTCTGTATAGAAGTCAATGCAGGTCCCCCCGAGTCGCCACCGAAGTAGTACAAGAACCTTTTTCTAAGTCGGAGCGACTTGCGTCGCTCCTATTAGAACGGTTCTATTCACTAGAATGGGACGCAACTTGTCAGGCGGCTGCGTCGCCTGACGAGCCGCCCCAGTGTAAACTGGGTCTAAGGACTGGAGCAACTGCACTTATATGGATAATTGGATTCAATTATTGCCTTACCTGCATGTAATTAGTTACATAAGTAACCGTAATTAATGGGATGAATTGGCAACCTAACCTTGCATAAAGTAAAATCTTGAAAGTAGTGAGAGAATGCTGCCTAAATATGTGGCATGTCTGACAGGATTAGTACATATTCTACTTATCTTTATTAGACCAAAGTCTTCATCTCCTTGGTAACACCATGCTTTATTTTATATACTAGAACCAAGGCAAATGAACTACATGTATTATTAACACATTTTCATTTGAGTGAGACATTGGAGCTGATTTACTAAAGACAAATAAACTGTTCACTTTGCAAAGGTAGTTGCACTTTGCTCTTTTCATTATTCAATCAAGTGCAAGCAAAAAGTTTTTCTTTTCATTCCCCTTGCATACGATTGGATATGCTTTGCAAAGTGAAATTTTACCACATTCATTAAAGCGGACCTTCCATAATTTTTTCAACTTTGAATCTATTAACTCTTCTGCCCTTGTTGTTTTAACTTTGGATAGTAAAGCATTTATTTATTTTTGCCAGTAAATACCTTAGCCGTCTTTCACATGAGGCGGACTCCGTCGTTACAGAGTCCGCCGGCTCAGCGGGAGATCTCTCTCCTGATCTACGCTGAGCCGGCGGATGACGAGTCCCTCTCTGCTCACTGAGAGGGGAGGGGCTTGTGCAGCGCCGCTGTCTCCTATGGAGAGATCTGATGAAAACGGACAGCATGTCCACATAAAATATTGACATATTTAGGTCCAATTCGGACATTTTCACTTAGGGGTGTACTCACTTTTTTTGCCAGTGGTTTAGTCGTCAATGGCTGTGTGTTGAGTTATTTTGAAGGGACAGCAAATTTACACTGTTATACAAGCTGTACACTCACTACTTTACATTGTAGCAAAGTGTAATTTCTTCAGTCTTGTCACATGAAAAGATATAGATATTTACAAAAATGTGAGGGGTGTACTGACTTTTGTGAGATACTGTAAGTGGAGCTGGGCTTTAGGAAGGTGAAACCTTTGCAGAAATCTCTTGAGCACAAGAGGAGTCTAGACCTGCTGAGGATGTTAACATCATGAATCACATGAGCAGCAAAAGCAGATGTTGATGTTGACTAGTCTGTCCTATCATTTTGAGAGTTTCTGAATCCAAATTTAAACACAAACCACATGTGACTGTCAGGTGAGGTATCAGCCTATATTTGAACCCTACTCTTATGCAACTGTGCTGCATTCATGTGCTCTAGCAATCTCTGCACCTGATTATGTAGTTTATAGAAGAGTATTTATTGTGATGCCCGATCTTTGTGTTCCTGCACCCTGCTTCAGTTTGCCCTGTTATGAGCTCGGCCTGCCCTTCTGACTTTAATTCTGCCCTGTCACTGCCTGTGTGTTCCTGGCTGTGTCCAAGTCTGTTGGTGTTTTTCCAGGTGCCTCGATCAATCACAGAATATCATAGGATGTATACTAAATACACTGAAAACACTTAAAGGAGTTGTAAAGGAATTTTTTTTTTTTGCTGAAATGACTGTTTACAGGGTATAGAGACATAATAGTTAACTGATTCCTTTTAAAAATTATTAAAAATAGATAAAAATGAATCATATATTGTACCTGCCGTTTCTAGTTTTGTTTTTGCATGTTGTTTCCTGCTTCTGTGATGTACAGAGCCACAGAGCCAATACAGGGCAGTGATGGTTTGGAAAACGAAACTGATTGGTGCTGAGGGGTTTTAGACACACAGTAATCACACCTCCTTGATTAGTGACCACAGAGAGAAAGCTCCCAGTACTGTGGTTATCAGGAAACAGACAACCAGGAAGTGTGGAGATCAGAAAAGAATTATAGCAACTTGAGAGCAAAAACGAACAATGAGGACATGAAAACTGCACTGCATTAAGGTAAAGGAAGCTATTAAGCTAAAAAAAAAATCCATTACAAACCCTTTAAGCCCTGTACACACGATTGAACCTTTGTCCGGCCAAAATCACATCGGAATTCCACCGGAGTAAAAGAGAACATGTTCTCTATCTAAACTCCAATTGAATTCATCGTAATTTCCGATGGAATTACTCCGAAGGGGCATACACAGGGTCGGAATTTCCGATGGAAAAAGTCCGATCGTGTGTACGGGGCATAAGTTCTCGCATTGTGAAGAAAGTATGTAAGCCCCTAGAAGCTGCCTACAATAGCTATACAATACTGAAAGTACCTACATTTTTACTGTGTGGTGGTGGGGATCAGAACAGTGGTAAAAAAAAGAAAGAAGGGGGTATGCACCGCAGCTGGACAAGCTAAGCTTGCATAAAGAATCAATTCCCTTATGTATAGCATATACAAATATAAAAACATCTGGAGTAGTTTACAAACTATGGGCCAGATTCACAGAAGAGATACAACGGCGTATCTGCTGATACACCGTCGTATCTCTTGTCTTATCTATGCGGCTGATTCATAGAATCAGTTACGCATTGATAGCCCTAAGATCCGACAGGTGTAATTGACTAACACCGTCGGATCTTAGGATGCAATACTTCGGCCGCCGCTGGGTGGAGTTTGCGTCGTTTTCCAGCGTCGGGTATGCAAATGAGGTTTTACGGCGATCCACGAAGGTTTTCGCGTTCGTTACGTCGTCGCAAGTCTTTTTTTCCCGTCGCAAAGTTAGTCATGTTTTTTCATGCCTTAACTTTACACAGCCCATGTTAAAGTATGGCCGTCGTTCCCGCGTCGAATTTGATTTTTTTTTTTCGGCGTAAGTACGTTATGCACGTCGCGATTCACAAACACGTCGGGCCGCCGTAATTTCGCGCAAAGCACGTCGGGAAATTTGCGTCCGGGCGGGACGGCTTTACGTTACAGCGCCGCAAGTTTACAGGTAAGTGCTTTGAGGATCAGGCACTTATGCTGAAAACTTGCGGCGGTGTAACGTAAAGACGATACGTTACGCCGCCGGAGTTTTTTGTGAATCTGGCCCTATTTTCTTACATAGTTTTATAGTTGATAAGGCTTAATAAATAAGAAAAAATTTCCTCTGTGCTTACCTAACTTAGTATTAAACATTTTAAATAAGAATAGAAATAAAAACAAAATAAAGAATCACAAGTGTTGCAGCTTCATCACTATCATGTGTTCCCACAATCATGTACTCCCACATCAAGCAAGCTTAACCATAAAAAGTGCAGCACAACCACTGTCGACAGCCGACTTATTCAATATACATGTACATTTCATAAATACATTAATATTGACCACATGAAAAAATAATGATGATAATAATAATATAAGTTCAAATGTCAAATTGACTGTGCCAGCAATAATATTTACCACCAGTGGCATGATCCTCCACCATCCAAGCAAACTGCTAACCAGAAGGTCAAAACACACCTTGCCCTTTAAATAGGGCCACTGCGGCCTGTTGTGACAGATATTGCTGTCCCTATGTCACCACTTGTTTCTCCAACATCAGGTAATGCTCTTTTCTCCACACCATATACCACCACTGGCCCCTGCAGTAATATCAGCGCAGAAATATAAAAGTAGAATTTATTGCACAGTATATAATAAAATCAGCATTAATTTATTTAAACAAGGTTGAACTTCACTCACAAAGTGAGTGCTCTGTATCCCAGTGCGCGCAGAAAAATCTGCTTCTTAATATGTACACCTACTGGCCACTTTATTAGGTACACCTGTTCAATTGCCTAGTAACACAAATTCCAAATCAGCCAATAACATGCTACTCAGTGCATCTAGGCATCTAGACATGGTGAAGATGACTTGCTGAAGTTAAAACCAATCATCACAATGGGGAAGAAAGAAGATTTAAGTGACTTTGAACCAACCATGGTTGTTGGTGCCAGACAGGCTGGTCTGAGTATTTAAAAAACTGCTGATCTACTGGGATTTTCGTGCACAACCATCTCTAGGGTTTACAGAGAATGGTCTGAAAAAGAGAAAATATCCAGTGAGTGGCAGTTGTGTGGATGAAAATGCCTTGTTGATGTCAGAGGAGAATGGGCAGACTGGTTCAAGATGATAGAAAGGCAAACGTAACTCAAATAACCACACGTTAAAACTAAGATATTCAGAATACCATCTCTGAACGCATAACACATCAAACCTTGAAGCAGATGGGCTACAGCAGCAAAATACCACACCGGGTGTCACTCCTGTCAGCGAAGAATGGGAACGTAAGGCTACAATTAGCACAGGCTCACCAAAATTGGACAATAGAAGACTGGAAAGACATTGCCTAGTCTGATGAGTCTCAATGAGTCCTTTCTTGTATTAAGAGAGGTATGGACTCCAGAGAGAGAGATATAATTTTGCCCCTGTACAAATCATTAGTAAGACCTCATCTGGAATATGCAGTTCAGTTTTGGGCTCCAGTTCTCAAGAAGGATATCGGAGAACTGGAGAAAGTGCAGAGAAGGGCAACCAAACTGATAAGAGGCATGGAGGAGCTCAGCTATGAGGAAAGATTAGAGAAACTGAATTTATTCACTCTTGAGAAGAGGAGATTAATGGGATATATAATCAACATGTACAAATATATAAGGGGCCCATATAGGGAACTTGGTGTCAAGTTATTCACTTTATGGTCAACACAGAGGACAAGGGGGCACGCTTTACGTCTAGAGGAAAGGAGATTTTAACTCCAAATACGGAAAGGTTTCTTCACAGTAAGAGCTGTGAAAATGTCGAATAGACTCCCTCCAGAGGTGGTTCTGGCCAGCTCAGTAAAGTGCTTTAAGAAAGGCCTGGATACTTTCCTAAATGTACATAATATAACTGGGTACTAACATTTATAGGTAAAGTTGATCCGGGGAATATCCGATTGCCTCATGGGGGATCAGGAAGGAATTTTTTCCCCTGCTGTAGCAAATTGGATCATGCTCTGCTGTTTTTTTTTTTTGCCTTCTTCTGGATCAACTGTGGGTATAGAATTGGGTATATGTGATTGCACGATATTATTATTATTATTGTATTTCTTATGGTTGAACTTTATGGACTTGTGTCTTTTTTCAACCTGACTAACTATGTAACTACGGTATGTAACTATGTAATGTCAGCTGCAACATTTAGATGGTAGGGTCAGAATTTTGAATTAACAACATGAAAGCATGGATCCATCCTGCTTTGTATCAACGGTAAATGGTGGTGGTGTAATGGTGTGAGGGATATTTTCTTGGCACGCTTTGGGCCCCTTAGTACCAATTAAGCATCGTTTAAATGTCACGGCCTACCTGAGTATTGTTGCTGACAATGTCCATCCTTTTATAACTACAGTGTACCCGTCTTCTGATGGCTACTTCCAGCAGGATAATGCACCATGTCACAAAGCTCAAATCATCTCAAACTGATTTATTGAAAATGACAACGAGGTCACTTTACTCCAATGGCCTCCACAGTCACCAGATCTCAGTCCAATAGTGTACCTTTGGTATGTGGTGAAACTGGAGATCCGCATCATGGATGTGCAGCCGACAAATCTGCAGAAACTGAAAGATACTGTCATGTCAATATGGACCAAAATCTCTGAGGAATGTTTCCAACACCTTTGTTGAATCTTACAATAAATAATTAAGGTAATTCTGAATGCAAAAGGGTGTCCAACCTGGTACTAGCAAGGTATACCTAATAAAGTGGCCGGTGAGTGTATATCCCTTAAGATAGAGATGTAGCATCGGTTACATGTAATGGATATCTCACTGCTGGCCCGCTGCTGCGAGATGACATTATCTGGCCACATCACTAATGCGTTTCGCCACATCACCGCAACTTTCTCAAAGGGACGAATTTTAACTTTTTTTTTTTATATCTTTATTTTATACATTTTTTCTATTTTACACAAATATACATAACATAAAAAGGAAACATTTTGGGTATCCAATATATAAACCATTGCCAGTATATATAAAATCGTTATTGCTATGTTTTGACTATATTCTTTATAATTTATCCCGGATCCCAAGATAGTTGTCCAGACTTTATTTTTATTTTTTTTCATGTGGTCAATATTGATGTATTTATGAAATGTACATGTATAATGGATAAGTAGATAGTAGATTGACATATGTATTGACTAGTCTTCCAAATATCCAGAATTTTCTCATTGTCCATAATATGAGATAACATAACATAATATCACGCAGACTCCCCCTTTCACTAATAGCCTAAATGGTGTCAAGAAGTGGGAGTAATGTTATGCATGTCCCAGAGTCAGTCCGGTAGTAAGTACAGTAAATGATGACTGTCTTTTTGAATATTACGAACCAAATAACAGTTCTGTCTGCTTAGTTTTGTTTAGTTTAAAAATCTGTCCACCATAATGTACAGTGGGCCAGATTCTCGTACCTGCGGCGCAGCGTAACGTAACCCGTTTACGTTATACCGCCGTAAGTTTTCAGTCTAAGTGCCCGATCCACAAAGCACTTACCTGGAAACTTGTGGCCGTGTATCATAAACACGTCCGGCGCAAGGCGGCCCAATTCAAATGGGGCGGGTACCATTTAAATTAGGCGCGCTCCCGCGCCGGACGTACTGCGCATGCTCCGGTTGCAAGTTTCCCGACGTGCTTTGCGCGAAATTACGACGCGCCGACGTTTTGAGAATCGCGACGTGCGTAACGTACTTACGCCGGGAAAAAAATTCAAAAGCGACGCGGGAAAGACGGGCATACTTTAACATGGTGGAGTAATTTTACACCATGTTAATAGCAGCCCTATCTTTGCGACGGGAATCTAAAACTTGCGACGACGTAACGACGGGAAAAACCTTTGTGGATCGCCGTAACTGCTAATTTGCATACCCGACGCTGGTTTACGACGCAAACTCCCCCCAGCGGCACCTGAAGTATTGCATCCTAGGATCCGACGGTGTAATTCAATTACACCTGTCGGATCTTAGGGCTAGCTATGCGTAAATCTAGATTTTCCTAGCTTGTGACGGAAAATATAAGTTATATGAAGACAGGAGGCGAGTATCTTATGCATTAACTTTCTTTATTTAATGCCCATAGCAGACATTTTAAAAACTTTTCTATAAACTTTTAATGTAAAAATGTTT